>NC_064808.1:57482445-57609248 GCF_023721935.1 Panthera uncia
CTATGTGGATGGACCTAGAGGGTATTATGCTAAGTGAAATTAGTCAGAGAAAGACAAATATCATATAACTTCACTCATATGAGGACTTTAAGACACAAAACAGATGAACATAAGGGAAGGGAAGAAAATAGAATATAAAAACAGAGGGGGACAAAACATAAGAGACTGTTAAATATAGTGAACAGAGGATTGTTGGAGGGGTTGTGGGAGGTGGGATGGGCTAAATGAGTAAGGGGCATTAAGGAAACTACTCTTGAAATTGTTACACCATATATATGCTAACTAACTTGGATGTAAATTAAAAATAATTAAATTATTAATAATTAAAAAGAAAAGAAAATAGGTAACCAAAATTGACCCCAGGAAAGACAAAGCTTTGAACAGACCAATTTCTATGTAAAAAATAGAGTAAGTTATCAAGGAACTCCTCCACAGAATAATATGACACCCAGGTAATTTCACAGAGTTCTATTAAAACTACAAAGACCTGATAGTTCCAGTATTATGTAAATTTTTCCAAAGCATGCATAATGAAGGAAAATTTCCAAATCCTTTTTATGAAGCAAACAACATTGTTATGTAAACCTGATAAAAATGCCAAAAAAAAGAACTAATACAAATATCAATGCAGCTATCATAAATTATTAGGAAATAGAAAGGAGTGAACTACTAATGCATGTAACAACATGGAGGAACCTCAGAAACATTCGGCAAGTGAAAGAAACTAAAAAACACAAAAGAACACAGATTATATGCTTCTGTTTATGAAATCATGTGATTTGTAAATTATTATAAATTATATAAATTCTTTATAAATTATATGATTCTATTATGAAATTTCTAGAAAAGACAAAATCATGGAAATACGAAGGAAATCATTAGTTACCTGGGGTTTAGGGTGGGAGTGGATGTTGACTGCAGATGGGCATAACAACTTCTTTGGGTGTTGCAGTTACCACAAAACTGGATTGTGGTGATGGTTGCACAACTTTTTTTTTTTTTTAAGTTTATTTATTTACTTTGAGAGAAAGAGAAAGTACAAGCAGGGGGAGTCCAGGGAAAGGAAGAGAGAATCCTAAGCAGCTCCACACTGACAGCGCAAAGCCCGATGCAGAGCTCCAACTCACAAACTGTGAGATCATGACTTGAGCAGAGACCAGGAGTCAGATGCTTAACTGACTGAGCCACCCAGGTGCCCCCACAACTCTTTAAATTTACAAAAACTCGGGGCGTCTGGGTGGTTCAGTCAGTTAAGCATCCAACTTGGGCTCAATTCATGATCTCTCGGTTCATGTGTTCAAGCCCTGCATTGGCCTCTCTGCTGTCAGCGCGGAGCCTGCTACAGAGCCTTGGTCTGCCTCTCTTTATGCACCCCCCCCCATCTCAAAACACTAAATAAGCATAAAATTTTTACAAAGATAAATTTAGTTTGGCCAACTAATCTTTGACAAAGCAGGAAAGAATATCCAATGGAATAAAGGCAGTCTCTTCAGCAAATTGGAAAATTTGACAGCAACATGCAGAAGAATGAACCTGGACCACTTTCTTACACAATACACAAAATAAACTCAAAATGGATGAAAGACCTAAACATAAGACAGGAAGCCATCAAAATCCCCAAGGAGAAAGCAGGCAAAAACCTCTTTGACCTTGCCTGTAGCAACTTCTTACTCAACACATCTCTGGAGGCAAGGGAAACAAAAGCAAAAATGAACTATTGGGACCTCATCAAGATAAAAAGCTTCTGCACAGCAAAGAAAACAGCAAAACTAAAAGACATCTGATGGAATGGGAGAAAATATTTGAAAATGACATATCAGATAAAGGGCTAGTATTCAAAACCTATAAAGAACTTATCAAACTCACTGCCCAAAAAACAAATAATCCAGTGAAGAAATGGGCAAAAGACATGAATGGACACTTTTCTAAAGAAGACATTCAGATGGCTAACAGATATATGAAAAAATGCTCAGTATCACTCATCATCAGGGAAATACAAATCAAAACCACAACAAGATACCACCTCACACCTGTCAGAATGGCTAAAATTAACAACTCAGGCAATGACAGATGCTGGTGAGGATGTGGAGAAAGAGGAACCCTTTTGCATTGCTGGTGGGAATGCCGACTGGTGCAGTCACTCTGGAAAACAGTATGGAAGTTCCTCAAAAAATCAAAAATAGAACGACCCTACAATCCAGCAATTGCATTATTAGGTATTTATCCAAGGGATACAGGTGTGCTGTTTCAAAGGGACACATGCACTGCAATGTTTATATCAGCACTATTGACAATGGCCAAAGTATAGAAAGAGCCCAAATGTCTGTCAACAAATGGATAAAGAAGATGTGGTATACACACACACACACACACACACACACACACACACACACACAGGAGTGTAATTCGGCAATCAAAAAGAATGAAATCTTGCCATTTGCAACAACGTGGATGGAACTAGAGTGTATTATGCTAAGCGAAATTAGAGAAAGACAAATATGATATGACTTCACTCATATGTGGAATTTAAGGTACAAAACAAATGAACAGAAGGGAACGGAAGCAAAAAGAATATAAAAACAGGGATGGAACAAAACCTAAGAGACTCTTAAATATAGAGAACAAACTGAGGGTTGTTGGAGGGGTTGTGGGTAGATGGATGGGTTAAATGGGCAAGGGACATTAAGGAGGACACTTGTTGGGATAAATATAGGGGATGAATCACTGTATTCTACTCCTGAAATCATTATTGCACTATATGCTAACTAACTTGGATGTGAATTAAAAAAATAATAAAATAGAAAGAAAGGAAGGAAGGAAGAACGAATAAAGAAGGAAAAAGAAGAAAGAAAGAAATTAATTGAGTAGCGCCTGCATAGCTCATTTGGTTAAGCATCCAACTCTGGATCTGGGTCAGGTCATAATCTCTCAGTTCGTGAGTGTGAGCCCCGCGTTGGCCTCTGTACTGCCCATGTGGAGTCTGTCCCATGTGGAGCCCTCTCTCTCCTTCTGTCTCTGCCCCTCCCCCCCCCAGAATGAATGAATGAATGAATAAAAATAAACTTACAAAAACTCAAAAAGTCATACATGTACAATGAGTGAATTTAATGGTATATATCAATACTTGCTTTAAAACTAAACACGAATGGACACAGGAAATGGAGTAATGTGCATACTATGTGAGAGAAGGAGGGACACGTTGAGTGTTTACATCTTAGAGGTGGGCTTGAAGGAAGAAAAGCAGTAGAGGAGAATATAGATACAGAAAACTTGAAATCAGCAATAGTGTGTAGAGTAGCAGTATCTCCTTTCTGGTGGAGTATAGCTACTTTTCCTGTTGTACCTGGTGTTTAGGATCCAGGCAGCCACTCTTAATTGTTTTGTTTTTAATTTTTTTAATGCTTATTATTATTATTTTTTTGAGAGAGAGAGTATGAGCAGGGAGGGGCAGAGAGAGAGAGAGAGAGAGAGAGAGAGAGGGACACAGAATGCGAAGCAGGCTCTAGGCTCTGAGCTGTCAGCACAGAGCCCGATGTGGGGCTCAAACTCATGAACCACAAGATCATGACCTGAGCCAAAGTCAGACACTTAACTGACTAAGCCACACAGGTGCCCCACTCCTAATTGTTGAAGATTAATGAATCCTATTTGTCACCCTGAGTTTATAGATATGATGTTTTGAGTAACTGTTCCACATATTGTGGTAATCTCTCTTCTGATATTCCTGTGATTATATGGAGGTACATATTTTCTAAATTATTTTTTCCTGTAATCTTTTTCCAACTGAAAAAGGTTTAGGGGTGATTAAAGGAGATAAAAATAGAGCACAATAGAGGCAATATAATGAAATTTTTGGGACTCTGTCTCTTGATGGAAGGCATCCTTATGAAATTTATTCTCTAAAGGTTAGAGAAAGCCCTTACGCTCAATTTTTAAAGCAATTTCTTCCAATTATGCCACTGATATGGATTAATAAGTCCTTATTCAATTCCTTAGAACCAGAAGTATTTCTGAATCCAGATTGCTTTTGGATTTTAGAAAATTAATAGGTTGTATATACTGCAGTCTACCTACGAAGCCCACTAAGGCTTGGGGCAGCACTTCATAGGTGAACTATTCATATTGCTGCGTAACATGAATAGTCACACTAACTGGGCTAAACATTTATTATAAATAGCCTTATGTCCAGTCAGGTCAGATTTTACTGTCAAGTCAATTTGTGCCAAATGTGATGAACAAAACAACTTTTAGTTTTAAGAACTTTTCTTTTTTTGAGTTATTAAGCAAGATATTTAAGTTTATTTGACTCTCTTTTTTCTTATTCATTATTAAAAAAATTTTTTTTAATGTTTATTTGTTTTTGAGAGACAGAGGAGGCCACAGAATCTGAAGCAGGCTCCAGGCTCTGAGCTGACAGCACAGAGCCCAACGTGGGGCTCAAACTCACAAAAAGTGAGATCATGACCTGAGCCGAAGTCAGACACTTGACTGACTGAGCTACCCAGGCGCCCCCCCTATTTCTTATTTTAAAAAGTAGTAGATAGTAAATAGAATCTGACCCTATAGTAGGAAAATAACAACCCATTACAACTGGAGTTTGTTACCCAGGGCTCAAGATCATTGAAATTTAGAGGAGATCCATTAATAGAATTTATTATAGTAGCAAATTCAAGAAGAGAAACCATGTGATTATCTTCATAAATGCTGAAAAAGCCTTTGTCAAAATTCAGTACCCATTTCTGGCTAGAAATAAAACTCAAGACTCAGTTGGTTAAGCGTCCGACTTCGGTTCAGGTCATGATCTCGTGGCTTGAGAGTTTGAGCCCTGCGTCGGGCTCTGGGCTGATAGCTCAGAGCCTGGAGCCTGTTTCAGATTTTGTGTCTCCCTCTCTCTTCCCCTCCCCTGTTCACGCTCTGTCTCTGTCTCTCTCAAAAATAAATAAATATTTTTAAAAAATTAAAAAAAAAAAAGAAAACTCAAGAAAATAAGAATTGATGGATGCTATCTTAACATGGTAATATACATACCTCTGTCCTAAAGCCAGCATTTTTACTCAGTGTGGAAGCACTAGAGATATTAATCAATGCATTTCTACCAGAGAAAATGATTAAGTGCCTAAGTATTGGGAAAGAAGGAAAACTATCTCTGTTTACAGACATCATAGTGTTTCTGAAAACTCTAGCCTAGAGAATCAGTTTTCACACTGACTCCAACAAGAAAACTATTTGGTGAGGTATCAGATTTAAAATTATAAAAAGTTGGGGCGCCTGGGTGGCTCAGTCGGTTAAGCGTCTGACTTCAGCTCAGGTCACGATCTCACGGTCCGTGAGTTCGAGCCCCGCATCGGGCTCTGGGCTGATGGCTCAGAGCCCGGAGCCTGTTTCCGATTCTGTGTCTCCCTCTCTCTCTGCCCCTACCCCGTTCATGCTCTGTCTCTCTCTGTCTCAAAAATAAAATAAACGTTAAAAAAAAAAAAAAAAAAAAAAAGCGGTATCCATGGGGCACCTGGCTGTCTCAGTTGGTTCACCATCTGACTCATGATTTTGGCTCAGGTCATGATTCCAGGGTCGTGGGATTGCTTCTCTCTGTCTGCCCCTCTCCCCTCACTCGTGTGCTCTCTATTAAAAAACAAAAAACAAAAAAAGGCAATAGCCTTCATATATACATACATTATCCCATTAGATATAATAGTAAAGAAGACCCCATTTAAAATATCCCCCAAAATAAAATATCTAGGAATAAATTTAATAAGAAATATGTAAAATCTGTGTGAAAAAACTTTAAAATGCTTTTGATGTCATGAAAGTAAATCTGAACAAATAAAAAGTTGTTTCTGGATAGACAACTTAAAGATGTCTGTTATGTTTAGATTAATTTATTGAAATAAATAATACTAATAGAAATACTGGTAAGTTGTTTCCTGGTATAAGAATAAGACAGGTGGATACTAAAGTTCATGTGACAGTATAAACATGCAAAGATACCCAGGAAATCTTTGAAAAAGAATAGGTAAAGGATATACTGGTCCTCCTGTATATTAAAGTATACTATAAAACCTGCATTGGTAAATAGTATATTGTACTTGTATTCCAATAGATAGTAAAATAGAATTTTTTTTATAAGTCCTAAATAGACCGAAGTCTGTGTTACATTTTGGTATATGATAAAGATTACATTTCTGATTGCTGGGACAAAGATGAATATTTTAATAAATGGCATTTAGAGAAACATAGAATAGATGTCTGTATACCTTGTATCATACATAAGAGTAAGCTCTAAATTGATCAGAGACCTAATTATAAAAACTAAAATCTTGTAAGTACTTGAAGAAAACATGTGTGAATTCTTCTGTATCCAGCGTGTGAGGAAACTATGATTTAACATCCAGATATAATAAAATAAAATGTCCAATTAGAAACTTCGGCTTGGAAAAAAAATACTATAAGCAAAGTCCAGAGAAAAGACCAGTTGGTGAAAATATTTATGATGCATGCTATAGGTAGAGTTTTAATATCCCTAATGCAAAAATGACTTTTAAATATTGAGGATAGAAAGGAACAAAAGTCCAATAGAAATAAGTGGTCAGAGACAGAAAATTCTCCAAAAAAATGAAAAATAACCAACATATTTAAGAAAAGGTACTCAGTTCATTCATAATAAAAGAAATGCAAATGAGAACTATACCGATGTATTATTTCTCATTTGTCAGACTGGCAAAAAGTGAAATACTCAACAACACACTTTTGGCAAGACTATGGGAGAAATCAGCACTCTTCATACATTGCGGATGAGAATAAAACACTTTTGTAGGTGAATTTGGCAATTTCTAACAAAATTATATATGCAGTTATCCTTTGACTCAACATTCACATTTTAAAGAATTTTCTGTGAAGATATATCCCCAGTAATTCACAATTAAATGGACATATGGATATTTATTACAACTTAAAACATAAACTTTAAACATAAAGCCCATAAAGGATTTAAAAGATGCAGAGTGTCGGGGTGGATGGGTGGCTCAGTCGGTTAAGTGCCCGACTTTGGCTCAGGTCATGATCACACAGTTCATGGGTTCGAGCCCTGCGTTGGGCTTTGTGCTGACACCTCAGAGCCTGGAGCCTGCTTTGGATTCTGTGTCTCCCTCTGTCTCTGCCCCTTCCCCCCCCCCCCCCCAAAAAAAAATTAAAAAAAAAGAGTGAAAGATACAGAGTGTAAAAGTATATACTTAAAAGGATAGAGGAGAGGAAACATATCTTGAGTATACCTTTTTGTATTTTTATTTTTGAAACCATATTATGATTCCATATACTCAAAAAATATAATTATATCAAGCAGAACAGGAGTAGTAGAAATTAGGGATAAGGACCCTGACATTGAATATAAAGAAAACTGAATTGCAGAAGATAACATCCGATAATTGTTATCCAAAATATAAAAGAACTCTTTGTATACAAAATGTAAATGTAAAACTCAACAGTAGGAAACAATTGGTTAAAAAATGATCCAAGGACCTTAACAGACACCTCACCAAAAAACTTATTCAGATGGAAAATAATATGAAAAGATGCCCCACATCATATGTCATCAGAAAAATGCAAATTAAAATAACAGTAAGACCCCATTAAACATGTTAATATGGCCAAAATCCAGAACACTGACCAAAGATCGTTGAGGATGTGGAACAACACAAACTCTCATTCATTGCTGCTAGGAATGCACAATGGTACAGCCACTTTGGAAGACAGTTTGGTGGTTTCTTACAAAACTCAGCATAATCTCACCATATGTCAACTGTCATGCTTTTTGATATTTACTCAAAAGACCTGAAAACTTAGGTCCACCCAAAAATCACACAGATGTTTAATTCAGCTTTATTTATAATGCCAATACTTGGAAGCAAACAAGAAGTCCTTTATTAGGTAAATGGATAAACTGTGGTACCTCTAGACAATGAAATACGATTCGGTGCTATAAAGAAGTGAACTATCAAACTACAAAAAACAGTTAGGAACCTGAAATGCCCACTAGTGAAAGAAACCAGTCTGAAAAGGCTAAATACTGTATGATTCCAACTCTCTGATGTTTTGGAAAAGGCAAAAACTATGGAGACAGTAAAAAGATCATTGGTTGCCAGAAGCTGGGGGGAGGGAGATGTGAATAGGCAGAACAGAGATGATTTTTGGCACAGTGAAACTATTCTAGATCTCTGTGATACTGTACTATTCTGTATCTCTATGACACTGTAATGGTGGGTACATGTCATAAATTGGTTCAAACCCGTAGAATGTACAATACCGAGAGTGAGCTATAATGTAAACTACGGACTTTGGGTGATAATGTTGTATTAATGTAGATTCATTTGTTGTAACAAATGCACCTCTAGAGATGTTGATAATGGGGGAGGCTATGCATGGCAATGGGGGGTTATTATATAAGAAATATCTGTACCTTCTGTTAAATTTTTCTGTGAAATGAAAACTTCTATAAAAAACTACAGTCAAGGGGTGCCTGAGTGGCTCAGTTGGTTAAGCATCCAACTTCAGCTCAGGTCATGATCTCACTGTTCATTAGTTCGAGCCCCACATCAGGGTCTGTGCTGACAGCTCGGAGCCTAGAGCCTGCTTATGATTCTGTGTGTGTGTCTCTGTCTCTTGCCCCTCCCCCACTTGCACTTTGTCTCTCTCTCTCTCAAAAATAAATAAACATTAAAATAAAAATAAAATAAAGTCGAAAGAAGAAAAAAAGGTACCGTACCATTTATCAAATGAAGAACATAACCACATAGGAGAAAAGTGAAGTATTAATCCAGTTAACTTTGAATGTTATTTTCATTAAATGTCCCCAGTTTGAAAACAGAAGGAAATTCAATGAAATCTTGAACCTTAGTGCTAACTTTATTTATTTATTTGTTTGTTTGTTTGTTTGTTTATTAATTATTTGTAGTGGTATGAATATAGCAATTCTGAAGTTCTTTTTGTATGGCTTTCAGGATTAAGCAAATGAGGAAATACATTGAAATGTATTGTTGGGAGGTGAGGGTTCTCATGTTGAAGAAAGATATAAATTTGGATGGGGGAAAATAAGGAAGAACTCTGTGGTATTGGATTGGAGTTAGAGGTAACAGCATAATTAAAACAAACAAAAAGATTTCCCGTGTTTTATCTTAGGAAAGGGCCTGGAAGCAATGAGTCTTATGTAGCAGCGAACACATCTAGTGTTGAGCCTTTGGTTTCTAAAAATCCTTCCTCACTGAAAGAATGTGAAGACTTCTTGGGGAAATGACTGACTTCTGGGGATGAGGCAATGAGACTACAAGATGAGTCTGGAACATTTTGTCATGCCAAAAAGTAGAAAGTGTCCAAAAAATGAGGGGATAATGTCAAATAACACAGAAGGCAGTTGGTCAAACCAGGACAATTTGAACTTCCAAATGAAAAATGACAGAATTGTGTTACAATACATGATGTAAAAAAAGAATCCACAAGTTTGTACTGATACTCACAAGCAAACAAATGGTATGAGAAGGGAAGGCTTTTTTTTTTTTTAAGAGTAGAATTGCCAAGACAAGAAACAGACTTTTTTTTTTCTTAATTTTTTATATGTTATTTATTTTTGAGAGAGAGAGTGTGAGCAGAGGATGGTCAGAGAGAGAGAGGGAGACACAGAATCTGAAGCAGGCTCCAGGCTCTGAGCTGTTAGCACAGAGCCTGACGTGGGGCTCGAACTCATGAACCACAAGGTCATGGCTTGAGCCAAAGTTGAAGTTGAAAGCTTTACCAACTGAGCCACCCAAGCACCTCAAGAAACAGACTCTTAACTACAGAGAACAAGCTGATGGTTACCAGAGGGAAGGGGACGGGGGAGGGAGGGAAACGGGTGAAATAGGTGGTAGGGATTAAGGAAGGCATTTGTGATGAGTGCCAGGTGTTGTATGAAGTGTTGAATCACTAAATTGTACGCCTAAAACTAATACTACACTGTGTTAACTAACTGGAATGTAAATAAAAATTTTTAAAAAGTGGAATTGCCAACTAATAACTATAAACAGAATGATAGATTTGGGTTCTTTTTTTTTAATCCATCTATTTTCTTGCAACCATCATAGTAATGATTGATTAAGAGTCATCAGTGAATGCTAAAAATACTGGATGAAAGTGGAAAACATAATTACACAGCCTGAAAGTATCTTCTGACAGATTACTCATTAATTACAAATGGAAAAACACAAATGTAGCAGATATCACCTTATTCAAGTAATCAAAGTTAACATCACTGGGGCGCCTGGGTGGGTCAGTCAATTGAGAGTCTGACTTCAGCTCAGGTCATGATCTCGTCATTTGTGAATTTGAGCCCCATCTCGGGCTCTGTGCTGACAGCTCGGAGCCTGGAGCCTGCTTTGGATTCTGTGTCTACCTCTCTCTCTTCCTCTCCCCTGCTCATGCTCTCTCTTTCTCTCTCTCAAAATAAAATATTAAAAAAAATTTTTTTAAGTTAACATTAATAATGATACAGACTAACAATTGGTTTTTCCTGGTGTGATGCACTGAAAAGGAAACATCACTTATACAATATCTCTGCCAAAAGTGCATAACCTTAATCAAATGATGAGGAAACAATCAATCAATAAATAAATAATTCAAACAAATTAAGGGGTATTCTATGGAACAGTTCACCTGTTTGCTTCAAAAATTGTTAAAAGTAGTGAAAGATAAAGATTGAAGAAGTGTTCCAGGTTAACAGATAAGTGCAATATGGGATTTGCAGCACGCAGAGAAGAAAGTCTAAAGGGCAGCACTGGGCAAATCAGTGAAATTTGAATAAGGACTGTATATTAGATAGTAATATTGCGTTCATATAAGTTTACTGAATTTGATCAGTGCATTGTGATTATGTAAGAACGTTCCTGTTTAGAGATACCTGGTAAAGAATTTAGGGGTAAAGGTCATAGTCTCATCAACTTACTCTAAAACGTTTCAACAAAGTAACACTAATGTGTGTATTACTTTATTTTATGTACATTTTTTATGTAAATAGAAAGATGGCAAAATGTTAGTGAATCTATGTTAAGGTTATATAGGAGTTCATTGTAATATTTTTATAAATTCTGTAATATCTTGAAGTATTTTCAAAATAAGGGTTTACTTTTTTATTTTATGTATTTTGAGAGAGAGAGAGAGCGTGCACTAGCTGGCTTAGCAGCTGGGGATTGGGGGAGAGAGAGAGAGAGAGTGAGAGTGAGAGTGAGAGAGAGAGAGAGAGAGAGAGAGAGAGAGAGAACCCCAAGGAGGTTCTACCCTCAGCACAGATCCTGACATGGGACTTGATCCCATGACCCTGGCATCATGACCTGAGCCGAAACCAAGAGTAGGATGCTCAACTGAGCCACCCAGGTGCCCTAAGTGTTTACTTTTTAAATAGATTTATTGAGCACTAATTGTCTGCATGCCAGAATACCAAGCAGTTTAACAGTAAACAATAGATTTGGAATAAATAAATATAGGAACAAAAATGGACAGTAATTACAGGAAAGATGTGTTTGCTGATCTAACAGTCTCTTCTCTGTATTACTCCTATACCTCATTCTTCCTTTTGTGATTGCAAGCATATCACTGTACATATTAGCTGTCATAATCTGTTTTTTAAGTGTCTGTTCCTTCTGAACTTCCTGAAAGCAAGGCTGAGTCTTACTCTTCTGGATTTCTGGCATTCAGCAATCCCTGATGCAAACTAAACACGTGAGAATGTTTGATGAATGAATTAATGCTTTCTTTTACGCACCTTGAACATCAGACATTTTTGCTAAGACTTCTTTTCATATATATACTTGTTTGAATTTTTTACTGAGATAAGTCTCCCCCCTAAAAATATGTGTGTATGTGTGTTTATCTCACACACACACACACACACACACACAGAATAAACTTTATCTGGAAACAGAGATTTGATTAATAAATCCAAGGACATTTAGTAAATACGTCAACAAGATTTTCGGTATTTTAATTTTGTGATAAAAAAATCCTTAATAACTACTTGAGATGCACTTAATTTTTGGAGTTGAGGGAGATTTTAAGAAAGAATTGGGAACTTTCGTGTTGTGTTGAGGCATATTAGGGACAGACGGTTACTTATTTATGAGGTATATTGTGTTCTGGCTTGGAACCTAAATCCACTAAGAATTTAGTCATTTTCCAATTCATGCAACAAATGTTTACTGAAAATCTATTATATACTAGGTATCATTCTTCAGTCATTGTTATTTGGAGCTTATGGTTTAGCAGCAGAGACAGGTATTAAATAATTTTATAATTGAGTATGTACTGAGGGATATGTTCAGTGTTAGGAAGAAGAGATACCAAGTACAATGAGGAAGAATTAAAGAAGTTAAAGAGTTAAAAATGTTATTTTTTTTTTCCCATCCTGTGTCCCTGAGCAATTGCCAGTTCTTCTGATAAGCCTGATTTCAACTGAATTTACCATCCCAGTTATAGCTGCTTTGGAACCACCCAAGTCCCTTTGTCTAAAAATCTTTCTCTTTTGGGTTATTTTTCTACTGTATTGTTCTCTATGTATACAGTTTATGAAAGGAAGAGATGTTCATAACATCAATAGGAGAATCAAAGGTGTTGCCTCTGATTATCTTTCTAATAAGTCTATTAGAAAAGTAGAAATGCTATTAAATTGAAGGGAGAATAGGAACATAATATTTGTTTTAAGTAAATATTTTTGAAATATTTTTGAAACCAGCAAAATTATTTATATAGAGAGATGAGTTTAATACTCCTTGTCTCATAATAAAACTAGGAGAGTAAATTGAAAAGTAAAGACAAGTTATTTGAAGCTAAATTCTGCCTGCCTGGTTACTATTTAATGTTTGATGTTAGGACTTTCAGAATTTTCCAAGCTTCATGTGACTATGGCTTAGTCATTAATTTTTATGAGGCCATAAAATTTGCTGTTAACATTGGTGGAGCTTGAAGAGACAACAATAATTATCATTTATAAGGCATTTATAATGTACCAGACTCTGTGGTAAGTATATTAATTTATATTACGTCATTTAAAATTCTCCACAACCTATGAGGAACTCTTTAACCTCATTTTATAAGTGAGTATTTGAGAAGTAATTTGACCAAGGTCACAAAATTAGTAAATGATGAGCAATACCTTGAACTCAGATCTCTATGCTTTAAATCATTATGCCATAAACCAGTAATTTAAAACTGTTCATAATCTAAAATAGAACCATTCCAAAAGAAACCTTTTTCACAAGATTTAATTTTCTTTCATGAGATTTAATTTTTCTCTTTACCCCCAAACTTACAAAATTTGTTTGTAGTTGTACAGATGTATTTGTTGTGAGTTTATCTAAATAAGTAGGTAATTGTCAACAACAAAAAAAATGAGTTGTAATGTAGTCAAAACATATATAAAGATCTTTATTATCTCTTTCTAAGTCTAGTGCTGAAATGAAAGTTACTGAAGTAGAAATGTCACAGAGACAGAAAGTCATTTCCTCGTGAAAAGGACCATTGAAAATTTTTTGCGTGGAATAGCCTTAAGTTTAGTTATGATCTTACCTAGAGTCTGCCACTGCCAGGCTAAATCAAAGTCCTCTGAAATGATCTTAAGAACATCATGCCTTTTGTTCTAGGGCAAGTGAGTGGACTATAAACTAGACTAATAACCTTTTAGATTATAGCAATTACAGTTTGTAATGAAACAGACATAAAATCAATGTGCTGTGGAAAAGACCTTTAGAAATCATTTTATAACCTGCTTATAACTTATTTATTGGTAATAAATAAGTTTTAGCTTCAGTTTTTCAGACATTGCCAGAAACATCAATGATCTTTTCTTCTAATCTGTTGAAAAAGTAATGTGATAGTAAGATCGCCCAACAGAAAAGGTGTTTTCATGTTTTGGTTAATATTTCTTAATCTTTGTGCATATGCAAGTGTGGTTTTTATATGACTATACTTTGAACGAACATGTTCAGCCTAGTAGCCAAAACCCAGGGACAGACTCAACCACAGATTCCTAAGTAGCCTGGGTAGTCCGTGGACAGGAAGTGAGGAAATGAGACGGCCAGGAAAGGTGCCTGGTAGAAAGTAAAAGTGGGCCAGTAGAAAACATGGTAAGAAATAGCCTAAGGTGGAAAGCAGGCCGCTGTAATGGCTCTTCACCTGGTTCCTATGGCCTCAGTTGTGACTTATTTTAAATGTTTTAGGCTGGAGCCAGAATAAGATGATAATTGAATGATAGTTATGTTCTAAGAAAATAAATATTAAGAAATGATAACATCTAGTCTCATTTCTGTTATCATGTCCATTATTATTGCTTGCTGTAGCTCCATTCTGTTGAACATACCTTAACCTCCCTAGGCAGTCCAGATATTCCCCTGTGTTGTCTATAGATACCTTTAAACAGAATTACTTTGGTTCTCCCTTCAATTACCATATTATCTCTATCCATTATTATCATGTTATTTTGTATTCTTCCTTTTCCTCGACCTGTGGAATATTTGTTTGTTTCTTAACCTGCCTGGAGGCATGGATAGATGTTCCAGTTCCAGAAACAGTATGAATAGTACTAAAATCACTTACGTGGGAGTATTTGATGGGCAAAGTATATTTGGAGCACAGCAGACAAGAGGTTTCCACCTCCCAATTCTTCCTTTTTAAAAATTGAGGTATATTTCATATGTAGTAAAATATGCAGATCGTAAGTGTACATATAGCTCAATGAGATTTTACCCATGTGACCACCACTCACATCAAGATACAGAACATTTTAGTTAGGCCAGAAAGTTTCCTTGTGCCCTTTTTCAGTCAACACTCTCCCAAAGGTAACTACTATTCTGACTTCTAGTTCCATATTTTAATTTATGTGTTCTTGAACTTTATGGAAATGGAGTCACAGAATATGTCCTCTGGCGTCTGTATTCTTTCACTTGATGTAATGTTTTTGAGATTCATCTGTGTTTAATATCAGTAGTTCATTCACTTTGTATTGATATGTAATATCCTGTTGTGTGAATATAATATAATTCATTTGCCCATTTTTCTGTTAAGGGCATTTGGATTATTTTTGGTTTGGGACTTTTGTGAATAAAGATTCTGTGGATATTGAATATGTCTTTTGATGGATACGTGCACTCATTTCTTTTAGATATGCCTAGGTGTAGAATTACTAGGTCATAGGGTAGTCTGCATTTAAACTTAATTAGAAACTGCCAATTTTTTATTTTTATTTTTAAATATTTATTCTTGAGAGAGAGTGAGAGAGCACAAGTGGGAGAGGAGCAGAGAGAAAGAGAGGGAGATACAGAATCCAAAGCAGGCTCCAGGTTCTGAACTGTCAGCTCAGAGCCCAAAGCAGGGCTTGAAACCATGAACCGTGAGATCGTGACCTGAACCTGACGGAGCCACCCAGGCACCCTGTCAAAACAATTTTTTAAATGGTTAGACCATTTTATACTCACACCAGCCATATGTGAGATTCCAGTTCTTCCACATTGTTGCCCATGCTTATTAGTCTTTTTAATTTTAGTCATTCTGGTTTGGTGTGTAGTGATATCTCATTGAGGTTTTAATTAGATTTCTTCATTGAATAATGATAATGAGCACTTGTCAAAAACTTTTTGGCCTGTTGGATAGCATCTTTTGTAATGACTCTACAAGACTCTACAAGTCTTTTGCCCATTTTAAAATTGGGTTGTCTTTTTCTTACTGATTTTTGTATTGCATTTTCTGGTTATGAATCCTTTGTCAGATAATGTATTGTGAATATGTACTCCCAGTTTGTAACTTAAGCCTTTTTACTTTTTCTAATAGTCTTTAGAGGAGCCAAAGTTCTTAGGCAAGAGTTTAAAAAAAAATTTTTTTTTAACATTTATTTATTATTGAGAGACAGAGCATGAGCATGAGGGACAGGGGCAGAGAGAGAGGAGGAGACACAGAATCCGAAACAGGCTCCAGGCTCTGAGCTGTCAGCACAGAGCCCGATGCGGGGCTTGAACCCACAAACCAGGGGATCATGACCTGAGCCAAAGTCAGATGCTTAACCAACTGAGCCACCTAGGTGCCCCACTTAGGCAAGAGTTTTTAAAGGCACTTCAGATACCAGTTTATTAACTAATATACTAGCCATTGTTAGTAATCGTGTTTTATTTTTTTAATGTTTATTTATTTTGAGAGACAGAACAGAGCATGTGAGCAGAGGACAGGCAGAGAGAGAGGGAGAGAGAATCCCAGGCAGGCTCCATGTTGTCAGTGCAGAGCCCTACATGGCGGGGCTCGAACTCACGAACTGTGAGATCATGACCTGAGCCAAAATCGAGTCAGACACCTAGCTGACTGAGCTACCTAGGCACCCCAATCATATGGTTTTCTATTGCTACTATAACAAAGCACCACAAATTAAGTAGCTTAAAACAATAAAATAAATTTATTATCTTATAGTTCTATAGATTAGAATTCTGACACAAGTCTCACTGAGCTAAAATCAAGGTTGGCAGGTCTGTGTTTTTTTTTTTTTCCTGGGGGCTCTAAGAGTCAGTTTTCTCGTCTTCCAATTTACATGGCTCATCGTCCCTTTCTAGCGTTCTGTAGCCTTCCTGGGCACATGGCCACTTTCCTATATCTTCAAAGCTAGAAACTTTACATCTCTGAGCATTTTTCCATAGTCCCATCTCCCAAAGTTTCCTGCTTTTGAGGACTCAGGTGATTAGGTTGGGCATACTATAATAATCTAGGATAATCTCCTCAATGCAAGGTCCTTAATTTAATCACATTTGCAAGATCATCTTTGGCATTTAAAGTAAAGTGACATATTCATTCATCGGTTTTGGGATTGAGATGCAGACGTCTTTGGGAGCCATTATTCTGCCTACCATTCTAATGTAGTTACTACTGTCGCCCATGAATTGCTAAACTAATGTAGTAGCCCATCAGCATCCTCATTGATGCTGAGTGGGACAGGAGAAAGGAATCCAAAACAATACACTGATAAGGCTAAATAGATAGGATATTCTGGCTCCTGTATGTATATGTGGTGCTATAATAAGGCTATATACTAGGTAAGTATTAAATTAGAAAAGGGAATGTGATCAGTTCCCCTTAGGGTAGGTGGGAAACAATTAGAAAAGCTCTTATTAAATACCTTAAATGACTTCTCATCAGTTTAGGCATAAAGTACAAACTTCTTAGGACACCTCTCCAAAGCTCATTCTTTTAATCACTACATTCTACTACCTCTCTAATACAGTAGTGCATTTTGTTTCTAATGTGAATGCTAACTTCACCAGGAAAGTACAAACATGCATACCCTGTAATTGTAGCTGGCATTGTTTTGACACCACCAATAACACCAAAGTCTCTAACCTGAGTTCATAATTTTAAGATAATCACACCTTACACCATTAATGCCTTTGATACTTTATAATAATATGCCCTTCTCCTTTTTCATTTATCCGGGGTCCCTTATACATTTTGGTAAATCATGATAGGCTTTAAAAGGAGCTCAGTTGTTCGTGGACCTTTAACTTTCTGCCATGGTAAATAAGCTAACCTACTTCAGAAATCTAATGACTGCATTCTCTATGTACATGAATTTTTTAAAAAAATTTTTAAGTTTTTAAATTTATTTTGAGAAAGACAGAGAGTGAGAGAGGGGGAAGGACAGAGAGAAAAAAGGAAAGAGAGAGAATCCCAAGCAGGCTCCACACTGTCAGTTCAGAGCCCAATGCAGGACTCGAACCCACAAACTGTGAGATCATGACCTGAGCCAAAACCAAGACTCTTAACCAACTGAGCCACTCAGGTGCCCTTACATGAATTTTTTTAATAGCTTGAGTTAGGGATTAGAAAATAAAATTTATTGATGCCTACTATATGTCGGGTATATGCGAGGTAATCCTCATAGCAACCTTTCAATGATAAACATTGTTATCTTTATTTTACAGTTTAGATATCTGGGTCTCAGAGAGACTTAAGCAACTTGCCAAAATAGATAAGTAATAAGTGATAGACTTGGGATTGTAGTTTAGATCTGATTCCAAAGCCTTTATACACTCTTTCCATGGTATGGTCAGTCAAATGGATCAAAATAAATGGGTATTGGAACATATCTGTATTCTGCTGTAACCTTGAAAAACTTTGACTGGTAGCCTGCCAGAATATTTAAATCAAGAGGTTCTAACTCAGTGAAATTCTATTACATGCTTGAGAGACTTGAAACTGTACTGAAGTGCTGTGAATATGAACATCTAATTAGAAGATGGTACATTGACCTTTTTATTCCAATTCCATTACTATTTGACTGCCTCGGTTTTCACTTTAGCCATGGCCATGTGGGGAAACTTGTCCCTGTTGCTTGTTTTTTGGAACGTTCTAGATAATTCCTATAAATGTGAATTTTATTTTAACTTTGATGTCTCAGACTTTTAAGGGAAACATTGTGATGAAATGTTGGCTAACAATCACGCTTACATTAATTGTCTCATTCTTCATGGGATTGAGTCAATTTACATGTCAAGAGCAAAAAAAAAAAGAAAAAGAAAATGCTTAGATTCCTTTTAAAGAATCTCCAGAATTTCTAATTTGTATAATTTAAGGATCAATGAATGTTGTTTTGTTTTCGCACATTTCACATTTGTTCCTTTGGCTTGGGCAACTCAACCTCTCTATTCTTGAATTTCTTATTTGTGCTAGTTGGGATACTATTCAGAAAATATACACCTGTTGACAAATTGTAGCATGTTAGTGGTGAGAACTGGTTAACTGTGCTAAAACTTTGCCAGGGTTCTCCAGCCGGGCATGCCACTTTTAATTCAACCATTTTCTCTTTAAAAGAGATAACTGTTTGAAAATCTGTATGCCTTGGCAGGTTGGTGCTAATCTGGATTCTCTGCCTTTACTGGCCTCATCTTCTACAACTGTCCCGGGTGTACTTGATACTTTATATCAAACGACTTTGCTATTTTCAGAACCACCTGTATTGTTACATGTCTGCCTTTAACCCTCTGTTGTCTGACAAATTCAGCATGTCTGTCCTTCAGGACTTGGCATAGTATCATTTCCTCTAGAAAGCCTGCCTTTTAAGCTTTCCTCAGTCCCTGATAGAATTGGAGGACCCTTTTCTGTGCTCCCACTGAATACAATGCATATCTGTACCACAGCACTTAATACACCATATAGTAATTGTCTGTTTGCTTTCTCTCCCTTAGTGTTCTGTAGTAGTTAAGGGGGGAAAGTGGCAAAACACGAATTTGGAGGCATTTAGGCAAGAGCCAGATCATGCAGGGCCAGAGTAAATCATCTGGATTTTATTCTAAAAGCCAATGGAGGGTTTTTAGTAGGAATGTGACATGATGCTGTTTATGCTTTTAAAAGATCACCCCGGATGCTTGGTGGAGAATGGGTTTTTTTTTTTAATTTTTTTTTAACATTTATTTATTATTGAGAGACAGAGACAGAGCATGAGCATGGGAGGGGCAGAGAGAGGGGAGACACAGAATCTGAAGCAGGCTCCAGGCTCTGAGCTGTCAGCACAGAGCCCGACGTGGGGCTTGAACTCACAAACTGCAAGATCCTGACTTGAGCTGAAGTCGGATGCTTAACCAACTAAGTCCTCCAGGCGCCCTGAGAATGGTTTTGTAGGCAGTAAAAGTGCAAGCTGGGAAACCAGTTAACAGACTGTTGCAGTGGTCCAAGTGAGAGATGATAGTGGTTTACACTGGGACAGCACCAGTGGACACTGGAGAGAAGTGGATGACTTGGGATGTATTTTGGAGATAGGCTACATACTGTATGAGTAATGTATTAAATGTGGGGGTTAAAAAAGATTTTCAGTTGACTTCTAGGTTTCTAGTTTAGGCAACTGTGTAGAGAGAATATCTTGCATTCCGTTTTGATTTTGTTGAGTTTTTAAATGCCTGTGAGACATTGAATGCAGAGTCAGGTAGATGTTAAAATATGTGAGATTGGAGTTCAGGGGAGGGGGTTAGGCATCATTGTCAAAAGTTGGTATTTAAAGCTGTGGGAACTGATAGGATCACCTGAGGGAATGAACGTAGAAAGAGAAGATGGCTGAAGATGAATATAAATACCACAAGTGCATCACCCAAAGGCAGAATCTGGCATGTAGACGTGTTTTGATTGGGTTAAATTTAAAATTTAACCATTTTAAAATTAGTTGCCCAGGGGCATCTGGGTGGCTTAGTCGGTTAAGCACCTGACTTCACCTCAGGTCATGATCTCACTGCTTGTGAGTTCAAGTCCCGCATTGGGCTCTGTGCTGACAGCTCAGAGCCTGGAGTCTGTTTCGGATTCTGTGTCTCCCTCTCTTTCTGCCCCTCCCCTGCTCGTGTTCTGTCTCTCTCTCAAAAATAAATAAACATTAAAAAAATTACTTTAAATAAAATTAGTTGTCCATATTTGAAAATTGAGAGAGTTCCCATAGAAATCCAGATCTTTGCCTCCTCTTGAATAATTAGAAGATACAGCATCACTGAGCCTGTATTTCTGCATGGGAGCTGTCAGCGCAGGCTGTTCTCTTCAGACTGGTCTATACATTTGACCACAATCTCTACTGTTCCTTATTATTCTTCACTTAGCTATTTTACTTAAATGCCTCTCTGGGCATTTGAGTTTACAGCCCCTGATTGAGACCTGAAGGATAGAAGGAGCCAACAAAGGAACCTAGGAAGAAGCAGTCATGAGATAAAAACCAGGAGAATAGAGCATTACAGAAAACTAGAGAGGAAAGTATTTCAGTTACTAACTGCCAGTAAGAGATTAAGATGAAGACAGAAAAGCACTGTTTTAGTGGTGTGAAGAGGTTTGAGGAATCGATGGGGAATAGAGGTAAGGAAATGGAAGCAGTTCTTTTGAAAACTCAGGGAAGTGAAGAAGCATAGGTAATGGGGTGGAAAGGTGGCTTTGGAGATACTATGAGAGAATATGTAACAGTCCCTTAGAGAAGTAGATGTTAAAGAGACAGGAGAGAAAGGTGATAATAAGTTGAAGATTTAAGAGAACAGATGATATCTTAGAGCACAAGAGCCTGGTTGGCCTTTACTAGAAGGAGACATGCTGCTTCAGGGAAGGAAGGAGAGTATTGGTCCTGAGGGGGTAATAACAGTATGGAATACTGTTAGATAAAATGAGAATCTTCAGGGTTCACACAAGAACCAGAGAATTACCTTAGGCTGAAGATTTAGACTAAATATAGACTTAGATTTATAGATTTATATATTTAGACTAAATCATGCACTTTGGAATTTAATCTGTTAAAATCTGATAGTTTTTTTTTAATTTTTTTAATGTTTATTTATTTTTGAGAGAGAGAGAGAGACAGACACAGAGTGTGAATGAGGGAGGGACAGAGAGAGGGAGACACAGAATTTCAAGCAGTCTCCAGGCTCTGAACTATCAGCACAGAGCCGACATGGGGCCTCTCCCTCTCCTGTTGGCATGCAGGCGGATAAGAGAGTGAGGTCCTGGCTTTTCCTCTTCTTAGGAAGACACTAGTACCATCAAGGGGACCTTACCCTCCTGACCTCTTCTCAACTTAATTACCTTCTAAAGTCTCCACACCCAAAGGCTCCACATTTGGGGTTAAAGCTTCAACATATAAATTTGGGAGGTGGGGACACAGACATGCAATTTGTAACAAGTTCCATCAACTGGTGAATGGATGAATAAAATGTAGTGTGTTCACAGAATAGAATATTATTCATCCATGAAAGAAATAAATTATTGATATATGCTATAATGTGAATGAACCTTGAAAATATGCTCAGTGAAAGAAACCAGATGTAAAAGGCTACATACTGTATGATTCTATTTATATGAAAAGTCCAGAAGAGGCAAATCTATAGGGACAGAAAATACATTAGTGATTATCTAGGACTGAGGAGTGGGGAGAGGTGAGGAGAAATAGGGAGTGACTACTGATAGGAGATTTCTCTTTGGGATGATAAAACTATTCTAAAATTAGGTGATGATGGTTGCACAGTCTGAACATTTAAAAACAGTTGAATTGTGCATTTTAAATTAATTTTATAGTATATGAGTTATATCTTGATAAAGCTGATAAGCTTTAGCAAAAATTAGTTTGCTTTAAGGTGGCAAAATAGAAAATATTGTGTCGAGAAAGGTGATGCTGTTCTATTACATTTCTTTGCTTTCTCAGTAGATTGTTGAAAGGAAGTAAATTGTAGAGATCTCTGAAAATCAGACTCTTAATGCTATATGATAAACAGTACAAGAGAACATTTGAGGTTTGGACAAAAAAAATTCTTGACCAAATCATGATTAAGTAGCCAATCCACCTTTCAAAATGAATAGTCATCCCTCTACATTAAAAAAAATGTTTTTAATGTTTGTTTATTTTTGGGAGAGAGAGACAGAGCACGAATGGGGCAGGGGCAGAGGGAGAGAGAGGGAGACACAGAATCCTAAGCAGTCTCCTGGCTCTGAGCTGTGAGCACAGAACCCGACTCGGGACTCAAACTCACGAATCACGAGATCATGACCTGAGCTGAAGTCGGACACTTAACCGACTGAACCACCCAGGTGCCTCATCCCTCTGCATTTCATTTTTATTCTTAGTATATTGTATGCCTTTATCTCACAGTTTGTGGGTTCCCCACCCCCCTTCCATTAATTTATCCACCTTTGCACCTTCTAATTTCTCCCTTGGTAAAAAGACCTCAACTGTTCTACTTCCTCATTTCTTTAGAATGAGTACAGTAATTGTTTATTTCTGTCATTTCATTTTGAATATTAAAAAATATGTGATAACATATTTAGTGACTTTTTTTAAAACAATGGTAACAGAACTTGAAATTTTTCTCAAGTGGCTTTGTACAATTTTGTGACACCCCCATTTACCATGTTTGTTGACCATCTTAACCACCCTTAAGGCTCTTAACCATCCTTAAGGCTAACTCCCCTGGTTTCTTTTCTCTGTCTTCCTTTGTAAGTGCCCTTCTTCTGTGCTCTCGTGGTATTCTGCATATCTCTTTATTATATCTCCATCTACTGGCATTTTAGCTGCCTGTCTCTTCCATTAGACTATATGCTTCATTAAGGTCAATGACTGAATCTTATCTTTGTAACTGTAACTGAATTTGGCAAATAGGAGGTGCTCAGTAAGTGCTTGTGGAATTGTTTGATATATCACAGTAGAAACTTTTTTATCAGGTTTGATAGGGGCTTGTATTTGGTCAGCTAATTTTTAAAACTTCAAAGCATAGAATTATTGAAAAGATAATATAAACACCTACCTTAAAATTTTATTTTAATTCAAACATATAATTGTATAATCTTTGACAATTATTTGATATACAGTGTGGCCTTTCAATATGGGATCCTGATTAATAGTTCTCCTTAGACTTTCTTGGATTAAAAACAAAAATTTTTAAAAACCCTAAAATGAACAGTTTATTTAAAATAGAGGCACTTGGAAAGAACTTTGAGATGTAAATACAATCTTTAAATTTTTACTGTTTTTCTCAATCTAACATATCTTACCCACACTTAATTCAACAGCAGTTTTTATTAGCAACTCTCTTTTCCTGAGTTCATTTTAAGCATTTTAAATAGTTTCTGGAGAAACAACAGCTTTCTTTGGAATCATATTTCTGATAACTACATACAGTGGCATTAGCAGGTTTGGTAACAAACATAACTGTCTGACTCTTAGTATACAATTCAGCTATTTGGCTGGGCTGGAAGTGCTAGGAAGTACTAAAGAGTAGCTAACTAGCTGTAAACACTAAAGCTTATCTTAAGAGGTAGACAGTCTCTCCTTTGCTGTCCTGCCTGCCCGCCCCTCCCTTGTGGTGTATTCAGTAAATTTCTATATACATTCAAAAAAAAAAAAAAAGCAAAAAAACTTATCCTGAGCATTGGGTAGTATATTTTATAGAAAGAATGGAGAATATTGATTAATCCAATAAGTCCACTTAATAGAGGGAATTTATGAGAACTTGTACTGTACTTGGGTTTTTTTTTTTCTATATCAAAATTTCATCAATTATAGAGCTTATGCAGAGTCTACTATATCCTGCCATAAGATTTCATAAACTTTGTTCTTAAAACTCAGTGCTTTGCAATGTCTTATTACCTTCTCAAGCCACTCTGGCTACCCCCAAAGAATTTCATGCTAATCTTTTTTTTTTTATTTGTTTGTTTTAATTTCAGTGGTAGGAATGGGATCCTGGTGCTTCCACATGACTCTGAAATATGAAATGCAGGTCAGTAATGACAAAATTAACTAAATGCTTATTTCTCTTCACCCAGACACTTCACATTTCAGGGAAGAATACATTACTAGAGGATGCTGTTGAGACAAGCGACTAAAGGAAAAAAAAGAGATTAAAAATCTCTTTTTACTTCAGGCCAGAGGATCCAAATTGACTAAGTGGAATAAAGAGGCGAGCAAATAAATTATTCATAGAGAAAACAAGTGAGAGCAGTATAGCGTTGACTACCTCTGTGCAGGCATGAAGTGTTAGAGAAGGATTGCAGAGTACAGACCCCTGGGTGCATTTTAAAAAGACAGTCAGTTCACCAAGGTAGTATATTCTTAGATGCCTGCATTTCCTCATGTCTGTCTTACAGCATCCATTTGAATGGATGGTTCCTCTAGCTAGCAAAGTGTTAGGGCTATGCAGGGATTTTACTGTCCTTGCTCTAAGGAGGCTATATATCTAGTCATAAATCTTTTGGCCTCTTTTTTTTTTTTTAATGTTTGTTTATTTTTGAGAGAGAGATAGAGTGCAAGAGGGGGAGGGGAAGAGAGATAGGGAGACACAGAATCCAAAGCAGGCTTCAGGCTCCGAGCTGTCAGCACAGAGCCTGATGTGGGGCTTGAACTCAGGAACCCCGAGATCATGACCCGAGCCAAAGTCAGACACCTAACTGACTGAGCCACCCAGGTGCCCCAATCTTTTGAACTCTTTATTCCTCATTAATAACCTAGAAACTTCTGGAACAGCACTGCCCAGTAGAAATATAACATGAGGATATATGTAATTTAAAATTTTCTGGGAGCCACATTAAGAAAAGCCATGTTGAAAAGAAATAGTTGAAATTAATTTTAATAATACATTCATTTAACCCAATATATTCAAATATTATTTCAACATATAATCAGTATAAAAATGTATTAATGAAATGTTTCTTATCTTGAAATAAGGTGTATATCTCAGTTTGGATTAGGTTCATTCAAGCACTCAGTAACCAGATAAGGCTGGTGGCTGCTGGATTGGACAGTGCTATTCCAGAAGGATTTGTGAATACAACAGTCTATGAATTATTAATTACATCTATATTAAATGTACAAGAATTAATTTTTTAGGATTGATTCTGATATTCAACACGTATTTATAGTAAGGTGTTCTGTGTGCAGATTGTGCTTGCTCTGGAGAATACACAATTGAATAAGACACTGATCTGACTTAATTGAGCATAGAACATACTTCTCACACTTTCTAGCAGAAAAACAGACTTACAAACAATGCCATAATATGAAAATTATTTTTAAAAAGAAGTACAAATCTGTGGCATCACAGTAGAGTTTGGAAGAATGTATAAAAGTCAAAGACATTTAAACAAAATTTGAAAGATTTAGTTAAAACTTTCTAGGTACTGAAAGGATGAAATGACATACCAGACTTCCATTGTGCCATGGAGAGGCGGGGAGTCATTTCATTGTTTGGTATATGTGACAACAGTGATAAAACGAGCACTTAAAATGTGTTTCGAGAATGGCGAAAAATGGCAGGAATGTTGTTCAAAATATTTAACAGCTATAGGGTAAGAGTTCCAACAGTGAGAATGGTGATACCAGTGAGCAACAGCTGAAATATAGACCCTGAAAATAAGGCTTCGTGTTTGATCGTACTAAAAAATAATTGGAATTTTTCCAGCTCTAGCTATCATGAAGTGCTTTCATATGGAGTATCTTAAATAGTTATTACCATGTTTTATAAATTCCAGTACTAGAACTGAAAGAGGCTAATTGATTTGACCAAAATCACCCATAGTTTATAAATGATGTATCTCCTATATATTTATATATACACACACATATATTTCTATATACACATATATACATCCATTCTCTAGGTCTGCCGGCATGGGAGCAGAAGAGCATACCTAACATTCAGATCTGGTTTCTAAAAACCATTCTCCATTTAAAAGGAACGGTGCTGGGGTGGCTGGCTGGCTTAGTTGGTAGAGCACGTGACTCTTGATGTCAGGGTCGTGGATTCGAGCCCCATGTTGGGAATAGGGTTTACTTTAAAAAATAATAATAAAAAATAAAATCTTTAAAAAAATAATAAAAGGAACTGGGGCTGTTCAGAGGGCTGAGGCAGAAAAAAAGGACATTATGAACCTAGAACATCTTTTTATGCTAGAAAGAATGGAAAAGCTAAAAGAATGATGGGCACATGTCAGAAGAACACTGGAAACCCACTTAAAGGGGTTCCCATGGACCAAATTTGGGACAATTTGAGCATCAAAATAAATATTGATAGTAACAGTTTATAATAGTTACCAAACCCATTGAGCATATAACCCATTGAACAAAATGGGAAATTATGAAGTCATACTAAAATAATAAGCTATATATAATTGAAACAATAAGTGATCATAAGTAAATGAATAAGTTAAAAATTTTGATGCTGAATTTACATAGTTTTGAAGTACTTTACCATAAAATAATTATAAAGGGAAAAAGTAACTTTACAGTGAAGGAGCAGTGAACAACCTTAGTCAAATAGAGTGAATATCTTCAGTGATGGGACAAATCAAAATTGTGTGCCACCTGACAAGATACAGTGGCAAGAACATAGCATCACTTCTCTGATATTCTTGCCAAAGATGCATGATCTGAATCTAGTCATATGGAAACATCAGGCAAAATCAAATTGAGTGACATTCTATAAAATAACTGGCATGTAATCTTCAAAAGTATCCATGGTCATAAAATTAAAAGACTGAAGAACTGTTTGAAATTGAAGAACACCAAAAAGACATGACCACTACATATAGTGTCTGATTCTGGACTGGATGGTGTGTGTGTGTGTGTGTGTGTGTGTGTGTGTGTGTGTGTGTGTTTACATTTATGATATTGGGACACTTAGAAAAACTTGGATGAAGTCTGAGGATTACGTGGTAGTAATAAATTAATGTTAATTTCCTGATTTTGTTGATAGTATTGTGGAGATGTAGATGAATCTTTTTTTTAAAGATTTAATGCACATTCCATAAAGTTCACCATTTTAAAGTAAATAAGTTAATTGCTCTAAGTATACTCACAAAATTGTGATGCCATCACCACTAATTCCAAACACTTTCATCATCCCAAAGAGAAACCCCATGCCCATTAGCCATCTCTTCTCATTACTCTCTGTCTCTGTAGATTGGCCTATTCTGGACATGTCATTGCAATGGATCATACAGTGTGTGACCTTTCATGTCTGGCTTCTTTGACTTAGGGTGAATAATACTACATTATATGGGTATACCACATTTTGTTTCTCATTTGTCGATGAATGGACTTTGGGCTGTTTCCACTTTTTGGGTTTTATACATAATGCTGCTGTGAACATTTGTGTGCAAGATTTTGTGCGGATATGTGTTTTCAATTCTCTTAGATATTTATTTATTAGAAATGGAATTGCTATGGGGTGCCTGGGTGGCTCGGTCTGTTGAGCGTCCGGCTTCGGCTCAGGTCATGATCTCACGGTTTGTGAGTTCAAGCCCCGCGTCGGGCTCTGTGCTGGCAGCTCAGAGCCTGGAGCCTGCTTCTGATTCTGTGTCTCCCTCTCTCTCTGCCCCTCCCCCACTCATGCTCTGTCTCTCTCGGTCTCAGAAATAAATAAACATAAAAAAAAAAAAGAAATGGAATTGCTAGGTCACATGGTAATTCTGTTTTTAACTTTTTGAAGAGCTACTAGACTCTTTTTCAAAGTGGCTGTGCCCTTTTACGTTCCCACCAGCAATTTCTCCATATTCGTCCTTCCTTTTGAGTATAGCCACCCTGCTGGTTATGAAATGATATCTCATTGTGGTTTTGATTTGCATTTTCCAGTGATGTTGAACGTTTTTCATGTGCTTATTACCCATTTGTATATCTTCACAGGAAAAGTATCTATTCAGATCCTTTACCCATTCTTAAATTGTGTTATTTGCCTTCTTATCATTGAGTTTTAAAAGTACATATCTTGGGTATTAGACCCTTATTGAATACATAGTTTGTGAATATCTTCTCCCATTCTGTGGGTTGTTTTTTCATTTTCTTAATAGCATCCTTTGAAGCAAACAGGTTTTGATTTTTTTCTTAGGTTGCCTGTGCTTTTAATATCATATCTAAGAAACCATTGCTTAATCCAAGGTCATGAAGATTTATACCTGTGTTTTCTTCTAAGAGCTTAATAGTTTTAGCTCTTACATTTAGGTCTTTGGTCCATTTTTTTAAATTCCAGTACAATTAACATAAAATATTATATTAGTTGCAGGTGTACAGTATAGTGATTGAACAATTCTGTATGGTATTCATTGCTCATCATGACAAATGTACTCTTAATCCCCTTCACCTATTTCACCCAATACTCACTCACCTCCCTCTGGCAACCACCAGTTTGTTTTCTATATTTAAGAATCTCTTTTTGTTTGTCTCATTTTTTCTTTGTTTTGTTTCTTAAATATACACATGAGTAAAATCATATGGTATTTTTCTTTGATTGATTTCACTTAGCATTATACCCTCTAGATCCATCCATGTTGTTGCAAATGGCAAGATTTCATTCTCTTTTATGACTAACATTCCACTGTACGTATTTACCACATCTTATTACCATTCATCTATGGATGGATACTTGGATTGCTTCCGTATCTTGGTTATTGTGAATAATGCCACAGTAAACATAGGGGTGCATATATCTTTTCAAATTAATGTTTTTTTTTTTTCCTTTGGGTCAATACCCAGCAGTGGAACTACTGGATCATATGGTAATTCTGTTTTTAATTTTTTTGAGAAGCCTCCATACTGTTTTCCACAGCGGCTGTACCAGTTTGTATTCCCACCAACAGTGCACAAGGGTTCCTTTTTCTCCACATCCTCACCAACACTTGTTTCTTGTGTTTTTGACTTTAGCCATTCTGACAGATATGAGATGATATCTCATTGTGGTTTTGATTTGCATTTACCTGATGATGAGTAATGTTGAGCATCTCTTCATGTGTCTGTTAGCCATCTGTATATCTTCTTTGGAGAAATGTCTGTTCATGTCCACTGCCCATTTTCTAATTGGATTGTTGTTTTGGTGTTGAGTTAATATACTTTTGATACTAACCCTTTACCAGATATATCATTTGCAAATATCTTCTCCCATCCAGTAGGTTATCTTTTAGTTTTGTTGGTTGTTTCCTTAGCTGTGCAGAAGCTTTTTGTTTTGATGAAGTCCCAATAGTTTATTTTTGCTTTTGTTTCCCTTGCCTTAGGGGACATATCTAGAAAAATGTTGCTATGGCCGATACCGCCTGTGTTCTCTTCTAGGATTTTTATGGTTTCAGGTTCCACATTCAGTTGTTTAATCCATTTTGAGTTTATTTTTGTGTATGGTGTAGGAAGTGGTCCAGTGTTTTTTTTTGTTTGTTTGTTTTTTTTTTGCATGTAGTTGTCCAGTTTTCCCAGCACCAGTTGGAAGAGATTGTCTTTTTCCCCATTGTAGATTCTTGTCTCCTTTGTCATAGATTAATCGACTGTATGATCCTGGATTTATTTCTGGGCTCTCTATTCTGTACCATTGATCTATGTGTCTTTTTTGGGGGAGGGGGCAGTACCATACTGTTTTGATTACTACAGCTTCATAGCATATCTTGAAATCTGGAATTGTGATGCCTCCAGTTTTGTTCTTTTTTTTTTTTTTTTTTTTCAAGATTGCTTTGGCCATTCAGGTTCTTTTGTGGTTCCATACAAATTTCAGGATTATTTGTTCTAGTTCTGTGAAAACTGCTATTGCTATTTTGATAGAGATAGAGATCACTTTGGGTGATCTTTGGGTAGTATGGGTAGTATGGACATTTTAATAGCATTTGTTCTCCTGATTCTTTAATCCGTTTTAAGTTCATTTTTTTTATATGGTGTGAGGTCAAGGTCTAGCTTCATTCTTTTGCACGTGGATATCCAGTTGCCCCAGAATCATTTGTTGAAAAGACTATTCTTTTGACATTGAATTTTCTTGGCACCCCTGCCTAAAATCAAACAATCATAAATGTATGAATTTATTTCTTGACTCTCAGTTTAACTCTCAGTTCTGTTCCATTGGTCTATGTCTGTACTTGTACTAGTATCACACAGCCTTGATTACTATAGATTTGTAAATTTTGAAATCAGGAGCTGTGAGTCCTCCAAATTTGTTGTTGTTCTTCTTCTTCCTCTTTGGGGAGAGAGACCATGCACGTGCACAAGTGCACAAGTGCACGGGCAGGGGGTGAAGGGCGGAGGGGGAGAGAGAGAATCTTAAGCAGGCTCCATGCTCAGCATGTAGCCTGACACAGGGCTTGATCCCATAACCCCGGGATCACAACCCAAGCCAAACTCAAGAGTTGGATGCTCAACTAACTGAGCCACCCAGGTGCCCCTGTTCTTGTTTTTAAAAACTGTTTAAACTATTCTGGGTCCCTTGCATTTCCATGTGAATTTTAGGATCAGATTATCAATTTCTGCAAAAATTAGCTGGGACTTTGAAAGGGATTCCATTGAATCCACAGATCACTTTGGAGAGTATTGCTTTCTTTAATAGTGTCTTCTAATCCTTGAACATAGGATGTCTTCCCATTTATTTAAGTCTTTAATTTCTTTCAGTGATATTTTATAGTGTGTAAGTCTTGACTTCTTTTGTTAAATGTATTCATTCATAAGTAATGTATTTTTTGATGCTATTGTAAATAGAATTTTCTTAATTTCATTTTTATTTCTCATGCTAATTTATAGAAATAACAATGATTTTTGCATATTCTTGTATCCCGCAGCACTGCTGAACTTTTTTTTTTTTTACCTCTAGTAGTTTTTTGTGTATGCATATGTGGATTTGTTAGGGTTTCCTGAATACAAGATCGTGTCATATACAAATATAGTTTTATATCTTACTTATCAATTGGATGCCTTTTACTTATTTTTCTTGCCTAATTGCCCTGAATAGAACTTCTAGTACACTGTTGAATAGAAGTGGAAAGAGCAGACATCCTTCTTTTGCTCCTGATCTTAGGAAGAAAGCTTTTAGTTTTTCATCATTAGTTATAATGTTGGCTGGGGTTTTGTGTGAATGCTCTTTATTAGGCTGAGGGAGTTCCCATTCTATTCCTAGTTTGCTGAGTGTTTTTATCATGAAAAGATGTTGGCATTTGCAAATATTTTTTTTCTGAATCTCTTGAGATGACCATGTGGTTTTTCTCCTTTATTATATTAGTATAGTCTAGTACATTGATTGATTCTCCTGTGTTGAACCAATCTTGCATTCCTGTGATAAATTTCATTTGGTCAAGGCATATAATCCAAGCGAATATCTTTGTAAGAAACATACACTAAAGTACTTGGGAGTAATGGAACCTCATGTCAGCAACTTATTCAAATGGTTCAGAGAGAGTAAAGTTCTTTGTACTTCCCTTCAAACTTTTCTGTACCCTGAAGTTGTTTTAATTTTTTTTTAAAAGAAAAACATTGGCGGCGCCTGGGTGGCTCAGTCGGTTGAGCGTCCGACTTCAGCTCAGGTCATGATCTCGCAGTTCGTGAGTTCGAGCCCCGCGTTGGGCTCTGCTGACAGCTTGGAGCCTGGAGCTTGCTTCGGATTCTGTGTCTCCCTCTCTCTGCTCCTCCCCCACTCATGCTCTGTCTGTCTCTCCTTCAAAAATAAATAAAAACATTCAAAAACAATTAAAAAAAAAAAAAAAAAAAAGAAAAACATTGTACATGTTCTTTGACCCAGTAATTGTACTCCTACATATACGTATACATCCTAAAAAGTAATCAAAGATAGGGAAAAGATGTTTTACAAGCGTGTTACACATGTGACAGTGTTACACATGATACAGTTTTTAAATGATCTAAATGTTTAACAAAAAGGAGACTGTTACATATACTATGATATAACTATGTGTTGAAGTGTACTATAGCCATTTAAAATAATATTTTGATGGGCGCCTGGCTGGCTCAGTCCGTAGAGCATGTGACTCTTGATCTCAGGGTGTGAGTTCAAGTACATTGTGCATAAAGGTTACTTAAAAAAAATAAAATAAAGAAAAAATGATCTCTGTTTGAGTGTCTTTTTTTTTTAATGTTTCTTCATTTATTTTGAGGGAGAGAGAGCGTGGGCACGCGGGGTTTGGGGCAGAGAGAAAGAGGGAGAGAGAATCCTATGCAGTCTCCACGCTGTCAGCCCAGAGCCCATGTGGGGCTCAATCTCACAAACTGTGAGATCATGACCTGAGCTGAAATCAAGAGTCAGATGCTTAACCAACTGAGCCACACAGGTGCCCCTCTGATTGAATATCTTTAAAAATTAAATAAATAAATAATATTTTGAAGACCAGTAAAATGGGAAACTGTCATAAAGACAAAACTTTGTGTAATGTAAAATCAATCTTATAAACAATAGAAAAAAGACTGGAAGGAAGTACATTTTGCTTTATTTCTTTTCCCTTTTTACAAAGTTTGTAATCTGTGGCCCAAAATTACAGTAACTCCCACCCACCCATATAAATATTCTCAATATTACCCCTTGCTTCCTGAGCAGTATTCAACCCAGATCAAGCTAAGTTATCTGCATATCCTGTGCCTGAACTGAGTAACTAAACATTGCTCATAGAAATTATATCCCTTTGTTAAATTATCTCACTTTTAAATTATTTTTTTAATGTTTATTCATTTTTGAGAGAGAGAGAGAGAGACAGAGCGTGCGCAGGGGAGGGGCAGAGAGAGAGGGAGACACAGAATCCAAAGCAGGCTCCAGGCTCTGAGCTGTCAGCACAGAGCCTGACACGGGGCTCGAACTCACAGACGGTCAGATTACGACCTGAGCCAAAGTCAGTGCTTAAGCGAGTGAGCCACCCAGCCACCCCCTCACTTTTAAATTATTGAACGAAAACTCAAATAGCCACTCAGTGCCATAAGACAGTACCATTACATTTCCCTGACAATTTCCATTTCTGTTCTTCAGAACTGTTATTTCATACTTGTCCCTCTTTCTTTTTGGATTTCTTTTTATATCTTTTTTGCCTCGTTTCCCTTTCTCCTCACTGATATCTTCAGTATTTCACCAAAAATATAGAAGAAATCAGTAAGAAACATCCTCATGTTTCTACCATGATCATCTTCCTCCTGTTTTTGTGGGAGAAATGTTCCAACTCCTATCAAAGGCCAGTCTCCCCTCCCACCTCCTCAAAGACTCATGCCTGCAGTTATAAACTCCATCCCAGTCTCTGGCTCCACCATGGTCTTTAGAAAGTCACTACACTGGTTCACTGCCATCTGCATACAAACATACTCAAATAACTCCCATCTTTTAAAAATTACTCCTCCCTTGACCCTGTGTCCAGCCCCAGCTGTTGAATCATGTTTTGGCTCCCTTTCACATCAAAACCACTCGAGTGTCTTTGCTCTCTCTACACTTACCTCCCTCTGTTTTGCTCTCATTACAGTTAGGTATTTTCTTCCCTTCATTTCACAGAAACTGCTGTTGTCAAGGTCACCAGTCACCTTCATCTTGCCAAATCCAGTAGATACATTTCTATCTTATTATTTGACCTCTCCATAGCATTCTACACGATATTTGCTTTTTTCTTTGTGAAATACTTGTCTTGACTTTCCAGTTTTCCTTTATGTAAAAGGAAACTCCCTTATTCTTTTTCCTTACCTCACTGGACATCATGTAAGCTATCACCATCTTATTTCTTGGCTACTGCAGTAGTCAACAGTTGCCCCTACAACCATCCAAGGTAGTCTTTAACGTTTTAGATCATACCATTCTTCTGCTTAAAGCTCTCCAAGGCATCCCTTTGCACTTCAGGTGAAATTTCAGTTCTCTACTATGGCCTGCATGATCTGGCCCTGGTCTAGTTCTCTAACTTCAGTTTTTACTGTTCCTCTGCATTGTTTACTGCACTCCAGCCATACTGGCCTTACTGTTCTTCAGACACTGCCTCATGGCCTTTGTGATTGCTGTTTCCTCTGCTGCAAAACTTTTCTCTCATATCTTTGCATGTCTGCTTCCTTCTGGCTCCTCAGTGCAAATGTTACCTACTCAGATATGCCTTTTATAACCACTTTATGTAGAGCAGTCCTTTCCACAAGTGACATTTACTTTATTCTTTTCATAGCACTTATCACCATTTGAATTTACCTTATTTGTAGTCTTCAACTAGAATGTAAACTTCTTGACAGCAGAGATTTCACTTATCTTAAATTCCACTGGACTTTAGCATATAGACTAGTGCTGGCACATGGCATGTGCCCAATAAATATGTAAATGGAAGGGAGGAAGGGAATGAGGAAGGAAGGAAGGAAGGAAGGAAGGAAGGAAGGAAGGAAGGATGGAAAGAAAGAAGGAAGGACATTTAACCACATGAGTGAATAACTAAAGAGATGCACTGAAGTATTAAATAGTAGTTATCCCTGGATTATGTATGGGATTATAGAGAATTATATTTCATTTCTGTGTTTTCCAGATTTCCTATAATGAGCATAAAATACTTTTGCAATAAAGAAAATACACGTTTATGCTTGTTTTAAAAGAAAAGAGACTTTAAAAGACTCCAAAGGTGCTTTGGAGGAATAGTAATGATAATAAGCCAATCTGAATACCCTTCATCCTAAAGCAGACTACCGCCTGTTCTTGGAAGGGGGGGTGGAGGTATTTAATTCAGTTTTGAGTTTTATTTATGTGGCGGATTATTGTGTTTTCCAAAGATGTTAACACCAGTATATCTCATCTCACCCGCTGTTATTACAATGTGACATCGACTCTCTTCAAGAGGTAGGATCTCTGATCCTTGACCTTGAATCTGGGCAGGACTGTTACTATGGTGGACAGGAAGCTATATGACTTCCAAGGGTGAGTCACAAAAGGCGAAGAACTTCTTCCTCATCCTCCTGGGATGCTTACCCTGGGAACCCAGCACCTTATGGTAAAGAAGCCAGTCAGCCGTGTGGAAAGGCCATGTATAGATGTTGCTGCCACAGCCTCACCTGAAGTCCCCAGACTGCAGCCAGCATCAACTGCCCAAAATTTGAGTGTGTGAATCTTTAGATGATTCCAGCCCTCAGCCTTTGAGCTGTCCCAGCTGACATTGAGTGAAGGAGAGATGAACTTCTCCCTCCCAGGTCGGCTCAAAATGCATACTAATCAGCAAAGTAAATATTAGTATTTTAAGCCACTGAGTTTTAAGGTGGTTTGCTATACAGTAACAGGTAGCCAGAACAATTTACAAAACATACCTAGTCTAATTCCGTGCATACAGCAACCTCTGACATTCCCTTAAGCACATGTTTTCTAAGAACTAGATAAGTTTTAAAATCTCTAGGATCATTCCTGCTGTCCATTCATGCTATTCCTAAAACAGTAACCCTGGAAGGTAGCGTGTGTCTATCACATATATAAAGAAACAACTGGGGCGCCTGGGTGGCTCAGTTGGTTAAGCGTTCGGCTTCGGCTCAGGTCATGATCTCACAGTTAGTGGGTTTGAGCCCCACGTTGGGCTCTGTGCTGACAGGTCAGAGCCTGGATCCTGCTTCAGATTCTGTGTCTCCCTCTCTCTCTCTGCCCCTCCCCCGCTCACATTTTATCTCTCTCTCTCTCTCAAAAATAAACAAACATTTAAAAAATGTAATAAAAACAAAGAAACAAACAGCTGCATGAATGTGCTGAGACAAGGTGAGACTAAGAATCTGAGCGAAGGAAGAAGTAGGCTGTCCTACTGTGTGCTGAATAGATCATGACAATATTCAATTCTGAGGACTGACCTGGCTTGTGTTCAAATGCAAGATACCAGAATGGTGAAAGAACTAAAAATATAGGGGCGCCTGGGTGGCTCAGTTGGTTAATGTGTAACTCTTGATATTGGCTCAGGTCATGATCTCATGGTTGTGAGATTATGCTGACAGCGTAGAGCCTGCTTGGGATTCTCTCTCTCTGCCCCTCCCCTATTTGTGCCCCCCCCACCTTCTCTTTCTCCCTCTCTCTTAATAAATAAATAGAATTTAAAAAAATAGAACTAAAAATCTAGTCCTGATGCTTGAGGAGAAGGAACTGAGCATATTTAGCCTGAAGAAGAGAAGACATGCCCAGTTCCTCCAACTCAGCTGTACATAGCAGATTCTCTCAGTTCTCTGCATTTTTCATGTCTGGCCCTGTTGCACTTCCTTCTCTCCCATGGACAATTCCTGTTCGTCCTTTAAAGTCTCAGCCAAAGCAGCAGCTCCTCTAGGAGGCCTTCCACAGCCCCAGGGTAGGATATGTACCCTTCATATGTTCTTTCACAGCACTCTGTGCTTCTCTGTTACTTCCCTTATCTGTTGTCTCATAAATATATTTATGTGTTTTTCTTCTCTATCATAATGTGAGTTACCCAAGAGCAGGAACTGTCTCTGTTGACCTTGGTATATCCCCTACATAAATGTTTTATGAATCAGTGTTTGAAGGGTTGACATATTGAAGAGGATTAGATTTATTCTTTGTGGTTCTAGTGGGGTTAAAGATAAAGAGACACCTTGGTCAACATAGAGAAAAATTTCTGAGCCAGTAGATGATAAGAGCTGCCTTCGGAGATCTTGACTTCTCTGTCCTTATGCCCAAGCATAAGCTGGACAAACACTTTCATTAGTTGAAAAATTGGTACCTGGGCAACAGATATGCATAGGTAAAAATGATATAGTCCTTTCCTCAAGGAATCTGTGGTCTAGTAGTGAAGGTAATATGCTAGTGAGTGCAGTGGTAAAGGGGCATACAGGATGCTATGGAAATGGAAAGAGAAATTTTTTAGGGGAAGTAGGTCAGCAAAGGGGTTTCACGCAAATGCCTCAGACACGTTTGAGTTGCATGTTCAAGGATGGGTAGGAATTTGCCAGGCCATCTAGAACCCACAGAGTTGAGTTTGTCTGGCATCTCGGGGCACTGCAATTAATACACTGTAGCCATGGATGGAGTGGGAATATGTGGTAATGATGGCCATAGTGCTACCAGTGACAATAGCTAACATTTGTTACATTGTTGAGCACCTGCTCTGGGCAGCCTTGAACTAAATGGTAAGAGATGTGTTTTGGGAAACTAACCAGAGGCCAAATCTAAGCCTCTTGAACTTTATCCCCTATAAGCCATTAATAGATTTGGAGCAGAGGTGGGACACACTTTGATTTGCGTATCAACTTAATTGTTGGTAAGATTGTTACCAAGATAACAGCATTGGAATGGACCAGATAGCCTTTGAACCTGAGATTGTAGATTCTGTGCTTTATCATTGCTATAATACTACTTTATCAACTTTGGGGACCGATTGGACAGATGCCTTATTTCTTGCCCCTTTTGTTCTACAAAGATGTGGTTTTATGTGCTTGCCTATCTGTGCAGAAATGATACATGACCCAATTCCCCAATGATTTAGGAAAGAAGAATCATCGGTATTAAAGGGCTTTTTTAAACAGCGTCCCTATCTCTCTAATTTAAATACAAAATGATTGTGAATATTCCTTGAAGATTCCCTGTCTTGTCTCCTTTCAGGATAAATTTGGCTCAACTATGGTAGGCCATCATTTTTTATGCACAGTCACTGAAGCAACATAAGAAATGATAGTGTTGTACTTCACTCATATGTGGAATTTAAGATACAAAACAGATGAACACAAGGGAAGGGAAGCAAAAGTAATATAAAAACAGGGAGGGGGACAAAACATAAGAGACCGTTAAATATAAAGAACAAACAGTTGCTGAAGGGGTTGTGGGCAAGGGGATGGGCTAAATGGGTAAGGGGCATTAAGGAAGACACTTGTTGGGATGAACACTGGGTGTTATACATAGGGGATGAATCAGTGGAATTTATTCCTGAAATCGTTATTGTACTATAGGCTAACTAACTTGGATGTAAATTAAAAAATTAAAATTAAAAAAAAGAAATGATAGGGTTGCCACTGAGCTGACCCTGGTGGTCAATGAACAATTTCACCAGCTTGTTATAGCTGTAAGAGAAATTGGAGGCCTAGTCTCTACTTCTGCCTACACTGGGCACAAGCAGATATTGACAGTTCTGTCTTACTGTCTTAAGAACAATTTGGAGCTTGGATGGTATTTTCTTTAGATTTATTATTGCCAGGTGGCTCTTGGGCTCCAGTTCCAATTCTACTACCACTTTGCTGGCTGTTTGAGCATAGATATGCCACTTAATTTTGCTGAGCTTTTGTTTCTTCATCTATCTAATGGATTTAATAATAACCTATAGGAGTATTGTGAGGATCAGTTGATTGGCATTTGTGAAAGTGTCATCATAGGATCTGGTAAATAAGTGTTTCATAAGTAATAGTTTCCTTCCTTTTTCTTTAGCTAGTCAGAGTGCCTGAAACCACCATTATGGATTCATTGTTAGTGATTCATTCCTTTGAGTACTATTATGTGTGCCTCAGTGAAGGGTAATATTGTAAGCTATGACTAACTCCTTTCTCATGATTAATGTGTCACATACTTTCGGCGACTAACCAAAAGCAATGCATTTGGGACTGGGTTTAAGAAAAACATTAGAGGAGGAGTAGAGACACTAGTAGAGGACTTCAAATGAAAAGTGCAAAGTACCAAAGAATAATTTAGAATCATAGAATTTTAATATTAGAAGAGATTTTTAGGTATTCTCTACTAAGCATATATGATTGATAGTGGAAAAAAATAGATGCTAGTATAAAAAAAGTATTCATCTTTTTCTCATAAGTAAAAAAAAAAATAAATTTCTCATACTTATCCTAGAAAACAAAACCAAAGAAAAATGTTTGTTCATCTATAATTTTCCTTATAATACAAAAACAAAAATAGCTTACATGCTATTGTAAATAACACATATTCTGGTTATAAATATTACCTTTCTTTCTCCTTTGCTCCCTATCTCAATGAATGGAAATGCCTTACACTGAAAGCCCAAGCTAAAAACCTGTGATTCATCTTTAATTTCTTCTGCTTTCTCACTACTGGAAACACTGAAAGCTCTTGATTCAACTTCCAGAGTAGCTCTCAAATACATCTACCTCTAGCTGTCTGCACAGCCACGATCTTAATCCATCATCCCCAGTCCCCATTTCTGTAACTGTTTCCTAATTGGTGTCCCTGCCTCCCCCATCCATTTGTCATACCAGAAGACAAATACTGTTCCTACAAACAAAACTAATTGTTTCCATTCTTTGAGCAGTGTTTGCTAGGCTTTGTACAAGTGTTAGAAATGAGATGTGTAAAATACAGTCCCTGGTCTCCAGAAGGCCTGTCACTTTTTAAACATCTTTAATACTTGCCACAAGTCAGGCTCACAGGCTGTGATCTGGCCTCTGCCTACCTCTTCAGACTCCTCTTCAGACACACACACCCCGCTATCCTGGAACTCTGTGTTCTTTACCAGTCATAATTTTGCTACTTATGGCTTTGAAATAGGACTTTCATATTTGTGTTACCCAGATTTTAAAATCCATGCCCTAATCACCACAGCCACGTACCAGATAGCTCCTAGCCCCTAGAGCCTGCTGAAATTATTCAAATTAGCCAATGCTAAGCCTGCTTACCCTCCCTTACTTTGCCTTTCTCTGGGAAACCACAATAAGGGTTGTCATCTATGCTTTCCCCTTGCTCATTGTGCCTCCTGACTGATGGTGGCGCTTTCCCTTGTGGCCCTGCTTGGCATGGCATGCCCCCTCTTAGGAACTGTGAATAACAAACTGTCTTTTCCGTGGCAGTCATCTCCTGATCTGTTGGCCTCACCATATCTGAAAAATAATAAAACCTATATTTTAAACACACTACCACCACCACTATAGAGTGAATTGTGTCCCCTCATATGTGGAATCTCTAGAACCGTGTGTGACAATATTTGGAGATGGGACCTTAAGATGGTCATCTCCCAAGGGAGATGGGAACCCTTAAGATGGGGTTTTCATGATGGGATTAGTGTCCTTCTAAGAAGAGACCAGAGAACTTGCTCTCTGTTGCCCTTTCCCATGTGAGGTTACAGAGAAGGCAGCCATCTGCAAGTCAAGAAGAGAACTTTCACCAAGTACCAAATCTGCCAGTATCATCATCTTGGACCTCCCAACCTCCAGAGCGGTGAGGAATAAATTCTGTTGTTTTAGCTACCCAGTCTAAGGTATTGCTATAACAGCCCAAGCTCATGAAGACAGCCACTTAGTTTAAATCTTTTCAGTGGCTGGGGCGTCTGGGTGGCTCAGTCAGTTAAGTGTCCGACTTCAGCTCAGGTCATGATCTCACTGTGTATGAGTTCAAGCCCTGTGTCGGGCTCTGTGCTGACAGCTCAGAGCCTGGAGCCTGCTTCGGATTCTGTGTCTCCCTCTCTACTCACGCTCTGTTTATCTCTCTCTCTCTCTCTCTCTCAAAAAATAAACATTAAAAAAAAAAATCCCTTTCAGCCTAAAACACTTGCCTGATCTATTTGCTGCTTATCTCTCCAGCCTCATTTCATATCCTTTCTCTTCATCATTAATTAAGCTTCAATCGCAATGAACATTTTTCATTTCTTGAAATCCCTTTCCTGCAACAGGACCTTTGCACATTATATTTCCACTGCTTACGGGTTCTCCTCTTTCCCTCAGTCCCTCTTCATCTTACTCATATCTGCGTATTTTCTAGGTCTCAGGTTATGTATCACTCCTGTAAGGAAAATCTTTATGACTCTTATGGTTGTCAAAATGGAAACTTTATATTTAATCACACGTTTTTCATTCCCTCCACCTCACTAGAATGTGAATCCCTCAAAGGCATTGACTATGTCTTGTTTTCATTATATGCTCAACAACTAACTTCTATAGGATTGGTTTAAGGATTAGAAACAACCTATCTGCAACATTTAGCTTAGTGTGTAGCTTGTAGTTTAATACGTAATAGTTATAATTATTATTGCTAATAATAATATTTTTCAGAAACATAGGTTACTTAGATTAACCGAATGACTTTCCCAGCCATTAATATCCCTTCTTAATGTATATTAGTGGACATTTTATCCATCTTAGAAGTGTTCTAGGAAAAGGGAAAATGTAAAAGAACATTGTTAGGACCCACACCCCTATAGATGATAGACATCTGTCTTTCCTGGAAGTAGGATAACATAGTTTGTGGTACTGAACTGGTCTGAGCTGCCTAGTGAGTCAGGCATCCTATTTAGGTGTGTACATTAGGATAGATGGATGGATAAGCTTGTTTGTTCAGCAACAGCAAACCAACCCCCATAAGCAGAGGGCAGAGAAAGGCAGAAGAAAGACGCAGGCCACTCCAGGTTGGTAGTTGGCAGTTTTAATAGGCAGAGAGTACTTACATACAAGGCTTGTCTTGGGTGGCAGTAATGGGTCTCCCCACCTGCCCACCTAATCTTAAACATTCGTAAAGAGGCCTTAGTTAGGTTCAGTAAGGTATACCTTGCAGGTGTTTTCAACAGCACATCACTATCTCAAGGGTACCACATCATTGTCTAAGACTGTCTATGTCCTTGGAACTGCCTCTGGGAGCAAGAAAAGCAGAAGTCCTATTCCAAGGATGGGTGGAGGTGAGGAGCCCCCAATTGCCCAGGTCCAGTTCACAGGTCAACCAACGGTCACTTCCTTTCAATGGCCTTCCCCAACACTCAGAGTAAATAAGATGTTAAATATATGAAAGAATTAGTAAAAGATATTAGATAATAAGAGGTGACTATCATAATCATTCTGACGTTTTATTTTTATTTGCATAATAATTGCACCTCTACAATATTCAAGTGCTCTTTCTTTGTTTCTTATAGCTATTGGATGAACTCCCAATGATTTACAGCTGTTGTATATTTGTGTACTGCATGTAAGTACTTAATGTTTAAAATTCAGTTGTTTGATATATTTTAAAATTTATACTCACTTCATACTGAAGTAATATAGTTAACCCTGTTATATTACTGGGAGGTTGTAATAGTGTAAAAGGTTCTAACTTCTGTGATCTTCATGTAAAGTATAATATCTGGGTTATAATAATGTTGTTTATTAATTTTATGATCTCATAAAAGTTTAGATAGACTCTTACTTAAATTTGACTTGCATAGTCTGCCTTTCCTTGAGTTATGAGTGTATACAAATTTATTTTTTTTTAATTTTTTTAGTGTTTATTTATTTTTGAGAGAGAGAGAGAGAAACAGAGTGTGGGTAGGGAAGGAAGAGAGAGAGAGGGGGAGACAGAGAATCGATCCGAAGCAAGCTCCAGGCTCTGAGCTGTCAGCACAGAGCCCGACGCAGGGCCTGAACTCACAAACCGCAAGATCATGACCTGAGCCGAAGTTGGACATTGAACCGGCTGAGCCACCCAGGCGCCCGTACAAATTTATTTTTATTTAAAATTTTTTTAAGTTTATTAGAGAGCACGGGGGAGGGGCAGAGAGAGAGGGAGAGAGAGAGAATCCTAAGCAGGCTTCATGCTGAGAGTATGGAACTCCATCTCATGGACCCGTGAGATCATGACCTGAGCCAAAATCAAGAGTCAGACGCATAACCAACTGAGCCACCCAGGCACCCTGAATGTATACAAATTAGGTAAAAATTTTATATAATGTGCCATAAAAATAATATTTATGTCCTTTGTACCTGTAATTGTGCTAGGCAGTGTAAAAGCCATGTCTAATTCTCTCAGTTGTGCAAGGTAAATTGGTATTATCCTCATTTTATAGATGATGAAGTAAAGCACAGATTTAGTAACTTTTCTAAGGACATAAGCCGAGCTTCTGCTTAGGTGACTTGCCTAAGCTGTGTAGTGGTAAGTGTCAGAGTTGGAAATTGAACTACAAGTTTAATAACCTTGCCTTCTAAGTATGCCTTCAGTTCCCTAGCACTAGTACTTAAAACTTCTCTAAAGCCTTACGTGATGTGTTATCTGGTTCTTTTCGATGTGATCATCATTGCTAGCTCAAGAATATTTTCTTCTAAAGATATCTAAAAATCAGAATCATTTGAGAAAATATATTATTAAAAAGAGCTCATCTGAATTTTTTTCTGTAAAGGGACAGATAGTAATTATTTTAGGTTTTGTGGGCCTGTGGTCTCTGTTGATCTTCATCTCTGCTTGTGTAGTGTTGAAGCTACAGGCACCCCGATAATAGGTAGACAAATGCTTGTGACTGTGTTATTTACCCAAAAAGAGCTTGAGCCTTTGGGCGGTAGTTTGCTGCTCCTGATCTAGAAAAACACCTTCAGGTGAGCTTTTTTTAATAAGTCATCAAGTAACAGAACTTAAAGGTAAAAGAGATCTTAGAAATAATGTGGGCCAGGGCTGCCTGGGTGGCTCAGTTGATTAAGTGAGCCTAGTGATTAGATACATGAGAAAAAGATTTTATCCCTGCACACGAGTTGTTCACAATCTGGTTGAGGAGACTGGTAAAAGAAACCATTATAATACAGTGATATTTTCTGTAATAGCGTGCCTTAGTCAGAATGGCTCACAAGATTTAGAAACCTACCCAAGCCGGCTTGAGCTCAGAGAGATTTATCTTTTTTAGGGACATGAGGAAATAGATGAAACATAATAGCAGGAAGTATAGCCTGGCTACAACTCAAGGGCAGATTCTGTCTCCCGCTCTTCTCCCCATTCCTTCTTCGCATGGTCTCAAGTCTTTGAATCTGCTTTATTTTTCTCTCCATGCAGATCACTTCTCTGCTCATTCATCTTCTTGTTCATTCAATTTAGCTGCCCAAATACCAGCATCAGATTTTCAATCCATAAGCCTTTATACTTGGATTCTGTACACTTAATTGATTCAGTCTCTGGCTCCCAAGCTCCCAAGTTTTCAGGAGAGAGCCTCTCATTGTTCCAATTTAAGCCAGGTGCCTACTCCTGATTCACCCAGCGTCTCGGCGGAAGTGCAAGTAGGCAGTGCAAATTCTCTAAGATGAGAGTTTGGGAGGAAATGGGGGCATTGCTGGATCCAGAGATGTGTATACAAGCGTTAAAACAGCATTCTATTTGTTTTCCTAGTTACATATTCTAAAACAAGTTTCTTTCTCTATTTTTTTAAAGGTTTGAATGTTTCAAGATGAAGAACTCCGTAAACTACCATCTGCTTTTTATCTTAGTTCTTTTCAGTTTAATAGTAACCACAGTAAGTCATATTTTGTTTCTAAGAGATTAAGCATGTGAACCAGCCATGTGCGGAGTTTGGCACATTTTACTTCTAGTGTTTGCTTCGTGCTGTTCAAACTGAAATGTTTCTGCACAAAACTCACAGATACTGTTTCTTTATCTCCTGTTTAGGTGTTATTTCTCAACAAAAAGTTGAAACAACTTTTTAAAAATCTGTTTGTTTGTTTATTTATTTATTTGAAGGGAGAAGAAGTCAAAGGGCAAATATTTAGTAGCAATGGGGAAAGAATTAACTTTTTTTCATGGATGGACATAGTACCTCCCATTTGTTAAAAGAAAGTGATTGATTCTGCTCTGTTGGGCCTACTGTGACTACTTTAATGGTTAACCTTTTCCTGATAATGAGTTCATGGTCACTTCTCATCCTATCCTAGTGCTTTTTTCCCTCAAGTAAAGTGCATTTTGTATTAAGAGATAATTCATTTCAACAAATGCGAATTGCAAACCTATCAAGCAGTAGAAAATACAAAGACAGCGAAGAAGCAGTTGCTATGCTTAAGGAATACATTCAAGTACAGAAATCAAAGATGTAAGCACAGAATTGCATCAGAAGATGATGATTACAATAATAATGGTAAGAACTAGTTAAATGATGAGAAGACACATGAATGAAAATTACTTGGGTTTGTCAAGGAAAGCTCCTTTTAACTGGCTTTTAACTGATGGTTAAGAGTTTGCCAGGCCCCTGGGGCAAGAATGTGATGAAGTATTTCTAAACAGACTGTTACATTGTCCCTAGGCATAGAACCTTGGAACATAATAAACTACCATTTTTAAGCGCTTACTATGTGCCAGATACTACACTGAGTACTTCATTTTCTGATTAAATCATTACTACCAGCAGAAACAGGAGAGATTTAATATGGCTAGAGTATATGTTAAGTGGTGATGAGTGAATGAGTCTAGTTGATGAGATAAATGTCAGATTATAAAGACCCTTGTATACACTGGGATTTTTATCTTCAAGGTAATTTGAAGCCATTAACTGATCCATAGCTGAGGAAGAACATGGTTAGTTAGAAAGATGACTGATTTTAGGGGATGGATTAGAGGAATATGAGGCTAGACTCAGGGACTTTTGCATTTGCTTAGGCAAAATATGAGACTCCGACTCAAGTAAAATAGGTGTGGGGATGAAAAGAAGCTGTCACAGGGGCACCTGGCTGGCTCAGTCAGTAAAGCTGCATGACTCTTGATCTCTGGATTATCGGTTTGAGCCCTACATTGGGTGTAGAGATTACTTAAAAAAATAAAATCTTAAAAAAGAAAGAATGCTGTCATAAATAACAATCCATAAGACTTGTGACCCACCAAGTAGAGGGTGTGGGTATGGGGTAAAAAGAAGGAATTGTCTAGAATGATGCCTCTGTTTACAGCCTGGCCATCGTGGTACATAATAGGTTCTTAACCAAGATGGAAAACTTCAAGGAAGAGCAGATTTTGCAGGAAAGATAATGAGTAGGTTTGTGTCACAGAGTAGAGGTAGATAAATTCAATTTGGAATGTGTTGAGATTGAGATGCCTGATGTTAATGACACCTGAGGCTTATTAACAGGTAGACTGAGCTAAAGATGTGGGTTTGAGAATTGTCAGGGTATGGGAGGTACTAGAAATGCGAGAACAGATGAACTGGCACAGATAGCATGAACCATTAAAATTACCAAAGATGCAACCCTATGGTACACTTTTTTTTTTTTGACAGAGATAAACAAGAGTATACATTTATGATACTTTACCCTAAAAGTTCTAAAAGTTACAGTTGATTTGTCTATTTGACATTCACATCCTGTCACTATGCAAACTTTCATAATGCCTAAGGATTTCAATGAGTCAACACTTTAAAAATAAAAGTTATGTACATTCAAGGTGTACAGCATGATGATTTGATATGCATAGTGAAATGATTACTATAGGCAAACTAATTAACATAGCTTCTCACATAGTTGCCGTGTGTGTGTGTGCGTGTGTGTGTGCACGTGTGTGTGTGTGTGTGTGTGTGTGAGAGAGAGAGAGAGAGAGAGAGAAGACCACCTGAAATCTGTTTTCTTAGCAAAGTGCCAGTATTCAGCCCAGTATTAGGTATAATCACCATGCTGTACATGGGAACACTGACATTTGAGGGTCAGGTAGGAGAAATGGAGCCAGCAAAGGAAACTGAGAACAAGTAGTCAGAACATAGGCAAACTAGAGAGCCTAATATCACAAAGTATGAAGAGATTTCCAGAAGGAGTAACAGTATTAGTTGCCACTGAGAGGTTGAGTAAAATAAGATTGAAATTTGACCCATAAAAATTTCAATTAAAAGACCAAGTAACCATAATAAGCATACTGTCAGCCATAGATTGATGGAGGCAGAAGTTAGATTATCAGTGAGCTGAGAAGGTGAATAGAAGGTTGAAAGAACAGATACAATATTTTCTTATGCTTCTACACTGCCCTGCACTGTCCTTGCATAAAATACATACTCCTTGATTGTGAGAAAATCCTAGTGTTTCAGAGATGAAAGGAAATCTTGTTATTTTAAAAAAGAAGAGAACAAAGTCCAGAGAGTGTTAATGACTTACTTGTCTGGCCAGCCAAGTTCATACAGAAAATTGGTGGCAGAGTTAAGACTGGACCACTTTCTTTCTTTTTTTTTTTTTTTTTAATTTTTTTTTAATGTTTATTTATTTTTGAGAGAGAGAGAGAGACAGAGCACGAGCAGGGGAGGAGCAGAGAGAAAGGGAGACACAGAATCTGAAACAGGCTCCAGGCTCTGAGCCGTCAGCACAGAGCCCGATGTGGGGCTCGAAGTCACAAACTGTGAGATCATGACCTGAGCCGAAGCCGGACACTCAATCGACTGAACCACCCAGGTGCCCCAAGACTGGACCACTTTCTAAGTTCGGTGGTTGGAAATACAGGCTTGGGAGTCGGTTAGATCTAAATTTGAACCAACATTTAACTGGGAACCTTGGGCAAGTCACTTGGCAAGTCACAGGCCAAACTTGGGCATTAGTTTTCCTTGTCTGTTCGATGAAGATAATAATAGCGTACATTTCATATAGGAAAATTAATACTTGGCACATAGTAAGGACTCCATAATTCTTTTGCCTTAAAAACAAGTCTTAAAGGGCATGCCCTTTTGCATTTCATTTATTAATAACAATGAGAATATGAAGCTATACGAAGGAAAATTAATATTTTGACAACACATTTCAGAGATGAAAAGCATTCTTCCTTACTGAGTTTAGAGTTACAGATAGATAGTGTCTCATACACATCTTCCTACTAAAGTTGTATGGGTGCTTAAAAGAAATAATCTGCTGTTATTGTAGTGAGGGTAGGAACTTCCTACAGGAATAAGAAATTTTGTAGCCAAATTGTAAAATTACATAAAATTTTGTGAGATCAGCACTATATTAAATGAGGATATAGAGGTATCTGCCAAAGAGATATCTGTCAAAGAGATTATTGCCTTGTAGGGGAGAGCAACAAACCAACAAATTACATGATGTTTATACATGGTCAGTGAGGGCCTGAAGGAGGGTGAGTGGCAGCTTCTGCTGAGTGGAGAAGGACCCAGAAAAGACTTCAAGAAAGAGGGATGGTTTGAGCTGAATCTTGGAAGATGAAAGTTTGCGAGCAGGGGAGGATTTCTGAACGAAGTAAAGAGCAGCATGTTTAAAGATCTGGAAGTATTGAAGTAGCACATTTGGGGAAGCACTGTACTTTTTGGAGCCTAGGATGAAATAGGGACAAGAGGAGAGCAATGAAGCCGAACAGAAAGTCAGGAGTGAGATCATGGAAGGCTTTGAAATTTGGACTTGTCTTGGAAGTAATGGGAATCGTTCCAGGATTATGATTTGAATTTTGATTACTCTTTACCATGTCATTTTAAAGGCATACTCCTACAGGGCAGTAAATGCATGCTGAATCTTAAAATAGGCATTGCACTTAATCACCCACATGACACTGGAACCTAAAACTAGGGTTTGTGTAACTGGGAATGCATCTAGGTGGACGGGTTAGAGGCTTTGGAAGTAAAAGTACAAGAAATTTGTCATAAATGTATTCAGTTATTGAGCGTGCATTATATGCTGAACACTTTCACGTCTTTTAGCTTATTGTTCCCCACCACTGTTATTCCTATTACCCAGATAAGGAAAAAATGAGTCTTTTGGTTAAGTGAGTCCTTGCTCGAGGTATGTAGCAAGTCAGTGGCAGAGTCTGAAATTGAACTCCTGTCTTTAACTCCAGTGTTCTTTCTGTTGTAGAAAAAACTGTATTATAGGCATTGTCAGTAGACCCTCTTCAGCCCTTATGAGTAAACTGTGTGCATCTTTGCCCTTCCTTGATGCTGATGCAGAGGCCAAGAAGCCAGAGTAATCCAAAACAGCCTTGAAACATTTAGTTTACCGTGGTCAAACTAGCACTGGGGGAGACCCGCCAGTAGCTACTATCCCTTCTGTGGCATGCCACCTAATCTGACTGGTTTTACATGGCTGGAGTCCGATCTAAGTAACAGGACTAGGAGGCAGGGAGGTTTGGGATTTGCAGAATTACTGGAATAGGTTTTCTTCCCCCTCAGTAACGCACTTCATTCACATGTGTTTCTTTTAATATTTTGTAGGTTTACCTTAAGGTGAAGGAGCCTGTATTCCATCAGGTAAATTAAAAAACTATTAACACTTAATTGTTTAACAGTACTTGCCTGCATTTCATTTCCTTTTCTGGTAAATTATATGCAGATATAATTTCTGAAAATAAAGTGGTAGATGTCCTATGAAAGTATTTAAAACAAACTCAAGTGCCTATAGGATACCAATGCCCAGACCCAGCTGGCTGTTGGTAGTCAGTAACACAGGTGCAGTGTTCCTTATAAGCAGAAAAAAACCAGAGAGGATTTATACACATACACATACAAAGTCCTTTTTATGACACTATTTTCTAGAAAAGATAGACTGAAAATTCCTTGAATATTTTCCCCCTAATGCCTATTTTAATGAGTTTTTTGAGGTGGGAGGTTAATTTACATTGAGAAAAGCAAACACAGGAAACTTTGCTATAAGAAATAATGATTTAAGTGCATCCCATAGTGGAACCAGAGTAAAATCAAGTAGTAGACCCTAAATAAAGAGAGCTCTTGTTAATTGAGTGCTACCATGTGCCTGGCACTATGCCCATTACTGCACAGACTCTAATCTTTCCAGCAGTTCTACGAATTAGGGATTATTATTCACATTTTAAGGGAAGTGAGCTCAGAGATATTAAGAATTTGCCCAACAGTTACACAGTTACTAAGGGACAGAGCCAGGATTGTGACCTAGATTTGTTTGACTCTTGTCACCATTCTTTTAAAAAGCCAGCAAACAAACAAACAATACATAAATAAGGACACATTATCAGAAGCCTTGTAATTTTAGAATATTTTGTGCTTATATAAAAAGTAAGTGTTCCTGTAACTTTTTAAACTTCAACTAGATAATAATCATCTAACTGAAATCTGTTTTTTGAAACAAATTCCAATACCACATTATTGTGCCACATTATTTTTCTACAGACAAGCTGCAAGTATGTGTTATAAGAGAGGACATCTTCACTTTCCTGTTTGTTTGAGCTTAAAGTAGGTCATTATGGAATTACCTCTTTATTTAGAAAGATTTATTGGCACAGCGTAAAGAATGAAGTTTATTTATAAGAAGACTTCAGCTTTTGTAAATTTCTTATTTGTCTTTATAAGAAAGAAAAAACATAGCCACAAAAAAATAAAATTCGGAAATTTGAGGTTAATTTTTGTAAGTTTATGACCATCCATTTTCCATTTTGTGTTTTAGATCTATTTTATACTATGGTTATGTAATAAAAGTATCAAACTATTTGTCTAACTTCCCATGCTGCAACTTTCATGTGTTCTTTTCCCAATAATAAATTTTTTTCTCTGTGGATAGTGGCATGTATGGATGTATGCTGATAGGGAGGGAGGCGGGATGAAAGCTTATAGTTCTGTGTTTTATCTTAGTCCTTCTCAGGAGAGAAGTAAAGAAATAGAGGAATGCTAGGGTGAAATGGAGAAGTAGTCTGAAGGCAGAAGACATTCTTTCAACAGATGTCTACTGTGTACCTTCTCAGTGCCAAATACTGAGCTGGAAGTTGGAAATAGAGAGGCAATAGAACAAAAATTTGAAGATAAAGTCAGGCGGACCTGGATTTAAATCTGGTCTCTCCAATTACTAGCTGTACTGGACAAGTTACTTAACTTCTTTGAGCTTTGGTTTCCTCATTATTCCACAAATACTTTTTAAGTGCCTTCAATATGCCAGGTATGGTACTAGGTATAAGAGATACACTATTGAAGAAAATAATAAGGTCCCTGCTCTTAAGAGCTCATTATAGTGTGTCTCTAAAATTGGTATAATAATTTCCTAAGGTTGTCTGAGGATTAAATGAGCTAATACAAGGGTGCTCAGTTGGTAGAACATGCAACTCTTGATCTCTGGGTTGTAACTGAGCGCTGTGAGGGGTGTAGAGATTACTTAAAAATAAAATCTTTTTAAAAATAAATCAATAAAAAAATGAGATAATGTATATCTCCTACCATGGGAAGTACTCAGTAAATGTTAGTTAATATTAATAAACCAAAGCAAATGAGACAGGGTCGCTGGTCTCAAGGAACTCGCTGGTCAGGAAGATAGACTTGTAAAAAAATATTTATAGGGGCCTGGGTGGCTCAGTTGGTTAAGCGTCTGACTTCAGCTCAGGTCATGATCTCACGGTTTATGGGTTTGAGACTCGTGTTGGGCTCTAGGCTGACAGCTCAGAACCTGGAACCTGCTTCAGATTCAGTACCCCCTCTCTCTCTGCCCCTCCCCTGCTTGCACTCTGTCTTTCTCTGTCTCTCAAAACTAAACAAATGCTAAAAAAAAAATTTTTAAACATTTATAGTATATACATCTCATAATGTGTAAAAGCAGTGCTAACCAGGGTGCAATCTGTCTGCTTGGGTGACTCAGAATAAGGCTGTAAAATACATCTGTTACATATAGCTGAATTATTTCTTCCTCTTATATTGAAAAGCAAGATAGGGGAGATGGCCCACTATATTTCCTGCTGTTGGTAAAGCTTTATTTGGACAGGCCTTTGTCCCAAAGTCTAATCTAGAATATCCTATGCTGACCTGTTAAGTAATTAGAATTGATTTTCTTCTTTTTACATGAGCTCTGCACTCAACGTGGGACTTGAACTCACAACCCTGAGATCAAGAGTCACATGCTTCTACCAAATCACCCAGCCAGGCACCCCAGAATTGATATTTTTTATTTATACTTAATGGCTTAAAAAAATCTATCCCTGATTAGTTTCTTGGTGTCATTCTTAAGAAAAGAGAACTGCTTTTTCTGAGAAACTCTGTTTGTCAAAATTTGTAGAGTATCACTCATTCTTTCATATCACTGTTAATATGTACAGAGACTTAGAAAAATGGTTTTGAAATTTGTAATTGGAAAAATTGTTTTGGAATTTGTGACAAAATTTACAGTAAGTCTCAAGATCTTAAAAATAAATGGAAAAAGAGGGAAGAGAGTAATGTTATCTAATCTAAAGGAGCTCTGGCTTGAGTGTTTGGAATCTCGATTTCTTACCACTTTGATAGCTTGAAGTTTGGAATCTTGTATTTTTTTTTAATGTTTGTTTTTTTTTTTGAGAGAGAGAGACAAAGTGCAAGCAGGGGAGGGTCAGAGACAGAGAGAGGAAGACACAGAATCTGAAGCAGGATCCAGGCTACAGCTGTCAGCACAGAGCCCGACGTGGGGTTCAAACCCACGAACCATGAAATCATGACCTTAGCCTAAGTCAGACACTTAACCGACTGAGTCAGGAATCTGACTCACCCAGGAATCTCAGATTTCTTAACACTTTTGTTATCCATGGACAAATTTCTTGTTGTGCCTATTCTTCAGTGTCTCATCTATAAAATGTTTAAGATAAGGCGAGGGATTATTTCACAAGGATAATATAAAAATAATATACAAGGAAAAGTATAAGGCAATATAATATGACACTAAAAACACATATGAAGAAGTAAGATGACACAGGAAAGTTTCTGTCTATGATAATCACAGAAAGCTTCTAAAAGGAGGTATTTGAGTAGGGCCTAGAGAGATATGTGGGGTATACACTTAGAAGGAAAGAGTTAATAAACACTGTAAAAGTATCTGTCACAGCCAGGATGGTTATCTTGCTAACCAGATTAGCTTCCTTGAGGGAGAGAATACTGATAACAATTCTACTTACTGATTTAAATCCAAAGTGATCCAGACATCTCCAAAAGAGAGCCAAATGCTATTTATTTAATTTGATGGCCTTGCAAAGGGTAATAATAAAATCATATGCCTGCCACATTCAGTAGAAATATTAATATATCTTAAGAAAACATTAAAAAAGTATACATGAAAATAGATTAAAAGAACTTTTAAGTTAGTAAACCTTCTTTAAGCTAATTGATAAATCAGTAATTGAATATCTCAGATGAGATCTCCTCTGTTATCTCAAAGAGTACTATTGCTTAAAATCTTCCTGCCAAAGTAGATGTCTCCTAGAGATTATTTCTAGACTTGATATGTTAGTATTTTACTACCCTCCCTTCTGATTTGACCCTCAAGGTTTTTAAATTTTTTTTTTAACGTTTATTTATTTTTGAGACAGAGAGAGACAGAGCATGAACGGGGGGAGGGTCAGAGAGAGGGAGACACAGAATCTGAAACAGGCTCCAGGCTCTGAGCTGTCAGCACAGAGCCCGACGGGGGGCTCGAACTCACGGACCGCAAGATCATGACCTGAGCCGAAGTCGGCCACTCAACCGATTGAGCCACCCAGGCGCCCCAGACCCTCAAGGTTTTTAAGAAACAACACACTATATAAACAGTTTGAAAAACAGGGACTTAAGCAGATAACTCAAGCAAATAACTATTATTTACATTTTATTCTGTTATGTTTGTGCCATTTTATTACAAATTAGGAATGTAAGGAAATTCCAATGTAAGCACACTTGGAAAAGAAGCAAAAGAAGCTGACATTTTTGAGCATCTGCTTTGTGCTGAGTATTATATATTCTTTCATACAGTTTATATAGACTTAACTACTATTATCTTAGTAAATATCAACAAACCTATACAGAAATTACCATCTTCATTTTATAGGTGAGGTAACCAAGAGTCAGAAAAGTTAAATGATTTGTCCAGTGTTTCTCACCTAGTTACTAGCAGAGCTGGAAATTGAACCCAGGTCTTTTTTATTCCAAAGCCCATATTCCTTCCGTGGTATGATGATGACCCTATAGCAGATTACTTTGGAATTCAATTTATTATCATAAAGATCCATTTTTTAAAAGAATAAAAATAATTTTAGGTGAAAATTACAAGGAGCAAACAAGTATGTATTCTATGTTTTTTTTTTTTTACTTAAAAATAACTAATATTAGAATATGCATAGAAAAAAGTTGTGAAGGTCCTGTGTCTATCTCTAGCTGCAAGAAAGACTGAGAAATCAAGCTTATATAGCTGGACATATTGTCGACTGGATAAAATGTCTTCTGTAAAGACCAAAAAAAAAAAAAAAAAAGAATGGATACTGAGTAGGTACTAGCAAGGTCTGCCACAGATCCTAGGAGAAAGTCAGAATGTATGGGATAGACATGCTTGTGGAAAGAAGAAAATTAATCTGGAAAAGCCCTCTTGCACTGCAAGAGTATAGTCTCTTCCTTATTCATTATTTGATGTCTTTAACATACTCTGAACAATCCATTGACTTCTGTATAGTGATGATTCATAAATCTGTTTCTTCAGCTCAGATACTTTCTTCTAAGATTTAGACCCAGATATCTAACTTCTGCTAGAGATCTCTACATGAATATATCACTGATACATTAGACTCTGAACCTATCTAGAAATGAAATCACCATTTTTCTCTCCAGTATTTCTTCTCTTCTTGTGGTCCCTAACCCAAGGAGCAGTTTCACCGTGGACCCTAACTGCTAAAGTCATAAACCAGGCCATCATTGACTTTCCCAACTCTTCCTAACTTCCATATCAAATTGATTATCAGTCTGAGCCCTAAATAGCTCTTTAATCTGTCCATTTCTCGCCCATTCCCACTGATAGTACCTTGGTTCAGGTCCCATTACTCACCTAGGTTACTGTAGTACCTTGTCATTGGTTTGTTTTCTATCAGTCTTGTCTCCCTTTAATTCATTCTCCACCCAGCAAGAGGGATATCTTTCTAATACACAAGTGATCATGTTGCACTATTGCTGAAACTTCCATTGACTTCCCTTTACTTTTAAGATAAAGTTCAACTCTTTAACATGACCTGAAAAGCCAGTTTAAACCTCTGCTTACCTTTCTGACTTCATTTTTCCCACTCTTCACTCCAACAGCATATTCTAGACATCCTTACTTTCTTCTAGTCCCCAAAATATAAGCTATGCCCGTTACTTTCCTCCAGCTTCTCTTAATAATATTTTGGTTATTATTGGGGCACCTGGGTGGCTCAGTCGGTTGAGTGTCCGACTTCAGCTCAGGTCATGATCTCACGGCCCGGGAGTTCGAACCCCGCATCGGGCTCCATGCCAACAACTCAGAGCCTGGAGCCTGCTTCAGATTCTGTGTCTCCCTCTCTCTTTCCCCCCTCCCCCACTCATGCTCTGTCTCTGTCTCAAAAATAAATAAACTATTAAATAATATTTTGCTTATTATTAATTATGCTTCTACTAATGCTTCAATTATGAAAAATCATATCCTCCATAAAAGTCTTTTTGATCTGCCTAAGTCTAGATTAGGTGGCTTTTGTATGTACTTACAAAATACTCTGTATAGCTCTTGTCACAGAGTTAAATACTATATTTTTAATTGCCTGATTACTTATCTCTTTTCACACTAGATTGTGTGAGAGCATTTGCTGTGAGGGCAGGGATTGATGCCTTTGTGGTTCACCATTAGAGCACCATGGCTGCAGTTACAGATTCAAGCTGGCAGGCAGCCTCTAATCGGCTTTAATTTAATGCTGTGTTTATTTAGCTCTATAGAGGGATACAAGGTGGAAAATATAGCAAATATAACATTTTCATCTCATCAAGAGATCCAGAGCTACTTATATACAGATTCTTTTTGACCTTTCATCCACCTAAGTTATGCACAGCTGCCAGGGATGAGAGCTAAGTGTAGTGGAGGGCACTGTAACACATGGAAGCTACAGCCCCTTTTGCTTACCATCCTTTTTTTTTTTTTTAATTTAAAAAATTTCTTTCTTTCTTTCTTTCTTTCTTTCTTTCTTTCTTTCTTTCTTTCTTTTTTAGAGCTCAAGCAGGGTAGAGGGGAGGAGGGAGGGAGAGAGAGAGAGAGAGAGAGAGAGAATCTTTTTTTTTTAATTTTTTAAATATATGAAGTTTATTGTCAAATTGGTTTCCATACAACACCCAGTGCTCATCCCAAAAGGTGCCCTCCTCAATACCCATCCCCCACTCTCCCCTCCCTCCCACCTCCCATCAACCCTCAGTTTGTTCTCAGTTTTTAAGAGTCTCTTATGCTTTGGCTCTCTTCCACTCTAACCTCTTTTTTTTTTTTCCTTCCCCTCCCCCATGAGTTTCTGTTAAGTTTCTCAGGATCCACATAAGAGTGAAACCATATGGTATCTGTCTTTCTCTGTATGGCTTATTTCACTTAGCATAACACTCTCCAGTTCCATCCATGTTGCTACAAAGGGCCATATTTCATTGAGAGAAAGAGAATCTTAAGCAGGCTCCATGCTCAGTGCAGAGCCCCACACAGGGCTCAATCCCACCACCCTGAGATCATGACCTGAGCCAAAATCAAGAGTTGGACCTGGCACCCTTCCTACCATTCTTTATGATGAGCACCTTTCATACTGTTCTCATGCAGACCCCAAGCCTCCAACCTAGGTGCAATCCTTCACAACTGAAGCAAACATAACATTTTCATTTATCTTAACTGTTGTATTCAAGGATGGAAGACTGAGGTCATTCTCAACCAGGCCTACAGCAGTCAATGCTTGATATTAACCCTTTACTCCACACCATTATATCCCCATGGTCTAGTACAATGCTCAATAAATATTTGTTGTCGTCTACTATTGTAGAGAGACCATAAGTAATAGGCAGAAGTCATAGCAAGGCCTTATAAAAGAGTCCACCTGAAACACCAAGATGTGGAAGGGTTGAAAGTGAAAGTATGGAAAAGTATGTGCCATACAAACACTAAGCATAATTGTGTTATATATATGTGGTATAGTTTTGTTATCAGACAAAACAGACTTTAAGGAAAAAGCACTTCTATTAAGAAGAGATTACTAATATTAAAAATATTCATCAGAAAATTATGATAATTTAAAATTTGTATCTCTAATACATATAATTCTCAAGTATATAATGCAAAAATTGACAGAACTAAAAGAAAAATAGACAAATCTATAATCTTAGGTGATTTTAATGCATACCTTTCATTAAATGATAGAGGATATAAAAGATTTAAAAACATGATTAAGAAACTTGATCCATAACCCAAATGTAAACTACTGCATCCAACAGTTGGAAAAACACATTTTTTCAAGTCTTTAGAGAACATTTACAAAAATTGACCATATACTTGCCCACATAGCATCTTAAATTTCAAAGGATTAGAATGAGAATATATGGAGAACAAACGGAGGGTTACTAGAGGGGTTGTGGGAGGGGGGATGGGCTAAATAGGTAAGGAGCATTAAGGAATCTACTCCTGAAATCACTGTTGCACTATATGCTAACTTGGATGTAAATTAAAAAAAATTTTTTGACTATAATGCAACTATGTCAAATATAAGTAATACAATTTTAAATAACACATGGATCAGAGAAAATCATAGAAATCGGAAAATATTTTGAACTGAATCATAATGAAAGAAAATACATACTAAAACTTGTAGGACTTGGCAAAATTAATACTTGTAGAGAAATATCTAGCCTTAAAACATATATACCAAAAAAGAAAAGGAAAAAAAGCCAACAAGGGGAGTTTTGGCATATATTTCAAGAAACTGGGAAAGATAAAAAGCAAAAATGAATGCAACAGAAAACAAATATACCATAGATAAAATCAGCAAAGCCATAAGTTGCTTCTTCAAAAAACAAATAAAATGAACATATCCTTGGTGAATTTGACTAATGAGGGAAAAGACAAGCACAAATAATATCAGAAATGAAAGGGGGATATCACATAAAAATCCACAGGCATTAAAAAGTTAAGAATATTATGAGGAGCTTTATGCCAATAAATTTCAAATTGTATTTTTTTTTTAGGTAGACAGATTCCTAGAAGAAGTGTAACCTGCAGAAATTTAATAAAGAATAGAAAATCTGGGGGCACCTGTGTAGTTCAGTCAGTTAAGCATCCAGCTCTTGATTTCAGCAGGTCATAATCTCATGGTTCATGGATTCAAGGCACATGTTGGCCTCTGCACTGACAATGTGGAGCCTGCTTGGGATTCTCTCCCTCCCTCCCTCTCTCTCTCTCTCTCTCTGCCCCTCCCATGCTCACTCACTCTCTCTCTCTCTCTCTCAAAATAAGTAAGCTTTAAAAAAAAAGAATCTTTCCAACCTTTAAAGAAAAAAGAATGGAAAATCTGAATTGTCCTATAACCATTAAAAGTAATTGAATCAGTAGTCAGAAATCTACCCACAAATATAACTTCACTAGAATGTTCTACCACACAGTGAAAGAAGAAATAATTCCAATGTTAAACAGATTCTCATAGAGAACAGAAAAGGAGAACTACTCTCCAACTCATGTATGAGGCTAGCAAAACTTTAATACCAAGAACAGTATAAAAGAGTTAAAATTAATTAGGTAGAGGTCCTAAGCAAAATATTTGCAAACCAAATCCAAAAAAAAAAAAGATAAAACATCATGCGTAAGTTGTATGTATCCCAGGAAGATAAAGTTGGGTAGACTATTAACCAGTATCAGAAAATCATATTCAAAGATTAAATGAGAAAAATTATATAATTATTTCAAGAGATGCAGAAAAAGTATTTGATAAAATATTAATTTATTTTAAAAACCCTTAGAGCAAATCAGACATATCAAAGATCTTTTTAATCTGATAAAGAGTATTTAAAAAAAATTTAAGCCTACCACCAATATTACACTTAGTGATGAACTATTGAAATTTTTCCCTTTGAGATCAAGTGTGAGATGGCAGTGCTTGTTATCAGTAGTTCTATACATATTGTACTGTAGGGTTTAGTAGGATGAAAAAAATATTCACAAGTGATACACAAATGTATACATAGAAAATCTAAAGAATCTACAGATAAATTATTAGAATTTGAAGAGATTTGAAAAAGGAAAGTCACATGATACAAAAACAGTATACAAAAAATGTTTGTTTATATGTATATAAAACAGCCTTTCACATATGAGTGAAATCATATGGTATTTGTCTTTCTCTGACTTATTTCACCTGGCATAATACTCTCTAACACCATCCGTGTCATTGCAAATGGCAAGATTTCATTCTTTTTTGTGGCTGAGTAATATTCCATTTTATGTATATGTGTGTGTGTGTGTCTATACACATACATATCACATTTACTTTATCTCTATATTTTACAAATTTAACTACAGTATGTCTTGGTGTTGGCCTGCTTTTGTTGATTTTGGTGGGAGTTCTCTGTGCCTCCTGGATGTCTGTTTCCTTCCCCAGATAGGGAAGTTTTTTGCTGTTTGCAAATAAACCTTCTTCCCCCTTTTCTCACTCTCCCTCTGAGACTCCTATAGTAGGAATGTTACTATGTTTGGAGTCACTGAGTTTTCTAGGTCTACTCTCATGATCATTCTGCTTTCTCTTTTTTTTTCAGCTTCAATATTTAACATAATTCTATCCTGTCTCACTTGTTCATTCCTCTGCTTCTTCCATCCTTGTGGTCATTACATCCAGTTGGTTTTGAATCTTAGATACTGCATTTTTCATTTCTGCCTGATTGTTTTTTAGCTCTTTTATCTCTGCAGTAAGGGTCTCCCTAATGTCTTCCATACTTTTCTCAAGCCCAGTGAGTATTCTATGATTCTTGCTTTAAATTCTGCAGAATGTTAATTTTGTCTGTTTCGATTAGAGCTCTGGCCGTGACCTTTTCTTGTTCTTTCTTTTGGAATGAATTCCTCCATCGTGGCATTTTCTCTAGGTCTTTGTCTTCTGTATGGTATAAATCCTGTTATGTTTACTGTGTCTTTGAGTAATAGCTTTATGAAGAAGAGATCATGTAATATGCAGGGCCTGGCACTTCAGGAAGTGTCTCTGGTGTGTGTTGCGTCCACTGTGCTACTGTGTTTTGGCTGGTCTATCCCTCAGGTCAGTTGTCTGTAGAGGCTTTCCTTGCCTGCAATGGACAGTGTTTGGTCCTTGACCAGAGTGTGGTGAGTTTTAACTAGGTGTGTTCTGTTCTGCTTGTTAAATGAGACCTGATGCCATTTCCACCAGAACAGAAGTTTTGCAGAATGCTGTAGTCAATAGATATGCGTGTGGGAGTTTGTGCTGGTCTTCCAGGAAGCAGCTTGCTGCACTGTTCCTTAAGCACACCTGCCAAGAAGAGCATTACCAGTGGATCACAGAGGGATGGGACCTGGTATAAGCATTAGGCAGCTAGTGTTGGTGCCGTGCTGTTTACTAAAGTTGGTTTATGCTAAGGAGCGGGGGAAAGAAATGGTATGAGCCACCTCCTTGGTCCCCAGGGAGGGAAGGCCACCCTTGCTGCTTTCAGAGAAGCCCTCCCAGAAGAATGAATAATTAACCCTTGTCTGTCCTATGTGTTTTTAGATCGCCATTTTCACACTGTCTGTCTCCAGGTTGCTTACCTGCCTGGAACAGCATAGTGTCCGTTGTGCTCTGTCGTAGCCAAGCCTGCTGCCTTTCAAAACTCCAAACTTTAGGAATCTGGTGTGGCAGGGACTCATGCTGGTCTTCTGGGTGAGGGTCGCATTACACTGGGACCAGTGCAGGTTTGTCCTGGAAGGGCAGCTGCGCCAGAGCCAGGAGCAAAGCAACTAAACACCCATTGTCCAGGTTAGCCACCCACAGCAAGTGTCTCTGCACCTATGATGAGGGGTAGGGGAGCGAAATGGTGCCATCTGGCTCTTTGTCCCCAGAGAGGCAATGCCACCTCTCACAGATACGCTCCAAGAAAAGAGAACAGTCACCTCCCCATGTGCCCCAGGTGATCCTCAGATCACGCTTTCTGCCCAGGAGCACTTGCCTGCATTCACTACAGGAGCAAGACAGTACCCTCAGGTCCCTATCCTAGACAAGCCCACAGATCTCCAAAACTCTAGTCTTTGAGCCCTGCTTATTAAAAAAACTCACAAAAATCAGCCCCTCTAGTTTTTCCATCCAGTAGCTTTGGGAAAGTATTCTTGTGTGAATTCCTGTACTCTCCTCTCTATCTCATCTTTCTCTGCAACCAGGGCTCCCTCCCCTCTGCAGCACCCATGATCCATTTCTCCCGCAAACCACATCTCTGCACGCCCTACCTTCCTGTGGCCTTTTCTCTCTCTCTAGTTGTACAGTTTATCTGTCCACAGGTCTATTTCTTGGGTATTGAGAATGTTTGATAGTTATCTAGCTATGCTGGAGGGATGAGGCAAGCCTAGGGTCTTCCTACTACACTGCCATTCTAGCTCTCACTCTGTATACCACATCTTTATCCATTCATCAGTCAGTGGGTACTTGGGCTGTTTCCATAATTTTGCTGTGGGAGATAATGCTGTTGTTAACATTAGGGTCCATGTATCCCTTTGAATTAGTATTTTTGTATTCTTTGGGTAAATACCTAGTGGTGCAATTGCTGGATCATAGAATAGTTCTATTTTTAGCTTTTTGAGGAACCTCCATGCTGTTTTCCAAAGGGGCTGCACCAGTTGCATTCCCACCAACAGTGCATGAAAGTTCCCTTTTCTCCACACTTGTTGTTTCTTTCTCACCACCACCTGTTGTTTCTTGTAGTGTTGAGTTTAGCCATTCTGACAGGTGTGAGGTGATATCTCATTATAGTTTTGATTTGTATTTCCCTGATGACAAATGATGTTGAGCATCTTTTTATGTCTGTTTTTTTTATGGTCTGTTGGCCATCTATATGCTTCTTTGGAGAAAGGTCTATTCATACCCTCTGCCCATTTTTAAATTGGATTATTGGGTTTCAGGGTGTGGAGTTTTATAAGTATTTTTATATATGTTGGATACTAACTCTTTATCAGATAATCCTACAATTTGTGTGGAACTGCAAAAGACCCTGAATAGCCAAAAGCAACCTTGAAGAAGAAAAGCAAAGCTAGAGGCATTACAATTCTGGACTTCAAGTTACCTTACAAAGCTGTAGCAATCAAAACAATATGCTACTGGCACAAAAAAGACACATAGATCGGTGGAACAGAATAGAAAACTAAGAAATAAACCCACAACTATATGGTCAATTAATCTTTGATAAAGCAGGAAAGAATATCCAGTGGGGAAAAGACAGTCTCTTCAACAAATGGTGTTAGGGAAACTGGACAGCCACATGCAAAAGAAGGAAACTGGACCATTTTTCACACCCTACACAAAAATAAATTCAAAATGGATTAAAGACCTAAATGTGAGACTTGAAACCATAAAAATCCTAGAGGAGAGCACAGGCAGTAACCTTTTTGATATCCGTGGTAGCACCTTCTTTTTAGATATGTTTTTGGAGGCAAGAGAAGCAAATGCAAAAATAGACTATTGGGACTTCATCAAAATAAAAAGCTTCTGCACATCAAAGGAAACTGTCAGCAACACTGAAAGGCAACCTTTGGAATGGGAGAAGATACCTGCTAAAATTCTGTTCTTTAAATGTAACAAATGATAGTAAATGTTTTATTTTATTGAGGGCTATTTTTGTAGGCAAAATATACTTCCTTTGCCAAAGAATAGTGATTTCACTGACTTCATTTTTCTTTTCTTATTCAGGTTATGTATGGAATGTTGGTCTTCACATTAGTACTTCGATCTATTTATATTGTTACATGGTAAGTAATTTGGACCATCAACACCATGATTAGATTACATTCAGGCAATAAATCTATAGGCTAAATTGAAATAAGACATAAAATGCAACACCAGCAGGGATATTAATAGAAAATTATAAACCAACATTTATTGTGGCGTAAGGTAAGGAATACTAGTTCTTTACGCAAGTTGTTAACAGGCATTATGTAAAAACAAATGTTCCAAAATTAATTTGAGGAAAGCTGTGTATGATGGCTTCCTTTTGAATTTTATAACGTACCTTAGTATATTGCCTTGAGAAGTCCTACAGTAAAAACAAAAACTGTTTTTGTGCTTCTCAGACTAGTTGACTCAGAACCCTTTTTACAAAACACTATTCAAGGAATGCTGTTAATGTCACAAAGAATCAGTATTCCAGAAAGATGGTTTAGGAAATAGCATAATCTTTACAGAGTTTATGAAGATTAAATAATATTCATGTGAGTACCTCCCATGGGGCATGGCCATACAGCAGCAGGTGCTCGATAAATAATATGATTTATGGGTTTATTCTAGTTTTTTCTTTTTTAATTAAGCTTTTTGTTTTGAGGTAATTGTAGAATTAACATGCATTATAAGAAATAATAGAGACCTCCTATACCCTTTACCAATTTTCTCCAATAATAATGTCTTGCAAAACTGTATAGTACAGTATTACAACCAGGATTTGACATTGACAAAGTCAAGATACAGAACAGTTCCATCATCACAAGGATCCCTGTGTTGTCCTTGTTTAGTCATACCCACTTCTGTCTCACCCCACCCTCCCATCACTTGTCCTTAACCCCTGGCAACCACTAATCTGTCCTTCATTTCCAGATTTTTTTTAAATTTCAAGAATATTACACAAATGGAACCATATAGTATGTGTAACCTTTGGGATTAGTCTTTTGCACTCAGCATAATTCACTGGAGATCAGTATAAGTTGTTGAGTGTATCAGTAGTTCATTCCTGTAGTATTCCGCGCTATGGATGTACCACGGTTTAACCATTGACCTGTTAAATGACATCTGGATTGTTTCTAGTTTTTGACTATAAGGAATAAAGCTGCTGCAAACATTTGTATATAGGTTTTTGTATGAATATAGATTTTCACTTCTCTGGAATAAATGCCCAGAGGGGAATTGCTAGGTTGTGTCATAGTTATATGTTTAGTTTTTCTCAAAATTGCCATACTGTTTTCCAGGGTGGGTCTATCATTTTATATTCCCACCAGTAGTGTATGAGTAACCCAGTTTCTCTGCATTCTTGCCAACATTTCGTGTTGTCACTTTTTAATTTTAGCTATTCTTATAGGTAATCTCTCATTATAGTTTTAATTCCCATTTTCTAATATCTACAGATGAGCATATTTTCATGTGTTTATTTGCCATCTGTATATCCTCTTTGTTGAAATGTTTGTTTGTCTTTGCCCATTTTCTGTTGGTATTCTCTTTTTTTTTCAGTTGAGTTTTAAGAGTTCTTTGTATATTTTAGATAGTAATCCTTCATCAAATACTTAGCTCACAAATATTTTCTCCCTATCTATTTCCTTGTCTTTCCATACTCTTTTTAGAGTCTTTCACAGAGCAAAAAAGTTTTTAATTTTGATGAAGTCCAATTTATCAATTTTTATTTTATGGATCGTACTTTTGATGTCAAATATAGGAACTCAGTCCCTAACCCTAGACTTATTCTGGTTTTTTTCCTAAAATTTTTGTATAGTTTTATATTTTACATTTGAGTTCATAATTTATTTTTAGTTAATTTTTATGTAAGATATGAGGCTTAGGCTGAGGTCCATTTTTTTACCTATGGATGTCCAGCTGCCCCTAGGAACACTGATTGAAAAGGCTATCTGAAATTTCTCCACTGAACTGCTTTTACTCTTTTCTCAAAGATGATTTGTATGTATTTGTATGGATCTATTTCTGTGTTTTTATTCTGTTACATTGATCTGTGTGTCTTACTTCCACCAGTGCGACACTCTTGATTAGTGTAACTATAAAACAACTCTTCCAGTCATGTAGACTGATTCCTCTTACTGCTTTTTAAAATTGTTTTAGCTGTTTAGGTTCCTTTGTCTTTCCATATAAACTTTACCATAATATTGTCTATATTTAAAATTTTGTTGGGATTTTTATAGGAATTGCGTTAAACTTGCACATCAATTTACAAAGAATTCACATCTTTTAATCATGTTGAGTCTTCCAATCTATAAACATAGCACCCTCCCCCTTTTTTTTGGTTATTTTTTATTTTTTTTTTTTTTTTTTTGGCCAGCATTTTGGAGTTTCCATTTTTTGAGCAATTGTAAATGGTATTTTATTTTTAAATTTTTGTATTTACCTGTTAATTGTTGTTATATAGAAATAAAATATTATGTTTATCTTGTATTCTGCCATCTTGCTGAACTTAATAGTTCTAGAAGACTTTTGTAGATTCCTTGAGATTACCAATTGATTTGATCATATGATTTTTTTCCTGTAGTCTGTTAGTGTGGTGTTAATACATTGATTACTTTTCAAATACTGAACAAGCTTTGTAATCTGAATGAACCACACTTAGTCACGGTGTAAAATTGTTTTCATATGTTGTCAAATGATACTTGTTAATATTTTCTTAAGGATTCTTACATTTATAGTTATGAAGGATATTAGTTTATAGTTTTATTTACTGTTTCACAGTTATGAAAGCCAGAAGTCAGAAATCAAGGTGTCAGTATGACCATGATTCCTCTGAAACCTGTAGGGGAATCCATCCCTAATTCTTCTTAGCTTCAGGTGGTTTGTTGGCAATCTTTAGCATTCCTACACATTTATTCACATAATTTCAGTCTTTGCATTTGTAATGACATGAGGTTCTCCTTGTATTTCTGTGTCTTTACATGGCCATTTTCATACAAGAACATCATTCATAGTGGATTAGGAGCCCACTCTACTCCAGTATAATCTCGTCTTAACTAATTATATCTGTAGTGACCCTATTTCCAAATAAGGTCACAAAATGAGGTACTGGGGCTTAGGACTTCAACATATCTTTTTTGAGGGGGAAAAATTAAAAAGCAATTTTTTTAATGTTTCTTTATTTTTGAGAGAGAGAGAGAGACAGGGAGGGGCAGAGAGAGAGGAAGACACAGAATCCGAAGCAGGCTCCAGGCTCCAAGCTGTCAGAACAGAAACCAACATGGGGTTCGAACCCAGAAGCATTGAGATCATGACCTGAGCCAAAGTTGGATGCTTAACCAGCTGAGCCACCCAGGCACCCCAAGGGGGACAAATTTAACCCACAACTGTACTTTTCCCTGCTCAACTTAAAATACGCATTTTGCATGCACTTATAACCACATCAGACAGTATTACAATTTTTGCCCCACCATGAAACATACTAGGAGGAGAAACAAAAAGGAGAAGAAAAATGTATTTACTCATATTTTTACTCTTTACATTTCTCTTTCTTCTTTTCTAACATGCTAAGATTCCCTCTGTCATCATTTCCTTTCTTTTTTTTATTTAAAATTTTTTCATGTTTATTTATTATTTTGAGAGATAGAGCACAAGCTGAGGTGGGGCAGAGAGAGAGAAGGAGAGAGAATCCCAAGGAGGCTCTATGCTGTCAGCACAGAGCCCAGCATGGGGCTCTGTCTCATGAACTGTGAGATCATGAGCTGAGCCAAAATCAAGAGCCAGACACTTAACCAGTCCATCCACCCAGCCACACCTCATCATTTCCTTTCTGTTTAGAAAACTTCTTTAAGGTCCCAAAGTCTCTAACCTTCATCTGAGAATGTGTCTTGATTTCTGTTTCATTCCTAAAGGATATTTTTGCTGGATATAGAATTCTAGGTTGACAGTTCTCTTTCAGAACTTGAAAAATGTTGTGTCACTTCATTCTGGCCCTCAGGTTTCCTGAGGAGAAATCCTGTCATTCAAATTCATTTTCTCCTATAGTATAGGTAAGGTATTCTTCTCTGTCACTCTTTTCAAGATTTTTTCTTGTCTTTAGTTTTTAGAAGTTTGTCTATAGTATGTTTTGATATGAATTTCTTTGGGTTTAACATTTTGAGGATAGCTCAGCTTCGAGTCTGTGGCTTCATAATGCTGGTTTTTGTTGTTGGGGGAAGTAGTCTTTTTGTCTAAATTTGAAAGTTTTCAGCCATTATTTCATCAAGTACTTTTTCAGCCCTGCCTTCTTTCTTCTCCCCTTCCAGGACACCAATAACATGAATGTCAAATCTGCTGTTTTAGTCCCAACTTCTTATGGCCTGATGAGAAAGGAAGTCTAGACTCCCCATTCAGTCTTTGCAGCATGGATGGGGTTGAGGCTACAGTTTTTTTGTGGTGTTTGACTATAGAATATTAGTTTTTGTGTAAGTTTTCTTTCTTGCTAGGCTGTCTCTTTCCTAGTCATTTGGCTAGACAGAGCAGGTTTTTGTTGGAGCTGTTTTGTCTGTATCTAGTGGCATTTCTGGGTTGCTAGCATCTTTAGTTCCCACTTTGGGATATATGAGGCAAAAAGAAAACACATGGAATGTATTGTAATGTAACTCAGGTCCCAGTCTCTAACCAGTTGGCCTTCTTTCCACCTTTCAGAGTCTTCTTGTGCTTGTTTTTATATAATGTTCAGGATTTTTAATTATACTTACTGGGAAGAACAGGGAAAAGTGTACCTGTTTAATCTTCCCAGAAGCAGAAATCCCTAATTTATTCTGCTTTTAATCTAGGCACCTTAGGGAACTGTAAAGAAGCATAAAATACAGTCCTTGCCTTAAATCAAGTCTAATAGATAGGATACCAATACTTTTAGAAACACAAATGACAGGGGGAGCCTGGGTGGCTCAGTCGGTTGGGCGTCCGACTTCAGCTCAGGTCACGATCTCGTGGTCCGTGAGTTTGAGCCCCGCGTCGGGCTCTGGGCTGATGGTTCAGAGCCTGGAGCCTGCTTCCGATTCTGTGTCTCCCTTTCTCTCTGCCCCTCCCCCGTTCATGCTCTGTCTCTCTCTGTCTCAAAAATAAATAAAACGTTAAAAAAAAATTTAAAAAAAAAAAGAAAGAAACACAAATGACAGACCTGTAAAAAGTGTGTAACAGTGGAAGTCCTAGGAGATAAAACATCTTTTCTTCTATCTGCCTTGCCACAGCTTCTTTCTTATATTTCTATTTGGTTATTATTCCATTTAATATTGTTCATTGTTTACATATGTGTCTTGCCTATCTAGATTATAAGTTTCTTCAGCTCTTAGTTGAAACTCAGGATAGTGCTTATCAGTAAAGATTTTTTTAAACCAGGTTGAGGGGCACCGGGGTGGTTCAGTTGGTTAAGCATCCAACTTTGGCTCAGGTCATGACATCACAGTTCGTGGGTTCAAGCCCCGCATCAGACTCTGTGCTGACAGCTGGGAGCCTGAAGCCTCCTTCGTATTCTGTGTCTCCCTCTCTCTTTGCCCCTCCCCTGCTCATGCTCTGTCTCTCTCAACGATAAAATAAACATTTAAAAAAATGTTAATTGGGTTGAAACTCTAGAACTTGTTTTGTTTTGTTTTACTATGTCTGAAAAGATATATCTGAAAATCTTCTGTAACAAAACATCTAGAAATTCTGGATATAGCACAACAAACATCCTTTTAAATGCATAACTGAGCTCAAAAAAAAAAAAAATGTAAAGAAAGTTCCAAAGCATCAAATCCAAAGAAGGACCTGAAAACTAAATTGACAAATGAGTTCTAAGATCATGAGCAGTGACAAGGCACCTTGTCCTTCAGCCTCAGTTTTACATAGGAAAAATGACTACCCTGAGAATTTGTAGTCACTCTTCTTCCTTCACACAGGTTTGGGATTTAAATACATATTTTCTTTATTGTCGGGAAACCTCAAGGTGTAAAATTACCTTAAATTGGTCCAGCATTCCTAGAGCCCCAGTATGTATGAGAGAAGCAAAAGTAAATCATCTTTTTTTTTTTTTTTAATTTTTTTTTTCAACGTTTTTTATTTATTTTTTTGGGACAGAGAGAGACAGAGCATGAACGGGGGAGGGTCAGAGAGAGAGGGAGACACAGACTCGGAAACAGGCTCCAGGCTCCGAGCCATCAGCCCAGAGCCCGACGCGGGGCTCGAACTCACGGACCGTGAGATCGTGACCTGGCTGAAGTCGGACGCTTAACTGACTGCGCCACCCAGGCGCCCCAAAAGTAAATCATCTTTTAAAAAAATGTACTTTCATATATAGGCCCTTGAAGATTTCTGTAGATTGGATGGAGATCAAACTAGTGTGCACAATCAATTCCAAAACCAGAAGAGGAAATAAGCTACCATAAGCAAAAGTCAGGAGAAACAGAAATCAGTAGAAATAAGCCTCCCAAATCAGACACTGAAATATAAAGTAACTATGTAGAAAATATTTAATGAAATGAAGGAGAAAATGAAAATGTGACCAAGGAATAGGAGATTATCAAAAGTGAAATTCCAGATTTGAAAAAGAATCAAAGAATTTCTTTTTTCTTAAATGTTTGTTTGTTTGTTTTTGAGAAAGAGAGCATGTGTGTGTATGCATAGGGGAGGGGCACAGAGAGAGGGAGCAAGAGAATACCAAGTAGGCTCCATGCTCTGTGCAGAGGCCAATGTGGGGCTCCATCCCATGACCCTGGGATCATGACCTGAGCTGAAATCAAGAGTTGGATGCTCAACCAACTAAGCCATCCAGGAACCCCTAGAATTAAAGAACTTCTAACATTGAAAAAAATACTGAAATAAACTCAACAGATAAGTAAAAGTAGATTAGACACAGATGAAGAGAGAATTAATTAAATTGGAAGACAAGTCTAAAGAAATAAAACATTACAAAGAAATAATACTTCTTTTTGTAGTTCCAAGGGAAAAAATGGCAAAAATGGAAACAGAAGAGATATTCAAAGAGATAGTAGGTGCATATTTTCTTGAAATGATAGAAGACATGATTCCTTAGCTTCAAGGACAATAATTCCCTAGCAGGACAAATTAAATCTTACTCAGGTTTCTCAGGTATGGCAGATGTGGTAGATTAGCTCATTCACTATCATTCCAGCCTTCATCAAGAATTCATTCCTATAATATAAATGAAAAGCTAAAAGTTATATTTCCCATATTTGTTTTGCAGGTAAGTTTCCAGATACATTCAGGTTCTACCAATCACATGTATTCACATGAGATTGAAATCAAAACCAAGTTAACTTGTGCGGGAGAGAAGTGGTAGTATGTAAGGCATCCATTTACTGTTGTGGATCAAGGGTATGCATCATGGCCCTAGAAACAGGTATGATGACAGCTTCCTGATCTATGAATTATAGCTAAGGTTACAGTATGATGCTGGGTGCAAAGTCCTCCCAATTCTCTAGCTTCCTAAATGTGAAAAAGAAAAAAAGTTCCTTTGGCAAGATAATTCTGTGGTAGTGTTCAAAGTTTAGAATTCTTTTCTGCTTTAAATAGAGATAGTATCTGCAGTTGAATCCTGATTGTTGCCTATAGAAAAACCATACTAAAATTGCTGAAATCCAAAGACAAAGATCTTAACATATCCAGAGATAAAAGGCATATTACTAACAAAGGAATAGTCAGCAGACTTACCAACAGCCAAAACAATGGAAGCCAAACACAGACTATTATCTTCAAAGTGCTAAGAGAAATTAACTATCAGCTTCGAATTATATATGCAGATATCTTTCAAAAACAGAGGTAACATAAAGACATTTTGAAACAAACAAAAATGGAGAAAGTTTACCACTATATCTCACTGAAAGATGTTCCCCTGTAAGAATCTCTTTAGCTGTTGGAGAAAAAGTGATAAACCTGTGGGATTATCTGAACAAAATATTGTGACTCTTTAATATCTAATTGAGAGATTTTTAAATGAAAATAAGTGGTGGACCAAATAACATGAGATTGAGGATAATCTTAGTTACATAGTTGCTAAGGTCTTTTTTACTTGGGAAGAAGGTACATACAGTGATTAATTTTAGATTTTACATGTGCATTTTTGGTAAACATTAGAAACAGTGATTTTAGTCTAAAAATATTTAATCTAAAAAATTTAATCACTAAAAATAGTGATTTTATAGTGACTTTTGAGAACATGAGGGAGTAAATGGAGTGATATAAACTGAATCCAAAAAAAATCAGGAAAAGAAGGGTAAAAATGGAAGCAGGGAGGAGTCAGAACAAATACAAAGCAGAAAATAAAGGGTAGAAAAAATTCAAAATATATCAGTAGTCACTTATCAGTGATTTATCAGTCACTTATCAGTCAATATAAATGGACAAAGTTAAGCAACGAAAAAGACTCAAGCAGGGGAAAGAAATCCAGCTATGTGCTACTCATGAGAAGCATGATTAAAACATAAATACACAGTACGTGGCACAGCCACCACAAAAAATACATAGCTTAAAAGTTGCATCTCTTGGGGCTCCTGGGTGGCTCACTCGGTTAAGCATCTGACTCTTGGTTTCGGCTCAGGTCATGACCTCACGGTTTAGGAGTTCAAGCCCTTAGTCAGGCTCCACACTGACAGCATGGAGCCTGCTTGAGATTCTCTCTCCCTCTCTCTGTTCCTCCTCCACATGTTCTCACTCTCTCTCTCTCTCTCTCTCTCTCTCTCTCCCTCCCTCCCTCTCTCTCTCTCTCTCTCAAAATAAATAAGTAAACTTAAAAAAAAAAAATTGCAGCTCTTTCTCAGCAGGTACCAGTTCTAAATAAGAATGAACTAGGGGCCAAAATGTAAAACCAAAAAAGAAGCAGCTATGTGTGGTTAGTAATTTCTAGTTTAAACTGTAACTGGACACTGTAGCTTCATATGTCTTATTTCATATTATACTTCTCCCATTACTGATAGTTTTGACTTTAATAAAAGACATCCCATAGTTTTTAGTGTCACAAAATGAGAATTTTTCAACAGTATGTTCTAGAAAGTAATATACTAACTGGAGTGAATGTTTGTATCTATTAAGAAGTAGCCTTAACCCTTTCTCTCATGCCTTAACTGTCAAGTGATTAAAACTCTTAAAAGCATAGTATTAGAGTCAGCATGCTGGACTGACAGGTAAACGCTGAAGCGGTTAGAGCTGGTACTGATGCTGTCAGTCTTTAGCACTATCCGCTTAGCTGTGTTTATGCTACAAAAGTGCAACATTAGACACTAGCCAGCTAGTACTGCTACCTCATGTAACTCCAAAGAGGAAAACAGGATTTGATTAAGTGCACACGTCTTCTTTAAGTTACTCCTGTTGTCCTTGGCTTGGATACAGTGACGTGCAGACTTGTGTGGCCACTGTCTTTAATTACTTTGACTAATACCGTGAATGGACAGCCACACATTCCCTCTTCACCTGACCAGCAATGGCCCTTCAACTGCAGTAGGAAAAAAGAAAAAAACAAAAAACCGTTTTGTGTGAAAATTGGTGACAACTGGCACTTAAGATCAGAAAAAGAATTGCTTATACCTGATGCTTTAAGATTCTGTCTGCCCAAAGCTCTGAAAGACTTTAAGATGAAAGCAGTCATCCTTACTACAATACTACTGAGTTTTTGTAGAATTTACATTTGATAGTAAAACCTACCTGTTTAATCTTAAAAAAAAAAAACCCACATAAATACTAATTTTAAAAGAAAGGGATATAAAAACAATATGTGCCACACAAATACTGACTAAAAGAAAGTTGGACTAGCCATTTTAATAACAAAAAAAATTAAGGCATTATTTAAAACAAATGTGTTTGCTACATTGTTATTAAAAGATTCACCTTACCAGAAAAAAAAAAAAAAGGCAGTTCTAACTCTTCTATGGAAAATTTTAAGCAAAGATTGACAGAATTACAAAGAAAAATGTATCAGTGTTCCATCATGCTGAGTTATTTTAACACAGTAGCTCTATTAAAAAGGATATAGACAAAATTTGAGTAATACAATAACAAGTTGGTTTAATATGTTTAACAGTTAGAGAGTGCTTGGTCTTCTCAAGCATGCACGGAGTGGTTATTAAATCTACCAGACACTAGTTTTAAAGCAAGGTTCAACAAACTTTAAAGAATTATTACCATATATAACATGTTCTCCAACTATAGTACAGACAGGATTAGCCAAATAGCCCATATATTTGTAAATTTAAAACCACATTTGTAAATACAAGTAAAAAATAGAAATCATAGTAGAAATATCGTAGTTCATATAAAGTAATCACAGTGAAAGTACTACAAATCAAAGTAAGATATAGCTAAAGTGGTTCTTAGAGGGAAATGCATAGCCTTAGATGAAATAGGCTGAAGAATAATGAACTAAGCATACAACTTCAATAATTAGAAAGTGGATCAATAGAATCAATCCACATAGAAATGAAAAATGGGACTAATGAAGGGCAGAAACTAATGAAAAGAGGAGTGCCTGGGTGGCTTAATCAGTTAAGCATCCGACTTCAGCTCAGGTCATGATCTTGCAGTTCATGTGTCCGAGCACCACGTTGGGCTCTGTGCTGACAGCTCAGAGCCTGGAGCCTGCTTCGGATTCTGTGTCTCCCTCTCTGACCCCTCCCTGGCATGCTCACTCTGTCTCTCTCTCTCTCAAAAATAAAAAAGAAACATAAAAAATTTTTAAATAATGAAAAGGAAACAGATATAATATTAAAGATTAACGTCTTCAATTTAATTTTGCTCCCTTCTGAAACCCTGCTAAGACTCTAACGAAGGAATTTATTTATAAAGCATAAATCCACAAGAAGACTTAATAAAATTTTAGAAGCTGGAAAGTAGATGGATTACTGCTAACTGCCTTAAGTAACCCACGAAAGCTGAATTTTAAAGAACCTCCAGTTTACACCAGAATTTTCTAAAATATCAAACATTAGCAGCAACAGACAGTTTGGAAAAGGAGCTAGAAGAGATGTCTAAAATAAAGAAGACTGGTTAAGGCTTTAAGAAGCTGTGAAATGCTTACATCCCCTCACCTACTCCATACCGCTGAACAATTGCAGAAGCCTATAGGTTTATTCTCTGGGAAGGGTGAACAATATCTCTAGATTGGGTTTTGCAGACACAATTGAGCATGTGAATACCATGGTGAAATCAGGGAAATCGGGTGACCTTATGCAATCTGAATGTTGTATGTAAAAACCTCTAAGCAGAAAATTGGAAGAATTTTCTTTTAGGGAATATGAGGAGCCTAAAAGACCTAAACATTCTGATATTGGGGGTTCGCTAATAATTGGTCCAGCAAAATAACCCTACAATGAAGGTTACTAGACTAAGGGCCTCAAACATATGTTTAGAGCTTGTGGTCACCTTTTTAGTTTCCCATTCTTCAAAATGAGACGGTGCCAGACATATGATAAATGCAACCAATATGAAACGTAGAGGTCAAAACAAATAATAAGGAAAGAAAAGCAACTTAGAAGAAAACAACTTATGCGTGAAGAAGAAAACTTCAAAAATAACAAAACAACAAATACCATTATTCATATTCCTAGAAATATACTACATCTATGACTCAAGAGTAGGATGCAATAAAAAAGGAACATTCAAAGAATCTGCCCCCCGCCCCAAAAGAAGATACTAAAAATATAGTACAATGATAAACTGAAGTGAATGGTTTGAAAGATACAGTCAAAGAAGCTACTGGAATTCCTTCTCCATTGTGACTGCATTATGGTCCATCATCCCTCATCCACCAGCAAGAATCTACCACAGGAAAGGCTTACTAAACCCATGGTATGGTCCAGAGTAAACAGGACAGCATGAGATCTCAGGGCCCTTGGGCCCAATCACCACCACTGCTGTGGAGAAACAGTGAAGTGTTTCCTCAAGTCTGTGGGCTTCCTGGCAGAAAGGGCAGAAGCAAAGACAGATGGACACACAGACACACACACACACACACACACACACACACACACACACACACACACCTGGGTGCCATTAGGCTGATGAGAAAGAAATGGAGAAGAGATTCGGTAGAAATATTACTGGGCTGGATAGAAGGGCCAACATAGAAAAAGGGGAGAGGACAGTGCAGATAAAATGGAAGGGAGGGAATCATCACCAAAATTATTCAAGAAAAGATTCTATACATGAAAGACATGAATGATTGCATTGGAAAAACCCAGTGGCTGTTCACAATGGGTGGAAATAAATCCATGCCAGTTTCAGAATTCTAAGACAAAGAAGATTCCACAAATTTATAGAGTTAGAAGGCGTATAATACTTACAAAGGATCATGAATCAGAATGGTTTAGGACTCATCAAAACAAAAGTGGCAGCTGGAATTACAGAATTCTAACCTAGGATCTTGTAGTCAGCCAAACTACCAATGAAATGTGATGACAAAATACATCTTCTTATATTTGAATTCTCAAAAGAAATAGCCTATAAACGATTACTCAGAAGCCTACTGAAGGATGAATTTGACCAAAGTGAGAGAGTAAACCAAAAAGGAGGAAGACATGAAATTCAAGATGGGAAATCCAGCATCGAGAGAGGTAAAGGCAATTCCCAAGGTGAAGAGGAAGGGAAGGGATTTCTTAGATGATAGCCATATGCTAGTCAGGAAGGCAGTCCAGAATGAAGCACTGTAACTCCAGATACAGATGTGTTGCGAGCCTTCTGTATTATACATTCTTGTGCCTGATGATAATGAGTAGTTTGTCCCCAGAATCTTATCTGTACTTAGTTTATAGGGACTATGTGCTGATGAAATTCTTGCTCTCTCCTGTGTACCCTGCTACCTGGATAACCAAAGACGTTCATTTCACCCCACAGAAGAATTTTGCTTTGAACTACTGCTGAGAGCTGAAGATTGGCCCTGGTAAGTAAGCTTAGAAGGAGAAAATGGAGAGTACTCTACTCCCACTGGTCATATTCTGTCACATCTCAGCTCCTTACCCACACTGATACGCTGTCAGATGCCTTCACTGTGTTGAACCCTGTTAACTGGGACTCATTCTTGCCTCCCCTAAATGGGGTTATGATAAACTCTTTGAAAAGCTGAAGACGTCATCTTCTCAGAGATGTTCATCAAACAATGACAATAATACTTTTTCCATGCACAGCCAGGTTTATGCTTTCCTGATGGTTTTAAATTATTTTTTCATTGATTTATATACAAATACTTATAGTTAAAATAAGAAAATATTTGAGAAAATCTATTCTTGTCATTCACCATATTAAAAAATAAAGGAGAAAAATATGTGAAGATAGCAATAGATTTAGAAAAAGCATTCTATAAAATTCAACACCTATTTACAATCTAAAAACAAAATAAATCCCTTTATAAATGACTAATAGAAGGGAACTTCTTAACCTGTAAACTCTACAGCATCTAACACATTTAGGCATGAAATGTTAAAAGAAATTTCTCTTCAAAATGAAGACTAAAACAGGAGTATATATTATCACCACTTCTATTCAACATTTTACTGGTTGAAGCCCTGTCCAACATAGTATTTGCAAATGACATGATCGTGTACAGAAAATGTCATAGGACACGTACCAAAAAACTGGAAGCAGTAAGTTGGAATTCAACAAGGTCATGAAATTCAGATGAATATTCAAAAATCATATTTCTATGTACTAGCAGTGGAACAATTGAGAAGTGAAATTTCAAAAGTACAATTTCCAATAGCATCAAAAAGCATCAGATGTTTAGGAACTAAATTTAGCAACAGTATGCAAGACCTGCGTATGGGAAACTACAGTGAACAGTTTTTTGCTGAGAGAAATTAAATAAGATCTAAATAAATGGAGAGATGCATCATTTTCATGGATTAGAAAACTCAATATTATTAAGATGTCTGTTCTCCCCAGCTGATCTATAGGTTTAATCAATCATAATCAAAATCTCTACAGGATTTTTGGTAAAAATTGAGAATCTGATTCTGAAATTTGCATGGGAATGCAAAGAATCTAGAAGAACCAAAACAGTTTTAAAAAAGAACAAAGTTAGAGGACTTACACTTCTTGATTTGCTCTGTGTTACACTAATCAAGACAATGTGGTATTGGTGATAAGAATAAAATACAGATCAATAAAACATCCAAATATAGACCACTCATCAATACTGACCTGATGTTAAGTAAACATCCAAAGGTAATTCTTTTGGAGAAAGGATAATCTTTTCAATAAATTGTGTTGAAACAACTGTATATTCTCATTTTAAAAAGTGAACTTAAGGGCACCTGGGTGGCTCAGTTGGGTAAGCATCCTACTTCGGCTCAGGTCATGGTCTCACAGTACATAGGTTTGAGCCCCACCTCAGGCTCTGTGCTGACAGCTCAGAGTCTGGAGCCTGCTTCAGATTCTGTCTCCCTCTCTCTTACTCTCTGCCCCCCCCCCCCCCCCCCCCCCCCCCCCCCCCGCTTGTGTTCTCTCTCTTTGAAAAATAAACATTTAATAAATAAATGAATTTAAACTCATGCCATTATAAAAATTTCTAGAATTGAATCATATCCCTAAATATTAAAGCTAAAATTATAAAACTTCCAGAAGAACGTGTAGAAGTTTTTGCAGCCTTTGGTTAGGTGAAGTTATTATATAGGACACAAAAAGCTATAATGAAAAAATTTGTAAGTTGAACTTTATCAAAATAACAAATTTTTATTCTTCAAAAGACATTGTTAAGAAAATGAGAGGCAGGGGTGCCTGGGTGGCTCAGTCGGTTAAACATCTTAATCTTGATTTTTGCTCAGGTCATGATCTCATGGTTTGTGAGTTTGAGCCCCATTTCAGGCTCTGAGCTGACAGGGTGGAGCCTGCTTGGGATTCTCTCTCTCCCTCTCTCTCTTTCTCTGCCCCTTGCCTATGCGCGCACATTTGCTCGCTCTCTCTCCCTCTCTCTCAAGATAAATAAACTTAGAATAATAATAATAAAATAAAATGAAAGGCAAATCACAAACTTGGAGAAAATACAACATACATATATCCAACAAAGGACTTAATGTCTAGAATATATAAAGAAGTGTTGCAATTAAAAAAAGAACTCTTAGAACTCAAGAAAGCAAATATTTTTTTTAAATAGGCAAAGATTCAACAAACACTGTATTGAAGAAGATAATATGGATGGCAAATAGCATATAAGATGTTCAATAACATTAGTCATTAGGGAAATGCAAATCAAAACCACGATGAGATACCACTAACACCTACAAAGAACAACTAAAAGGAAACAAACAAAAACCGATGTTATACCAAGTGTTGGTGAGGATGTAGAACTAAAAACATACACTGCTGGTGGGAATGTAAAATGATACACACTTAGGAAAACAGTTTAACAGTGTCTTAAAAAGTATAACATTCACCTGCCATTCAGTACAGGTGTTCCTCTCCTAGCTTTTTACCGAAGAGAAATGAAAACATATGTTCATACAAAAACTTACTTGTCAATGTTCGTAGCTATTTTATTATAGAAAAAAACTGGAAACAACATAAATGTCCACCAACATTCGGACAGACAAACAAATTGTGGCTTATCCATACAATGGAATACTACTCAGCGATAAAAGGAAATGAAGTAGTGATACACATAACAACATGGATGAATTTCAAAATAATTATGCCAAGTGAAAGAAGCCATACAGTGAAGATCTACTGTATTATTCCCTTTACATAACATTCTAAAATGTGCAAACTATGCTTTTGGAGATGGTGGATATGTTTATTATCTTGATTGTAGTGTAACTTTCATGGATATATACAGATGTACTGATCAAACGTACACTTGAAATATATTCAGTTTAACGTAAACCAGTGATACCTCATTGAAGCTGTAAAAAATATATAAGCTATTGTTCTTGTTTTGGGTAACTCACCAAGCTTCAGTTTTCTCATCAGTGATGTGCAAAGAATAATACCTGCTTCACAGGGTTTATCTGAAGATTTTATTCATATGCTTGTGTATCTAATTTACTATGGTGCCTACCTGACACATAGCAAGTAACTCAGCCAACGTTAATTCTGTTCCAGCATCCCCCTGCCTCTTCCAGAGGACTGATACAGTCCGTCAGATTACTTTCTTGAAGCACATAGCAATCAAATGGCACATTCTTTCTCATTTTTTTAATAGCTAAATCTAGTCTGCAAATGTATTAGAGAATTTAATAGATGGGTTTGCTTTTAATACTAACAAAAACCTTTCCTTCTCGGGGCACCTAGGTGGCTCAGTTGGTTGAGTGTCCAACTTTGGTTCAGGTCATGATCTCATGGTTCGTGGGTTCAAGCCCCACATAGGGCTCGCTGCTGTCAGCGCAGAGCCTGCTTCTGATCTTCCGTCTCCCCCTCTCTCTGCCCCTCCCCCGCTTGTGCTCTCTCACTATCAAAAATAAACATTAGAAAACCCCCCAAAAACAAAAAACCTTTCCTTCTCGTGAAAGTGATGGCTTCAAGCTCTGATGATGACAGGAGTTGACAACATTTCATTTTGCTTTCCCTTTTTTTCCCCACAGGGTTTATCCATGGCTCAGAGGACTAGGTTATACATCCTTGGGCATATTTTTATTGGGATTTCTGTTATGGAACATAGATAACATATTTTGTGATTCACTGAGGTAAGATGTGCATCTTTTTCAATCTTTGAGAAATATTTTTAGAAACAGTCTATAAGCAGAGAATTTCATAGGCATATAGAATTATTAGTGCCACTAAGCGAATTTTTGCCATTGTTGAATTTAAAAAGTATGTACAGCACAATAAAGTTAAATTCTGAGAACACTTTTTTAATTAACCTAAAAATTTGGACCCAAGACTATTTCGTAACATCTGTAGGGATTTTTTTGTGTGCACATCACAGAGCTATAGAGTTAATCAGATGTTAATTAGGCCTTTGAAATCTGCCTAATCTGTGTTGAAGAAATAAGAATGATTTGTAAGAAGCATGGGATATATATGTGTATAATTTTGTACCTTAATATACTTAATGTTCTTTTCTAAGGCAAGCATTCCTTTTACCATCTTGTCAGCTATTTGTATTGACTAAAGTTTGAATTTTGGGTCTCTGGATCCTAGTCTGTCATTAAGATACTATATTTCTGGGCCTCAGTTTCCATAAAGTTAACATGTTAAATAGGTTTAAAGTAGCGGGTCCTTCCAATTCAAAATTCTGTGCCCTAAAGTTTTGCATAAACACATATATTGAATAGCACCAGGGAGAGGCAATTAGCAAAATTCAGACTGTGAGAAATCTATAGGATGAATACCTGGTTTCTGCAGCATCAGTTGCAGAGGGGGTAAAAAAGGGAGGAGAGACATATAGATTAAAAGAGACCTAAGAGATTTACGGTATCAACCAAATACAATGGTTGACTTGTTTTGAATCTTGATTTAAGCAGACAAACTGTAAAAAAAAAAAAAAAAAAAAAAAAATTCTAAACTTACAAGACAATTGGAAGTTTGATCAGTAATTGAATATTTGGTGATATTAAGAGATTATTGTTAATATTTTATATGTGAAAATAGTATTATGGTTAAGTTTTAAAGAGCTTTTAATCTTTTAGAGACACATAGTAAAATATTTAGAGTTAAAATACAATATCTGGGATTTGCTTCAAAATATAGAAGGGGAGAAGCAGATGAGAGTTTAGATGATTGGCTGTTAGTTACAATTATTGAAGCTGGATAATGGGTACATTATTACTTTGCCTATTGTTGCACATGTTTGAAATTTTCCATAAAATAATAAAAATAATAAAAAGTTAAATAAGTAAATTTAGATTTTAAATGTATATAAATAAACAAGTAATATACCTAGCTTAGAAAACTAAGGTCTGAGTGAGTAGTTCTGAATCAGTAATATACATCAGAAGCCCTATTAGAGCATTTACACTGCTGAGATAAGTCATCATCTTCTGGGTGAAAGCCACCAAGAAATAAAGTAAGTTCTTAGAGATGGTAATTGTCTCAAAAATTTATGGGCTATCTAGAAAAATAGTTTGGTGTTTAACATTGATTTTCTCCCTTCTAATAATGAGAATGTTAATATGGTACACACTTAATCAAAAGATCTAGAATCTGAGACTCAGCTGTGCCACTTGGCTGAGTGATTTAGGCAACTTGGTCTCTGAATTTTAGTTCCTCATCTGTAAAGCAAAGCTAAGAATATCTACCTCAATGTCTCACCTAAGTAGTGAAATAATATTTACAAAAGCACTTCATAGACTGTACAGTGTTCATCTAAGATGACGGTTGTATGTAGGCCAAGGAAAAGCATGTATCTGGTTTCTTGACTGAATAGCTAAGTAGACTAATGTTTCCCAAATTGTGTTCCAGGAAACACTAGTTTCATAAAATGTTAGTAAGATACTACATTACGAAAGGGTTCTGTGCATTAGTTCATTACCTGAAAAAAAATGAAAATAAACTCTTACAGTTATGATAGGACTTCTCAAAGCCTTTATTCTGTTAATATATACTGCAGTTTCCAAGAGGGCAATAAACTATGTACCATTTCCCACATTTTTTTTGAACACAGCATCATTTCTTCATGGAACTTCTGCTAGGAATGCTGTTCCTCAAAACACACTTTGGAAAACAATATGGCAGACTACAGCAGACTTAAGGAAATTAAATAATTGCCATGTTTGAGAGTCATATTTCAAAATGTTCATAGGCTGTCAGCATTAGTTGCTAACTATTAAAAAAAAAAAAAAAGATAATAACATGGTGATTTCTTCCCTCCTCTTTTCACAGGAACTTTCGAAAGAAGATGCCACCTATCATAAGTGTTGCCACACAGTTTCATGCATGGTGGCATATTTTAACTGGCCTTGGTTCTTATCTTCACATCCTTTTCAGGTAGGAAATAGAGACTGTTTTAGCATAGTGTTGAAGTATTTATTCTCTTACTCTTCAAAAAGAATGGTGTAGATATAAAAAGACAAAATCAGGAACTTATGTTCCAGCTTTGCCTCTGCCACTGGATGACCTTAGGCAAGTCCCTTCCTCTCTCTCAAGCTTAGTTTTCTCATCCTTAAATTAAATTTTTTTTTTCATGTTTATTTACATATTTTGAGGGAGATAGAGCATGGCGCATGGGCAAGCGAGAAAGGAGCAGAGAGTGGGGTCAAGAGACTCCCACGCAGGCTCCACACTGTCAACACAGAGCCTGACGCAGGGCCGGATCTCATGAACCATGAGGTCATGACCTGAGCCAAAATGAAGAGTCAGACGCTTAACCAACTGAGCCACCCAGGCGCTCCAAGTTTTCTTATCCTTAAAAGTGAGATAGTTGTACTATCACCTTGACATATGATCTACATTTTAGAGCAAGTAGGATATAAACATTTCCATTTCATGTCGATCAACATATCTTTGTTCATAGAGAACAAACTTAGAGGGGAAAAAGCAGCCAGATCCCCTGAGTAGGAGCCTGGGAAAGTATGAGTATCAGAAGTCCCCAGCTTAATTTGTCTCCTTCCCTGAAATAAGTTGGTTGCCATTTCTCTTCCCCTGCTCCCCTATCAAATGATTGTCGGAGGTCAATCATTTATAACAAAAATGAAGTTAAAATTCTCTCTAATCACCCTATTCAAATAATACCTCCATATCACTCTGTCTCCCCTTACCAGGCCTCATTGTTCTTCAAGCATTTATAAGCAGTTATATATATTTACTTGTTTGCCTCCCCCAGCTAGACGTTAAGTTCCTTGAGAGCAGAGACTTTATCTTACTCACTGCTACCCTCTCAAATGCTTAGAACAATACCTTTCAGATAGCAAGCACTCAGTATATATTGTTAAATAATTGAATGAATGAGTGTATACCTATTGGTCTCTTTACTGGGGGTCAGACTATGTTTAGACTATTGGTCTCTTTACTGGGGGCCAGACTATGTTATTTAGGTATCCTGAATTATCTAAAATATAACTACTAGTAATATCCACCTAGGTGGCTTAGTCAGTTAAGCATCTGACTTCTGCTCAGGTCATGGTCTCGTGGTCCATGAGTTCAACCCCCGTGTCGGGCTCTGTGCTGGCAGCTCAGAGCTTGGAGCCTGCTTTCAATTCTATGTCTCCCTCTCTCTGCCCCTCCCCCGCTCACACACACATGCACATGCTTGCTGTCTCTCTCTCTCTCTCAAAAACAAACATTAAAAAAATGTTTTTTTAACGTAACTACCTGTGAATTATAGAAAAGGAACTTCTGGGCAGCTAAATAAGAATCATTGAATTAATGCTGTGAAGAGCTCAAGGTTATTAATCATGGAAGAGCTCTTAAACTTTGGCCGTAAGTATACTTATTTTACATTTTGCCACTTGTTACTACATTGATTATTTGGATTCTCAGCCCGTAGCACATTAAAAATATTCAATTTAAAATGGAAGGGATAGGAAATGTATGGTAAATGGATAGGTGCTAGAAAAAGAGAAACAAGAATAACTGTAGAATGAGCCTGAGAATTAAAACTTAGCACCTTAACACTGCCCTTGGGACTACCCAAGGACATTACTGCGGTGTAATATAGTACAGTAGTAAATTTCTATAATAAATACTCAAGAGGAGGTGAAAGCGTACTTATCATATTGTTTTTTCCTTTTACACCTTCCCCTTTCCACCTCCCTTTCACTTTCTCCTTCTCTACTCCTGGTATGGAAAACCAGGGTAATGAGGGGGAAGAAGTGCTGTGCAGAGATGGCAGCATTCAGTGTCCGAGGAATGAGGAATGAGGAAATGAGGAAATGAGGAATGAGGAATGAGGAAAAGGGGTCAGTTGTAGCAGCCTGCTGAGCTTCCAAGAAAACATGGTGGTGACGGGGAAGTGGCAGCTGTGTGGGGCAAGGAAGCAGAGTGATGAGGGGAGGCTGGAGTTAGGAAATGGGTTACACTGGACAAGTAAATCAATTAATTAAACATGAAGTAAATATATTGAGGATAACAAAAGCCTGATTTCTCCACTCTCTCAGAAGGGATTTACAAATACTGAAAGAGGGAAAGCTAGAAAGAGCCTTGAGGGGGTTAGATTGGAATTAAAAGTATTAGTATGAACTCAGGAGTATGTGACACACACATGTTCACACAGATATGGAACAAGTTGGATGTGTATGTGTTGTATAGATCATAAATATATATGTATACATATGTTTACACATACATGCATTGCCTAGCTCTGTGAACCCTGTGAAGGCCGAAAGGCAAGCAAGCTTTGGCCTGTTAAACCTGAGTTAGTTTGAATGTTAAAATTAAATAGCAAGAGTTTCAAGTTACACCCACCGAATAAAATGAGAACCTGTGAGTACATACGAATATGAATGAACGAGAAGGGAAAGCTCTTCTTTACAAAAAAATGCTAACTAACAAATGTAGAAGGAACAACAGACACGAACGATCACCATTTGGCAACTATCTTAGGGATAGTTGATAGGTATAAGTTATCAATGGATGCTCTGGCTGACAAGTGGGAGTAGGATGAGGAACACATATTTGTGTAATTTAGAATATCTCCCCGTGAAATACTAATACAAAGGGGAAAATGGTTACTTTACAGTGAAGAAAATTGGTAGCAGCCACCTTGACCATGCATTTAAGTTAACATCACCCATGATGGAGCAAGTCATTAGAGTGTGTCTCCTGATACAAGGCCCTGAAATGAGCTCAGATCATTTCTGTAGTGTTCCTGCCAAAAAACCCTGGCTTGGGTCTGGGTATGAGGAAATATTGCTGGGCCTATGATGCAGGTCCTTCTACAGAATGAAAGTCTTATACTTTGTGAGGACTGTCAAGTTTGTGAGACAAAGAAAGACTGAAGAACTGTTCTAGCTATAAAAAGATTTTTAAGACATGAAAACTAAATGCAATTCCTGTTTGTGTATAGCAACCTGGATCAGAAAGGAAGAAAGAAATTATTGGGACAATCAGCAAAATTGGAATGAATTCTTGAGTTGGATGTTAGCCTTGTATTAATGTTAATTTCCTGACTGGAAGGGTTGTATTGTAATTTAGGAGACCGTCCTTGTTTTATGGTGTACACATCAGAATATTTAGGTGATGGGCATCATGTCATACAGTGACTCTATAGGATATGTTTATACACTTGATCATAGGTGCATTTGTGTGTGTGTGTAAAACAAATGTGGTTAAATGATAGCAATTGGGTCATCTGGGAGAAGGGGATACAGGAATTCTTCAGACCAATCTTGCAACTTTCCTAGATGTTTGAAGCTATTTTTAAATTTAAAAAATTAAAAAAGAGGAAGGCCTCCAGATCATGGTTTTGTTTTGTTTTGAGATATTTGTAGTATAAATAAGCCAAGAGAAAACTGATCATCTAACTGGTAATCAAAAAAATGCCTTCTAAAACAGTAGGTTATCCATTTTTGTGAATAAAAATACATATATGGACTAAATATACATATATGCTTATAAATGCTTACTGTCTTTGTAAGGGTATGTTAACCAGTAGGTACCAGCAGTTATCTCTGGGCTGCAGGTCACAGCTAGGAGACAGACCCTCTTTTTCCTGTTTACTCTTTAGTACTGTTCAGATTTTTCACCAAATGATTGTATTACCTTTTTAAAACAATCATTTAGTGGTGCCCAGGTGGCTCTGTTGGTTAAGCATCCGACTTCAGCTCAGGTCATGATCTCACAGATCGTGAGTTCAAGCCCCACATCAGGCTCTATGCCGACAGCTCAGAGCCCGGAGCCTGCTTAGGATTCTGTGTCCCCCTCTCTCTCTGCCCCCCCCCCCCCCCCAACCTTGTGCACAGTCTCTCTCAAAAATAAATAAACATTAAAAAGTTTTTTAAAAGAAAAAATAATAATTTAAAAATAAAGCAATGATATATATATATACATATATATGCATATATATGTGTGTGTATATATATATGTGTGTGTGTGTGTGTGTGTGTGTGTATATATATATATATATATATATATATATAATGTTTATTGTATATTTGAGAGAGAAAGAGACGAAAGAGACAGACAGAATGTGAGCAGGGGAGGGGCAGAGAGAGAGGGAGACACAGAATCCAAAATAGGCTCCAGACTCTGAGCTGTCAGCACAGACCCCAGCGCAGGGCTCAAACTCATGACCCGTGAGATCATGACCTGAGCTGAAGTCGGACGCTTAACCGACTGAGCCACCCGGGCACCCCAACAATTAAGATATTTTTTATATCTATTAAGTGAGCTCTATAGTATTTTGAAATTCCCTTCTGTATTCTTTAGTTGCAGTGAAATGGCATGATCATGTATTACTTGTCAGTGTAAACTGATGTAACCCATTTGGAAAGGAATTCAACACTGTATGTGTTTGTGAAAATAAAATATTTGTATTATATTTTTTATCCCAGGTATTCTATTCCTTAGAACTTATCCTAAAGAAATAACCCAGAAAAATGAAAATGTGTGTGTAAACCCAAATATGTTTATCACAGTGTTACTTAATTAGCAAAGCAACAATAATAGTAGAAGAAAAATAAAACACACTATCCAATAAGGTAGAATTTTAAAGTAAATTATAGTATATCTTTTATTCAGCTATTTAAAATTATAAATATGAGGGGCGCCTGGGTGGCTCAGTTGGTTAAGCGGCCGACTTCGGCTCAGGTCATGATCTCACAGCCCGTGAGTTTGAGCCCCACGTTGGGCTCTGTGCTGACAGCTCAGAGCCTGGAGCCTGTTTCGGATTCTGTCTCTCTCTCTCTGACCCTCCCCCGTTCATGCTCTGTCTCTCTCTGTCTCAAAAATAAATAAACGTTAAAAAAAATTTTTTTTAATTATAAATATGAAAATTCTATAGCAACATAGAAAGATATTAGGATTACTTGGATTTTTAAGTGAAACAAACTAAAATCATATATAGGTAATTATTAACCCTGTGTAAAAGTTAATTTGTGTGGGGACAAAGGTTAAAGTAAATACAGAAAAAAAGTAAGCATTTTGACTGTATTTGGTGGCAGGTTTTGACTTTTTTTTTGTTTTGTTTTACATTAATGTTAAAATGTTTTACTTTGACTTTTTTTTACGTTTATTTATTTATTTTGAGAGAGAGAGAGAGAGCAGGGGAGGGCAGGGGCAGAGAGAGGGAGAGAGAAAGAATTTTAAGCAGGCTCCATGCTGTCAGTGTAGAGCCCAATGCGGAGCTCGAACTCACAAACCAAGAGATCATGACCTGAGCCGAAATCAAGAGTTGGATGTTTAACCAACTGAGCCACCCAGGCATCCCTACTTTGATTTTTTTTTTTTAAAGAGGCAGGGAAGATAGAATATGTTTTAGACATATTTCATCCTAAATAACTAAAAATAAGTTTGGATATTTATTTTTGAGAGAGAGAGAGAGAGAGCGCGCGCACAGGCAGAGGAAGGGGAGAGAGGGAGAGAGGGAGACACAGAATCTGAAGCAGGCTCCAGGCTCTGAGCTGTCAGCACAGAGCCCGACGCGGGGCTCGAACTCACGGAGCCATGAGATCATCACCTGAGCCGAAGTCAGACACTTGACCAGCTGAGCCACCCAGGTGCCCCAAGACTGTATACAGCAAGTAAATAACGTGGCTCAACATTGTTACACAGTTATAAAGTGATGGAGCAATGATTTGAGCTCAGATATTTTTACTTCACTGTGTCAACTCTTTGAAATAAACACGTGTACAGTAGTCTTAAAGGGCACATGTGTTATATTATTACATTCTCAAATCATCCCTCTGAAATATTATTTGCATGCTTCATTCAATGACATAGCCATAGAATCAAAATTTCCATAACTGAGGCTTAAATATCCAAACTTCTTGGGGCACCGGTGTGGCTCAGTCCGTTGAGCACAACCACTCTTGATTTCGGCGCAGGTCATGATCCCAGGGTTGTGGGATTAAGTTCCGCATTGGGCTCCACACTGAGCATGGACCCTGCTTAAGATTCTCTCTCTCCTCCTTTGACCCTCTCCCCACTCATGCTCTCTCTACAAAAATTTAAAATTAAAAAAAAAAAATCCAATCTCATTTTCAGCTGTTACTTATTTTAGATATTTCAAAAAAAATTTTTAATGTTTATTTATTTTTGCGAGAGACAGAGCATGAGCTGGGGAGGGACAGAGAGAGAGACACAGAATCCGAAGCAGGCTCCAGGCTCTGAAATGACAGCACAGAGTCCAACATGGGGCTCGAACTCATGGACTGCAAGATCATGACCTGAGCTGATGTCCAATGCTTAACTGACTGAGCCACACAGGCACCCCCAGATGTTACTTATTTTAAAGGCTACTATGAGGAAGGCTTTCTGTTACCTTCCTGATTATTTCATACCTGTATTGTAATCCTCTTAGAGCTGATATAACCACTTCCAAAATATTCTAAGAATACTCTCCTTTAATCCTGGCTACCCTATATCTTCAGAGATGAAGCTGGCAATTATATGAATCATCAAGCATGAGCTGAATGCTCCCTGCTAAACTACAAACATCTTGAGGTCACAGTCTGAGAGTGATCATTTCCCTGTCTTCCTTAGTATCTTGCCAAGTGTTCTGCATAGAGTAGGTGCTCGAAAAAATGGTTGCTAAATGAACAAAGAATCTACCAATGTTGCTTTTTCTTTGTATGTACAGAGGCACTATGGTTAAATTTGTCAGTAAGCCAGTTTGCATGAATTAAAAATTAATCTGAAGAGCTTTTCCCCCTCCCCTTTTCTTTCAGTTTGTATACAAGAACTCTTTACCTGAAATACAGGCCAAAAGTGAAGGTATGCTCCCTTCCTAGGAGTGTGTGTGCATGCGTACATGCATGTTGGGGCAGGGGAGGGTATTGGGAGGATGGGACAGAGATGGGAGAAGCGAGTGGGTGGAAAGGTAGTAGAGAGAGTACAGGCTTTGGAACCAGATGCCCTTGAATCTTAGGTCTTCCACGTACTGCTCTATGACCTTGGGCACGTCTGTTCTCTCTAAGCCTTAGTTTTTTTCAACAATAAAATGGAGCTGTTAATAGCTACATTACAGAGTGTTTTAAAGATCTGAGATGATTTCAGTGCCCTGCTCCATGCCTGACAAAGTAGAAACTTCAGCCATTAAATAAGTTAAATAAAAATCATTTCTGAGATCTGGTGCAACTGGGAAAAGAATATGCTGAACTCAGGCTACTCAGGACAGTTGGTAGCAAACCTATGAAACACTGAAGCACTGTAGTATTAGCACATAGGTTCTTTTTTCAGGGGTAACATGGAACAGTTACTTTCTTTCATTTTGTGCTAACTTGTTTCCAAACAGTTTCTCTTCGGAATCTGGCCAGTGATCCTGTTCGAGCCTCTCAGGAAGCACTGATGAATTATTCCAGGAAAACAAAAAAAGCATCTACCACAGGCCTGGCCAAATGAATAAGGAAATCCTTAAAGATCTACACGTCCAAATATATCATGACCATCACAGCAAAGGAGTGACTTTCTAACTAATGCTGCCAGTCACACAGAGAATAAGGAATAGTCTTGTTGGATGTTGAGCTCGCGTCTTTATCTCATTTGTCCCTTCTCCTCCTCACCCTCACCCTAAGATGTTTAAAAAGAAACAGACATGACGTGTGTATATATAGTTGAATGCTGGAAAAATGAGGCTTTTCTTAACAGGTTAACAGTTTGTGCTGATCATAGGAAATTTAACCTTTTTCCCTTTTTTGACAAGGGTTGCATGTAAATTATACTTTGCTTAATATTTGATTAAACGATCAAAACATGCAGCTAAGTATTGGCAAAACCCCATACCCAGATGGCCAGCTGTGGAGCCGGCCGTGTCAACCTTGATTTGTGTTCTTGTCGTAGTAACCTCATGAATGGTTTTCCAAGGTGAAAAAGAGCTATCTGTGGGATTCTGGTAGTTCCTCACGGTCTGCCCTTGTGCTAGTCAGCATGTCATAAGCAAGCTCCAACTGGCCACTCGGTTCCCTACTTGCCATACCCCAGATTTGCAGTGGGTTCTGGGGTGTCTGTGTGTGGCCACCGCCAATCAGAGTTGAGTGGGTCACCTTGTAGAGTTTGCGAAGACCACTAGGACACCTGTGGGATGTTGTGCCTCCAGGCTGTTAGTTAAAGGTGGTTTCTCTGTTTTGTTTGATCTACGCAGATCTTTAAGTTGTCACTGGTTTTATGGCTAGGCAAACATGATTGGTGGTCTGGCCTGCCAATATTCCACCCTCTTGACAGAATGTGTTTGAAGTTACCAGTGAATGTTGTTTGTTACACTCTTTTTAAACTATGCCATGTTTTCCAGTTTTCAGAGGGGCCTTGGTTATGCCCAGGGAAATGTATCAGGTTAACTAGAGCTAAAAGGATCAGGATCCTATTTACATAAAGCTTATTAGAATGCCTGCCCCTTCATTTGTTGAAGGAAATAGATACAAGAGTTGAGAATGGCTCTCACTTACTTGAACGAACTCCCCAAAATTAAAATACTAAAAAATGGCAGTGAAATATCATCACAAAGCAGCTAGTTCTGATTTGGGTTCAAATGTATAGCAAATTGAATTACATTTCACAAACATAACACCAATCTGGAGTAAAACCTTATTTGACCCCTTTGCCTGAGGTATCACCGTATTGGTAGCTCTGTACCACTTGGCATTTTTGCGACTTTATTATAAAACCCAGATTGTTTTTACCGCGTGGTGACATTGACCCAGATTAAATCCTGAAGCTACAGCTTCAAAAGGAAAATCATTTTTTTCTTCTGCAAAGGTATAAAAACACTCCTGTCATTTTTCCAGTATCCAGTAAGTCGCCTTTGTACAAATTTAAAACCAGTACGGATTTTGTTGTTCTTCTTCACCTTCTGGCCTTAGTTTTAGTCCAAGCACTATTTTCCTTACCAAAGCATGCCAACACACCATTAGGCATAAACTTCTGCCTACTTTTATGATCCTCCAGCAAGAAAAGCACTTGCCAAAATAAATCTAAAGAACTTTGGTTGTGCCTTAAGAAAACCTAAAACTAAGCAGTTCTAATACACAGCCCGTAAGACTGTTCTTTCGCCATAAGATTCTGACTTCTGGCTACATTTCATGTGCAGCTACCTAGGCTATCAGCCATCTTACATTTTTCAAATAGGTTCATTTGTTTCACACCATTGTCTTTTGTACTTTTCACTCAAGCTACACTTCTGTGTAAAGAACCTATGTATGGCAACAAAGGCACAGCCTTCTTGATAGCGCAGCCAGGCGCAGGGAGACTGAGGCTGTGCATATCACAGACAAGGTGTGGAGAGCCCCCACTGATACCGAAGCCCTTTCCAGCAGTTTGCTGAACGAACACTTCAGCCACCACCCCCTGTAGTCACTTGCTGAATGAAGTTGTCCAGCACCTCCGTGGAGAAGCACGGGCACCACTGGGTGACTTGTAATGCTGTGGCCACTTGTTCAGAGACCCTTGTTTCTGCTGTGAAAACAGCTGGCATGGAAGCAGAAAGCATTTTAGAAGTGTTGAGCAGAAAGCAGAGACTGAATCCAGGCTCTAACTCTCCCAAGTTAGCCTGTGCCTCACATACGGCTCTCTTTCTAGCAGCCTAAGTATTAGCACACTCAAGACTTCTTTTCTGTGCCATAGCAAGTATTATGGAAATACTGCTGACCTTCAGGGTATTGCTAAATCAACTTTATTTGAATGGCTTTATTTTTCCCTTCTAGGATTCCAGGTAGGCATTGTAGGGTTGGGTTCCCTTTACTTCCTTGGCAGACTTCCTGAACTAGAGTATACAAAAACCGATTTCCTGCTGAGCAAACATATCTGATGTGAAAGGTGCTCCTCTGTGAGCCCTGTAGCAAATTACATTTTAGAAAATACTAGTATCTTATGAGGATATGAAAGCAGCAGTTGGCCTGTGTATCTTAATATCCTGCCATTTTCACTCCAGAAAATTGAAAGCAATTTGACTTTTTTTCAAGGAAAAACTAAATGAAAGGTGGTTGTCCTAATCTGGTTGGTCACTCCACCCACCCCTCCCCACCGTGGTGCTTTCATGAAACATTGCCAACACCTGAAGTGATCTCTTTTATCTTTGCGATATTGTATAAATTGATGATTGGGGATAAATTGATGACAAACATTTGTTTTTGATTAATTTACAAATGAGAACCTCAAGTAGTGTATTTGGTTTAGTAGAATCAGATAAAATATTATGGTTTACCCTAAATGCACAGTTTCCAGGACCATTAAACTAGCCTTTCCTTACACTAAGAATGTTATACTGATGAAGTTTTGGGGTGATGGTGGGGTAGTCTAGAGCCGACAAGAAAGAATTCTTGAAGACGCCTTTGGTGCAAAGGTGATTTTATTAAAACAAGGGGACAGGACCCATGGGCAGGAAGAGCTTCATGGGGTCATAATAGGTAACTCATTACATACCCTCAGGTTGGGAGGGGGTCAGGGATAAAGTAAGCCTCTAAGGAATTTTGGAAGCAAGGTTTCCAGGATCTTGAGGGGCTAGCTGTTGCTAGGGAAATGCCACTTATTACCACTTAATAAACCCTCAGTCATGAGACCCTTTAGATGTATATCGAAGGCCCATAAACTTGGAGTATGATCTCCAGCGTATATCTTGGGAGAGTTGAGATAAAGGAAGTTGACTTATAGGATCCTCGAGGTTGGGATAATATTAAGCCAAGGTTCTCTTTTGCCCCCAGCAAAGTGTCATCCTTGAGGTAGCTGAGTTAGAGGGAGGTCACTCTGCTGGTCTCAAGGACTTGTCAGTGGGCTGTAGGCAGTAAGGGAATTTAATTTTTCATTTGCCTTAGTTTCCCACGTTACCATGGCAAGCATTTAAACCCCTTTCCTTTGTTCTTGGGTAGCCAGGAGTATCCGAGGACTATCACACATTCCACCTGGTCGGGGGAGGGGGGTGGTGTGCCAGCCTGTATTTTGCCCTCAGCTTGCCTCGTGCTCCCCCATCAATAGTAAAGATAAAGAGGTCAGAGTCAAAATCAAGAGACCAAAAACTTTGCATGAAAACCTTTAAATGCCAAAAAAAAAAAAAAAAAAAAACTATATTCTATTTAAGATTTGATTTTTAATAATCTCTACACCCAACATGAGGCTCAAACATACAGCCCCAAGATCAAGAGTCACATGCTCTACTGACTGAGCCAACCAGGCGCTCCAAAACTAAGTTCTATTTTAATGCCTACTCCTTCAGAATTTAGCCAGTGCCGCTTAAAGTGTAATAATTTAGTTTTAAGGTTTTCTTATGAGTCATATGGGTTCCATATTACTTTGCTCTTGAAAAAAAAAAGAATCATGTGTTGCAAAGTTTAATAGTTTTAACTCTCAGTTGCACGTTTACATGGCAAAAGAAATTATTATAACCCTGTGGTTTATGATGTGCTACTGGATAAATATTTATATAAAACTGATGTTTCAAAGAGAGTCAGTTATAATTGGAACTTGCAAACTGTATGGCAATTTGCAGATCTACCTCTGTTTTACATTTTGCCTCTTATCGGTGCCATAATGTAATTAGTTTGATTGCATGAGTTTGTCTTGTTTTTCAGTGTCTAAAATTACAGCTTACTGTGCTGTAAACATTTGAAAATAATGACTAAAATTTGGCTAAAAGTAGTTAAACGCCTTTGTAGCGAGGGCTATAAAATGAAAAAAAAATAGTCATGGCCCATCTGAATGGAAAACTTCGATGCTGTTTTTTAAACTGTTGCACTTCAAGAATAAGGAAACTTTTAAATGTCTAATTGTAGTTGCTAGATGAGAAATTGCCAGTTTTGCTGGGGTTCCTGTGAGCATGCTGCTGGACTTAACAATGTCTCCTGTTGGGGAGGAAAAATCTCTCCTTTACCCTCTTAGATTCAGTAGTTGAGGGCCTGTGAATTAAACTGACAAATGAGAGATGAGCAAGAGAAAATGTAGATTTTTATTCACATGACACAGAGCATTCAGAGAAAGGTGGGGCCGGAGGCAGGATTTGGGGCTTATATACACCGTCTTAATAAGGGGAGGGGAGGGAAAGAGAGGGCACTGAGGGGAAAACAAATGATGTTCAGAATGGATAAATGGGCCCTTAGGAGAATAGATGGGAGATTGGATAGTTTTGTGACAATGTCTGCTCATTTGTGATGCCAGAGTCAAAACTGCAACAGTTGAGTTCTTTGGGGGAGGTTCTGCTTTTAGGCAGATAAAAAGGGAGTTCAGGGAAAAAAGCCTCTTCCTATATCTGTTGATTCTCAAATGCCGTTAACACAAAATAATTGTTATGCCACAGTGGTATGCCCCCCCCCCCCGCCCCCCCATCTAAGACTTCCTTTATTTCCCCTAAGACTTCCCAAGATGTTTCAAGGACCAGAAGCTGAGATGGTGGCTGTGGAGAGAAGATTCAGGTTAGAAGTTGGGAGGTAGGAGATGTGCAAAGGGAAAGAAGGCATAGATTCATGGAGAAAGAAAAGGGAAAACAAAAATTAGTAGTTGGAGCAGATTATAAACTCAGTTTGAGTGCAGAGGACAGGCAGTCAAAATGATTTCTAAACACTGGTCTTGAAGTGTCTTTAAAAGGCAGAGTCAGAATGGTAGTGGCAGTCTCACAGTCATGGGTATTTCCTGGAGCTCAGACGACCGTGTTCTGGTGAACTTCCTGAGTGGCCCAAACCGTTGTGATAAATCCTTTGAAGTTCCCTTCAGCTTGCAGGGCTTAAGGAAATGGGCACCTATCGGTGCCGAATCAGGAGGGTGGAAGAAAATTGGAAAAGTTATTTACTGACAAAATACACAAGGTGGCATGATCCAGCTTACAAAGAGGTGAAAATAGCTCAAAGAGAATGAACAGGACTAGAATCTGATAATCCACAATGGTGGGTTATAGTTTTCCATTGAAACCTAAAATTACCCCCATTTTCATCAAAGATAATCAAGGTAAGACTGTTTTTGTTTGTAGCAAGTCTAGTCTTATCAAATTTGACCTGGTTGTAAGTGTAGCAAAAGTAGTAATTGACGTCATAGTCCTTTTTAAGTTTGTTTGGCTGGAACTTTTATTAGGGATCTCAGATTGGACTTTTAAAAGCCTCAAAGCTAGGGGTGCCTGGCTCAGGTTATCTCACAGTCTTCAGTTCAGGTTGTCTCACAGTTCGTGGGTTCGAGCCCTGCGTCAGGCTTGGTGCTAACAGCTCAGAGCCTGGAGCCTGCTTCGGGTTGTGTCCCCCTCTCTCTCTGCCCCTCCCCTGCTCATGCTCTGTCTCTCAAAAATAAAATAAACAAAAAAATAAAAGCCTCAAGGCTGGGAGAACTCACCATCAGACTTCACTACAGATTTGGGTGAATTCCTTCTCAAGATCCCCAAAATATCCTAAATTTCTGGGCCTGCCAGGAAGTATCCTTCCTTACTCACCTGGAAGGCTGGGAATCCTATAAGCCAGGCAGGTTGTCCAGGAAGGCTTTATAAGCTCTGGCTCCTTAAAGTCCACCTTAGTTCTTAAAACTGGTCATCTCTGATTCTAAGCACACCATTCTCAAATATAACATTCCAGTCAAAGCCTAATATAACCAGTGTTTCAAATTGTCTCGTTATAAAGAGAACAAATTCTTACTGAACATTCAAATACTGCCATGAAAATAACATTCAGTAAGAGTTTCCAAACTCTGGATGGATGAGGCAGGGAGAAAAGATAAATGTTTGTTTTTGTTTACAAAGACATAATCGACTGAACTGCTGTGTGTTATATAGCTCATTTAACAGAAAGGGTTTCTGAAACCAAAAAAAATGAAAAACATTAAAGAACCAGCAATATTCTAAGCAAAGGTCACAGAAGAAATCATAATCATTCTTTATCAGTGTACTCAGTCTCACGTGATAACTTCAGGTGTTTCTTGATTTGGGATTAGCAGTTTTATGAATCCACAAGCTTTTCTATTTGTTCTAGAAACCATTTGTCCAGGGATATGATCTTAAAATTACCTAAACAATGACATCAGAAGCCTGTACCCCCAAGTACCTATTGTAGTCTTTACCATGGGTCCGTGAGACAGTCTTTTTTTGTAAAACAATATCTGTGAGTGACAAAAGGCTTTAAATGGCCATGGTTAAAGATTTGATAAAGAGTTCTTTATAATGTAGTTGACAAGGAAATGTAGCTGTCCCTGTAACATTCACTTTAGATAACTGGAGGTGTGACTAATCGCTTTCTACCAAGACATGGACAGCTAGGACGTTGACAAATTTCCAACAATCCAAGAAACTTTTTACTTTTAGGAGGGACTTTCAACATCTAGTTTTGCATTCATATACTATTGGGCTCATTTCTTAAAAAAAAATTAAAAATAAATGCATTCAATCAGCCAGTTTACCCACATGAATAAGATATTCCCCTTTTTTTTTTTTTTTTTTTTCTCTCCTCCACTCCTGCCCCCTTCTGTAGACCCTTTACAGCTTTCTATGCCCATGCGGGATTTTGTCCTTTCCTCTTCCTTCCTCATTCTGGAACAGCCTTTTTACAACCTCTGTGCAACTACTGTAGGATAAAATTGCTTTCCTTTTTTTCTTAACAAAACACATCTTTCATACCTTTCAGGCCTTTCGAGATGCGTCCCTTCTTTATTGTTTCTAGTACTCTCACTTACATATATTGATTAGCATTCTTAGCCCCTAATAACCTTAATTTCCAGTGAAAATGAGGAAGTTGACAGTTGTGAACTACCACATATCAGCATTCTGTAAATTAGCACATTTATGAATGTACCACTTCAACTTCCAGAGGTAGCTGCTTCTTTATAATACAATTTATTTTTTTTTAAGTTTTTATTTTATTTATTTTGAGAGTGAGAGCAGGAAAGGGGCAGAGAGAGGGAGAGAGAGAATCCCAAGCAGGCTCTGCACTGTCAGCACAGAGCCTGACATGGGGCTCGAGCCCATGAACTGTGAGATCATGAAATCAAGAGTCGGATGCTCAACCAACTGAGCCACCCAGGTGACACTCTATGGTACAGTTTCTTAATGTGGTGAAAGAACATGTTTATTAACAGGTCCAAAACATCTTTGGTCTTTCCGTAAAAATAAGTCAAAGGTAGATAAACTTATGTTTTGTACTTAACATTTTAGTATTTTATTTGCAACTGATCTAAACTCAGAAGCAGACAACTGCTTCACTTGAATTCAAACTGAAGACACAACTCTGGCTTGGGAGCACAAACTTTGACGTTAGATACTAAACCCTTGACACCCTTGAGGGGAAAGTGGAAACTGTGAGGGATAGCCAGTCTCATCAAGCAACAATTCTTTCCCTGACAGGCGATCAGAGCTGCTAAGAAGACCGATCACTGAGGAAATGAAGCAGTATTGTTAGCTACAGGATTTCTGCCGTTGTAGATGCACCACTTGGCCATTTGCAATACCGACCCCATTTTTAATTCACTGTAAATAGTGAATTGAATTATTTCACAGTAATGAATTCATTCACATTAAATGTGAATGTTATTTCACAAGGCCTTCATTTATCATTAAATCCAGCAAATGACTGCTTGTTTTGATTGGCAGAAAATGATCACGAGAATATTTCCGACTACAAAACCCTAAAAACTCAAAAAATTCAACCACCGGTCTGCAGGTGGCCTAAAATCGCCCCCCTCTATTTAGCCCAGCCAGCAGCTATTGGTATTCTAGCACCAATCACAGGTCACGCTTCGCTCACGGTTCCTTTTTAACCCTTCTCAACAAGACCTGCTTCATTGCTTTAGAGTGCAACGTTGATACTTGAACTAGATTTCATCACTGGTAATTTGAATATTCACAAAATTATCATAGAAGAAGCTTTATTTGAGACTTCTGGTAAAGTCAGATCTGCAGAACATTGCTTTTGCATTGAGTTGGCCCAAGTAACTAAGGTTGCAGCAGAGCACATTTATTAGACAAATCTTTAAGCACATAAATATGGTTCACTGCAGATAGTCCTCCTGAGATCATCTGCACCTAAAACAAAATGTTTTATGAGACCATTTTGCTCTAGACCAGGGATTGGCAAACTATAGCCCACAGACCCATCCAGTCTGCGGTTGTATGGCCTGCAAGGTAAGAATGATTTTTACATTTTAACGGTGTTATTTAAACATACAAAAAGAAAAAGAATAAGCAACAGAGAGGTGTGTGGCCTGCAATGCCTCGAATATTCACGATCTGGTTCTGGGATTTTGCCCTCTTCTCTAGGCCTTCAGCAAACGAACTCCATAACGGAAGTACAGTACTTCCCTCCACACTTCTCTGCAAGATGACTGGTGTATTTGTCAGCAGGAAAATATGTTCTGCACTTAAGACCTCTCTCACTTCTTTGTTGAATGTAGTAATAGCATTTGTGTTTAAATATTGACACTATAACACCATTTCTTCATATCAGTTTTACTAGATTGTCAACAGCCTGCTGCAAAGTGCCTAAACCTTTGGGGAAAAAATTACGTGATTTTGTTTTCTTTATGAAGGAAATTCCATTCCATACTGTAATATCCAACGATGCTATGTGCATAGTCATGGGTACTTCTTTTTTTTTTCTTTCTAAAAGAAAAAGTTCAAAGTTCTTTCCACAATTAGTCCTTGTTTCTTTTTGCCTTTTCTTTTTAGAGCTAAATTATTTAATAGCAATTAACAAGTGAGTCTATTTTAATAGGTATTGCCAATTTCTGTTTAATGTACTGATCAGCCATTGTTTACTGTCCAGCATTTCCATACTTGTAATATTTCTGAGTCATTAATGTGACCAACAGATAAACTGTTCAAGCTAATGTAAAGGTTCCTGGTTTCATTTTGGTGCAAATGTCTGTTCTAATAGCAATTATTTAATAAACATAGGTTGTACTGAGTCTATACAAGGAACTAACCATTTTCAGGTGATCTCAGATCTGCTTATTCACTTTCTCCATTTGATTTGCCTGTGCCGCAGTCATTTTTCTAGACGATAGTAGAACTATGTATTTTTATCTAATCTGCTATAATCTAGGCTATATTTCATTAATTACCTCTCTATAGGTGAAAGTATTAAAAATAATACTGTTTTAAATAAGACTTCTGGTAATATTTTATCCCTGGTTTATATTAATATACACCATTTATATAAAGGTAGGGCCACCATGTTGTACAGTTTGTGCACTGCACAAGGCACACACTTGAAGGAGGGGGGTTAGTGGAAGCTGAAACCTAAACTGTGCTCAGCTTGTCATGGTATGTGCCTTGGTAGGATTGTATCTTGGGACACCTTTTTCCGATTTCTAGGTGAAATGATCTGTACAGGCTAGCAGCAGTCCTGTTCGTGGGAAGGATCTTTATCACTAGTTTTGAACTATATTGAAGTACCTTTCTACTCCAAGCCTGGGTGATTTGCAAAGCAAAAGCTAGTAACTTTTCAATAAAGCATTTATGATCTATAAATGCACAGCATTCTCGACTTTAGGAGCTCTAGAGTAAACACGTGAACCTTCCAGCTTCACACAACAAGGAGGAACAGGTCAGAAACAGAAAAAAACATACTACGTGAGCCATCGTATGCCTATGGCTTCTGTCTTTGGCAGTGGCTAAAGTGCCATCTGCAAGATGTAAAACGTAACTAGAATTTCCCACATCTCGCTTACTATTACAAACAATAACTTTTCAAATATTAGTTTTCCTAGCCAGACTGGCTAGAACAGGTAGTTTGAATCACTCCTGACCATCTGGTAGATTCTCCAACTCGTTCCTCCCTTGTGTGTCAGAAGGGACAGCCTTACCTGAATCAACAAGGATGGAACAGGCACACAAGAGAATTTACAAAGTGATTTGGACTCTGCTTTGTAAAAGGGATGCCTGAAAAGGGGTTGAGATTGCTTTTATTCCACCTCAGAACAGTACAAGCCTTTCTTTTTTTTTTTTTTTTTCTTTTTTTTTTAAGAGAGAGTGAGCGGGGGAAGAGGGGCAGAGGGAGAGAAAGAGAGAATCTTAAGCAGGGCTTGATCCCATGACCCCTCCATCATGACCTGAGCTGAAATCAAAAATCACTTAACCAATGGAGCAACCCAGGTAGCCCAGTGCACAACTTTCTAAAGCCACCCTGCCATACGTAACCTCTACACAGGCATTCACCATTTGAGTGACTTTTTATTGAGCTGACTGGGGTGGGTTTGTTTCCCTTGCTTTGTTTTTTCCCAGCTTTCTCTCATGCTTCAGCCCTGGACTAGAACACAGAATAGGTCTACCTAAGTGCTAGAGAGAGCAGGACCTATCTCACCTGGTAGGGCAGCCTAGTCCCAAAATAGGGCTGATTCTCAAATGTGGAGAAAGCATAAAAAGAGAAAGAGGTTTCATTTCTGGAACCTTGCTTTGTGGGAACCAAAGGGCACTGTGCCATCCACTCCACAAACTTTGGAATGCTGTGTCCATGTTAGGTGCTAGGAGCGCGTGGAGAATAAATCCTGCCCTAGGCAGCTATACTCTCGTGCCCAAGAGTGTCCCGGAGGGAGGGAACAGAGAGCTTTGGGAGTATGCACTAGGGAACTGGAGTAAGGAACACGTCCCTGAGGAGGAACAATATGTTAAGACTGAAGGGTAAGAGGAGTTAGGAAAGGAAAGACAGGCTGATCACAGCAGGGAGCAGGAGGTGAGTGTCTGGAGAGGTGAGCAGGAATTAAGTCACACACGGCTTTCAAAGCTGCGTTGAACACCTGAATTTGGAAAGCACCTGAAAGGGTGGAGAATGGACTTAAAGCCAGTGTGAGCACAGGGATACCAGATAGCAAACACGGTGGTCCCAATGGTACGTAGTGGTGAAGAGCGGCACTGGGCACAGGTATGGAAGAGCAGATACAACTGAGTTCTATGGGAAGCGGCAGGATTGGGTGAGTTATCGAGTAAGTCTGGGACCGAGAGGCAGTAAAATGCTGTGGACCTGGAGCTCAGCTGAGTGATCTGAGCTGAAGACAACTTTGGGAATCAAAGGCACACGTGATCTTTGAAGGCATGAGAGTGAGATCACGGAAGGAGAAAAAGAGGATCTCAGACTGAGTCCTAGAAACCAAACTGTTTAGGGGTTAGGTAGAGGGATTAGGAAGGACAGGGGCACCTCTCCAACCAAAGAGAACCACTACTCACTTGGAAGGGAATCCGGGGGTGAGAGCCCAAGTTCTAGTTCCTCAGGACGCCAGAGGCCGGGCTGGTGCGGCTGTGGCTGCCGGCAGGGCTAGCTGCGTGCTCCATGTGGCATGCGGGGTAGAGGGCAGGGGCAGTCCTGACCCAACCCTGCACTGAGGCAGCAGGCTCCCAGGCGAGCCACTGGCATTAGTCCTGACAGGGTGCAGTTACATTCTTCATGTCCTTGGTGGTGTCTAAAGTCCTGGCGTGGGCTCCCGGGCCCCCACCGAAAAGGTGTCTGCCTGCCCGTAGGCAAGTCACTTAACTTTCAACACTGGAGTCTATAGCTGTAAAACGTAGGGTTTTGTCTGAAGGGTTAAGCACCATGGTGTAGTATGAATCTAATTATAATGGGCTTTCTGAATAGGATCCTTCCTTGTAAGAGTGCCTGGCCTGGACCTGCCAGGGGTACCTCAAAACTCGTGGACGACCTTGAGGAGTCAACCTCTCTTCTGGATCCCGCTCCCACGACCAGCTCAACCTGGAACAAGGGGCCATCCAGCTTGCCTCCCCTTCCTGGTTGTCAGGTACCAGGCTGTGCTCACACAACCTGTTTGTCTTGGAGGTGGGGACAGTTTCCTCTGCCTTATCCCACCCGTTTTTCAGGCTAGGGTGTGGCCCAGCAAGTACCAGACTGGGACTTCTTGTACTGGATTAAAACACCCACCTTTCATTGTAAAGAAGAGGGCTGGAAAGGAGTTAAGGCTGTTTTAATTTTTTTTTTAATCTTTATTTTTGAGAGAGAAAGACAGAACATGAGTGGGGGAGGGGCAGAGAGAGAGGGAGACACAGAATCCGAAGAAGGTTCTAGGCTCTGAGCTGTCAGCACAGAGTCCGACCCGGGGCTCGCACCCACAGAGCGTGAGATCATGACCTGAGTCGAAGTCGGACGCTTAAGCGACAGAGCCACCCAGGCACCCCTAGGCTGTTTTACTTCTTTCTCTGAACAGTTCACACCTTTCTGAAGCCACCCTGCCACCCACATCCACTAGATACCTCTCACTAGGCTCCTCGCTGGCCACTCCAGAACCTTCCTAGAGAGCTTATTGTTGCCTGCCCTAAAGTCTGTTCATTTTACTCCAGTAAACCTGCCCCCCATTTAACTTTTCTCCTCATTTTAATTCATTCCTAAACTTCCCCCAAAGGCATTTCTGCTGGGGGGGAAATGATGCATTTTTAGGGGGCTTGAAGAAAATGAGTTAACAAAATTATGTCATTCTGCTCACCTGGATGGCCGGCTGCTCCATGCCAGGCCCTGGACCCTTGGCCATGAGTGGGACAGGAGTTGCTCAGTGTGTGGAGAAATACAGTCGGCCCTCTCTAGGGTTGTGCCCTTGGCCTCGTGTGCCCCAGATTTAACTGGTGCTCCCATCCTCTTTCAGACTTCACCTGCCAGCAACTTTCCAGGGAGTCTGGACTCCCCTCCTCCTCCAGTCTACTCTCACCATCCCCACTGAAATCTACACCCGAGCCCCCAGCTTCCTCCCACCACTCACTTCCCCCTCATCCTTGTTCCCTCACCCTTCTATCATCCAGCCACACCCCCCCCCCCCCCCCGCCGACCCAGGGCCCTCTAAATTAGCAGGAAGGACAAGGAGCCTGAGAGGTGAACTCTCACAGAATATCCAATAAAGCACCAATCTACGAAGACATCCCCTGCCCAATCGAGGCGGGGCCATGCCTCGCTGTCCTGTGGATCACCATCTGCCTCCGGGGTCCCTGCCTCCAGCCTTGCCCTCTCCAACAACTGTGCCACCATATGGGCTGCTGTAATGGACTCCGGAAAGCAGAGACTTGCCAAAACTTTCAAAGGATCAAGATAAAACGCCAGGTACGGTGTTCAAAGCCTTTCTCAGGCTACTTCTATCTCTGTATCTTCAACTCTCAATATTTACCCCTCCACACACATTAAGCCTGGAATGTTCCCCCAGACAAGTCCCGTTTGTTCCCACCTCTGCACGTCACCTCAGGGTGCCTGCTGGGAAAACTTTCCATCTCAAAACCCACGTGGTAGCTTAAAGGCGGCCATAAATTTTTGGAGCTCCTCCTCATCCCTTGTGTCTGGGCTGGCCCTGTGACTTGCTTTGACCAGCAGAATGTGGAGGAAGTAACATGATGCACATTCTGAAGCCCAGGCCTCCAAGGTCTGGTCGCCTCTGCCTCTGCCATCTTGGAACCCCGAGACCACCGTGCCGTGAGGCAGCCCAGGATGAAAAGCACAAGGAGAGCGAGGCCCAGCTGTCCCAGTTGAGCACTGCCCCTAGCTTACCAGTTAACTGAATAGAGCCACGTGAGAGAGCCCAGGCAGGTCCTGCGCAAGAGCCTCCCAGGAAACCCACGGAATCCTGAAAAACATACACGCTGGTTGTTTCAAGCCATTACGTTTGGGGATGGTTTGCTACGCAGCAATAGATAACTGATAGAATCCAGTTCTGCTGTGAACTCTTCTTGGCTCACTCAGGTTCCCTTCTCCAAGTCTCCTCTCTGTGTTTTGTATGCACCACATCCCTTTATAACTATGCAATATCTGGCTCTCCCAAGAGACGGTGAGCTCTTGAGGACCAAGTCCGAGGCCGATTCACCTCTCTCCTGACCACTCACAGTGATAATGGGATGAAGCCCTTGACCATCTGCCCAATTCAGCACGCTCGGATGTCATTACTGTGTTTAGAAAATATGCCCGTACGGACATTTTACATACAATTCACTCAACAAAGACTTTAGAGCGTATCGTATGTTAACAGAACAGATCCCAGGCCCTGGAGTTGCCCTCCGTCCAGCAGGGAACACTGATCATCACAATACAGCATTATTTCAGTCAGGTATTTGCTGGAGCGTGCAGGGCAGCCGTGGGTGGAGTCAAGAAAACCAGAAGAGATGGCATTTAGCTTCATGGCAAAAGGTAAGCAGTCACTGTAGGAAGGAAGCTTATAGCTGTCCCCTACTTCACCCTCCCTCCAAGGAGGAGGAAGGAGGTCATGGATTGGTCAGATTCAAGAACACTGAACTGAGCCACAGTCCTGGGGGTCGGGCCTCCGCATGTGAAAGAAGGAGGTTAAAGTCTGGGGACGGCTCCTGTGTATTTCTTCTCTCTGAGATACTCAAGGTAAGAGGGGGGCTTGGGCTGCTTCCCATCGGCAAGGAGGTGCATTTTCTCCCCTCCTCACACCCCTCCCCCTAGAGGGTGAAGCAAGAACCAGAGGGAGGAAGGGGCAGGGGAAGGAACCAGGACAAAGCTTCCGAATAAGGGCTCCACGCCTGATTGCCTACCATATCCGCTGTGCATATATTCCCCAGGAATACCTTAAGGTGGTTGGGGGCTGGTGGATGACCCAGGAATCCGTGTTCCATTCAGCCGTCTCAGCATCAAACCAGAGGAAGGAATAACCAACAGGAACTTTGCCTGTTCCAGGGAAAATAAAGAGAATCCCAGGCAGAGTGAATAGCATTGCAAAGGAAAGCAAACGTACGTGTAGAGCAATAAACAGAGAAAGAAGGGCGGTGAGAGGGTCACAGAGGAACTTCAGATAATCCTACGCTGCTCAGTAAACTTTCTTGTGTTAGTTAATTGCTAATATTACTATAGTCCCCATTTTATTGCACACCGTGTATAAGTCAAAGTGCCTTATACAGATCAACTCATTTCATCCCCTGAGGCACCGAGATAAATTAACTTGCCCACGTTCCCACAAATGAGGAACCTGGGGTTCTTTTTTTTTTTTTTTTAATTTTTTTTAACGTTTATTTATTTTTGAGACAGAGAGAGACAGAGCATGAACAGGGGAGGGGCAGAGAGAGAGGGAGACAGAATCCGAAACAGGCTCCAGGCTCCGAGCTGTCAGCCCAGAGCCCGACGCGGGGCTCGAACCCACGGACCGTGAGATCATGACCTGAGCCGAAGTCGGACGCTTAACTGACCGAGCCACCCAGGCGCCCCGGAACCTGGGGTTCTAAAGGGATACCTAAGTGGCAGATGTGTCCTCTTTTACCACCTTTGCCACTCAGCAGCCATGGTAACAAGGACACACGTTCTACTGAGCTGGTCGTACCAGGTTTCCTGCACGAGGTGGTACTTGAGCTGAGTCCTGAGAGACAGGGGATTGGGGCCAGCAGATCTGAGAGAGAGCCTGAGGCGTGAGCACCCCAGGAGACCTGGAAGAGCGCATTGAGAAAAGGGGGGAAATCCAGCAAAAAGAACGACAGGGGACACCCAAAGTTTCACAGCGGCCACATCCAAGAACAGGGTGTGGCAAACCAGCGCCACCCACAGGATTAGACCACAGCCCACCCTGCTCGTTACTCATATGGAAAAGTAGCCAGGATTCAGCTTCCTGGATGAGCATTATCAAAGTAAATGCAAGTTTCCTTGACACAAGAATTACTTTTTCTTTCGCGAAATGGTTCTGGGCGGAGAGAAAAAAGATGGGGAGTGCTTTTCCAATTTTGTTTTTAACTAGCGTTTGTATGGCCCTTCGGCGTCAGTAATATTATTTTCTCGCTCGCTGTGTCGCCGAGAGACGGGTGTTAACTTCCTCAGTTTTTCAGTTGAGGAAACGACCTCTCACAAAGGCACACAGCTAGTGGAAGCAGCCGGCTCAAGCCCAGCTCCTCAGGCTCCAAAGTCTATTCTCATTCGTTCTTTTATTCTTCTGTTCACTGGAAAGAAAAACGTGTCACCTGCCACAAATGTGCCAGGAACAGGATAAGCCACTGAGCGTATCGCGATGACAAAATGGACTTGGGCCATCTCACTGTCTCTCCCGTCTCAGGGCATCAAACACTGAAGCAGGAATTCAGTAGGAGCTACAGGATCCTACGTCTAGTATTTCCAGTGGGATCAGTGATGACACCCACACTTTTGCAGGGTTCTCTCACTTTTTTGGGTAGTTATTGGTACCTCCATTATTTCACCGAACACCTGCTTTGTGCCCATCTCGCGCTAGGCATGGTGCGTGGACTATATAAGACACAAACGCTAGAGCACAATTCAATCCGGTAACACCTACGACGTGCAAATGACTCAGTCTGAAGATATTTGTCGAGCACAGGCTTTGGCAAAGTATCCGTTCGACAAAGATTGACTGGCACCCCTGATAATCATAATAGGTAACCTCTGCTGAACACCTACCATGTGCCGAGTAGCATGCCAAATTCTTTATACACATTGCCATTTAATCATCATGGTGAACAACACAGATGTCATACCTGCCCTCAAGATGCTTACAGACTAGGGAGGAAGATACACTTTTTTTTTTTTTTTTTTTTTGAAAGAGAGGCAGAGAGAGCAAGTGGGGGAGAGGGACTCTATCTCACGACCGTGAGATGATGACCTGAGCTGACATCAAGAGTCGGACGCTCAACCAACTAGACCACCCGGGCACCCCAAAAGAAGATACACTTTAAAACAAATAATGTTCTGGTTTCCTTTGAGCGACGTTAAAGCCTAGCCAAGGACATTCCTATTCAATGGACCCAGAGGCTGAGGAGGCTGAGCAGGTGTTACACAGGCAAAGGAGGGGGGGGGGCGGTCCATCCAGGCAGGGGAGCTCCAAGGTAGAAAGAGATAGAAAGAGCTTTTCCAGGCTAAGGCTGTGACTTGGCTGATGGCCAGGGCAGGTGGCTGACAGAAAGCTGAAGAAAAGAGCGTGAGGAGTGGCATGAAATCCGCACGTTCACAGGTACCCCCAGCTACTGTGGAGGAAGGATCTGCTGAGAGCGAGAAAGCGTGTGGACAGAACGAGCAGGAGGCTACGTCACTTGAGCAGCAGATGCTACTTCGGGTTAGCCTGTTGATAGTGGGAATGGAAGTGGACAGGCTGATGAAACACTTAGGCGTTAAAATCAAACAGGCTTGGGTGGAGGGATGAAGAAAAGGAAGGTGTCGGTCACGGTTTGGGGCCTGAACAAAAACCACAGTGGGTTGTGGCACTCTGGAGCAATCCTGGGGACGAAGATGAGAGCTGAGGTTGCACCCAGGGTGGCCGTGGACCACCACACAGAGGTGCTTGGTAACAGGTGGCTGGTTGGACATATGGCACAGGAGCTTGGACGTCCTAAAGCAAAGGAGACGTCTAGGACAGGACCCCGGGGACCTCCCACTCTTAAAGGTGGAAAGAGGAGGAAATGACCAAAGGGAATTGAAAGACGTGGCGAAAGAAGGAGACAGAAAGCCAGAAGGGAGTGGCATCTCTTAAACAGAGACAAGTGTGTTTCAAGGACAGGAGCCGGTGTGACAGGATTTAGCAGGGAGTAAATACAAAAAAGGCTACTGTGATCTGGGATTTGTCTTGAGGGGTTCTTCATGAAAGCAGGGCTTGAGGTACCCCTGGGCAGGCGGGGGGAGTTAGATACACAGAAAAGAGGGCCTGACCTGGCATATTCAGGGAACAGAAGATAATACCAGCATGAAGAAAAAAAAGGAGTGGGGTCAAAGGATGCCAACGAGGTTATAATATCGCTGACTGGCCACTTTATGCTCATTTAATGCTCCCAACGACCCTGCACAGTAAGAATCTACTAACCCTTTCTTACAGAGAACACTCAGTCCTAGAGATCTGAAGTGACGTGTTCAAGAGGACACATTAAGTGGTGATGCCAGAATTTGACGTGTGTCTGAGTCCATTGCTGTCACCTCAGGCTTCCTTGACTAAGGTGGCAAAGGAGGAAATAAATCAGAGAGGGGCAGGGCTGACAGGGACAGAGAGGAGGGAATAAGGGCGGAGAGATTTGGATGCAGAAACTCCAGGGTATGGAGTCTGGATATAAGTTGAGGGTGGGGAGAGTCCGGACTTCTGGCTGGAGTAACTGAGTGGACGGTGATGCCATTTACTGAGGTAGGGAAGCAGGATAGGAATTCACAGGACGATGAAGATTTTGGCTTTGATGTGAGTTCGCTGATCCTGGGTGGACTCCGCCGGAGGCGGGATGTCAGGAGACAATGAGATTCTGAAGGTCAGAACACTCCAGACTGTGGGAGACGTGAGATGCTTTGGGGTAATCTTGAATTGTGGTTTGCCCCTTAACCTTGTAGCAGCAAAGTTGAGAAGGGGCTGGTTCCGGGAGAGACGTGATGGGGCAAGGGTGCCCTTCTGCTGACGCCGAAGATGACTCCTGGCTCACCTCTGACTCGGTTTCCCCCACAGATGGCTTTTCCCTGCCGCAGGTCCATGAATCCTAAGACTCTGACCTTCTTTCTGGTGGGTGTGAGTTTCTTGGCCCTGCACCTATGGTTCCTCCAAGCCTCCAGGTCCCCGCAGGAGAACATGTGGGACAGATCCGTCGAGGCCACCCCCGCTGCGCCTGTGGCCGCGCAGCCGTGGCTGTTCAGCCCGTGTGTGGCCAACGACTCGGCCAACGCCACGGACGACTTCGAGCAGCTGCCGCAGCGCATCCAAGACTTCCTGCGGTACCGCCACTGCCGCCACTTTCCCCTGCTCTGGGACGCGCCCGCCAAGTGCGCGGGCCGGCGCGGGGTCTATCTGCTGCTGGCGGTCAAGTCGTCGCCCGCCAACTACGAGCGGCGCGAGCTCATCCGCCGCACCTGGGGGCAGGAGCGCCTGTACGGCGGGCGGCAGGTGCGGCGCCTCTTCCTGCTGGGCACGAGCCCGCCCCAGGACGCCGAGCGCGCCGAGCGGCTGCAGGCGCTGGTGGGGCTGGAGGCGCGCGAGCACGGCGACGTGCTGCAGTGGGCCTTCGCGGACACCTTCCTCAACCTCACGCTCAAGCACGTGCACCTGCTCGACTGGCTGGCGGTGCGCTGCCCGCACGCGCGCTTCCTGCTCAGCGGCGACGACGACGTCTTCGTGCACACGGCCAACGTGCTGGGCTTCCTGGAGGCGCAGCGGCCCGACCGCCACCTCTTCGCCGGGCAGCTCATGGACGGCTCGGTGCCCATACGCGACAGCCGGAGCAAGTACTTCGTGCCGCCGCAGCTCTTCCCCGGGCAGGCCTACCCGGTGTACTGCAGCGGCGGCGGCTTCCTCCTGTCCAGCCGCACGGTCGGGGCCCTGCGCGCGGCCGCCCTCGACACCCCGCTCTTCCCCATCGATGACGCCTACATGGGCATGTGTCTGAAGCGCGCGGGCCTGGCGCCCAGCGGCCACGAGGGCATCCGGCCCTTCGGCGTGCAGCTGCCCGGCGCCCGGCAGCCCTCCTTCGATCCCTGCCTGTTCCGCCAGCTGCTGCTCGTGCACCGCTTCGCGCCCTACGAGATGCTGCTCATGTGGAAGGCGCTGCACAACCCCGGGCTGAACTGTGGCCCGGATCACAGGGTCTCCTGAGGACGGGTGGGGCGTACTGGGGGAGGGTGAGCAGCCCCCGCACGTGATGCGTCCCGTGCTGAGAGCGCATCTTTCCTGCTCTGGATACCTTCTATCCCACCCAGCTCGGTGCACCCGAACCCCAGCTGCACAATGGAATCACCTGGGTGGGGGGGTGGGGGGGTGGGGGGGCGGGAGTTGCAAAAGCCTGGCTCCTGGCCCCACCTCCAGAATCTCTGATTGTGTTGGTGCCGGGTACCCCCGGATACCTAGGTATTTTTTAAGTTCCTCGGGTGATTCGAGTGTGCAGCTAGGAATGAAGCCCGCTGGGCAAGGGATGTCAGTTTCCCCTCCAAACGCGGCTCCACTGCCCCCTCTAGGAGCCTGCCGGGGCCAGCTCCTGCCCTGAGTCCATGTGGGCAGTGGAACAAGGGAGGGGTAAGGAGCCGGGGTCCGATGTCTCCTCTTGGGTACAATACACGAGTTGTCCCTTCCATCGGTTCCTCCACAAGTGAGTAGACACGCGGCTCAGTGAGGACAGTGACTGATCCAGGGCCACGTGGTCATTCCCAGTCAACACACCATTGTGGTCCCCTCCACGTCCACCGACCACAGCTGATGCACACCAGCGCCACCAGCCCTCACGCCCAGAGGGCAGAGACAGGCTCCCTGCCGGTGTCTGGGCCTGAGGGTTGGTCAGCCTTGGGGAACCAAGCTGGGGGGTTCAGGGTGGCGTCAGCGTGGGGGTCAGCAATGGTGAAACCATGCAAGACAGTGATAGGGAAATCTGGACACTGTTTGGGAAGCCCGTGGAGGGCGACGTACAGAGCTGTGTTGGGGGTGGGAGATCAGATTAGTAGCCTTGAGGGACAATGGTTAGGGAGTGTGCGGAGGTGACCGGAGTCGTGAATATCAGTTAGGAGGCCGAGGGGTCAGTGATCGGGACTCTGTGATCTCCAGGAGCTTTCAGTCATCCTGGCAAAGTAGGAGGATCAAGAAAACGGCCTAAGGGTGAGGCAGAAATGTGTATCAAGGTCCCAGCTGTGGGAGACGGACAAGAGGGTATGACTTCAAGAAGGAAGGAGCCCACATAGGAAGTCAGGAGGCTGACCAAACGCCCTCCCTGCCCTTAGGACAAGGTCCGTTCCTCCCCACCGGCAGACTCATCCGGGCGGGACCACTCACGCTGTCCCTTCTTGGGCTCCCTCCTCCCTCTGCGCTTCTGCACAAGCTCTGATCCCTTTACGGGAAGTGTCTTTGAACCACCACCGTCCCTGTCTCTTGCATCATGCAGGATGCCTGCGGGGGAGGCTGCCAGCTGCCTGCCAAAGTCTGCTACTCCCTCCCTCCTGGGCACACACCTAGACTACACTCCCCAGCCTCCCTGGCATTTGGGCATGGCCATGTGACCAGGCTCTTTGATGAATGTGGTGTGGACGCCATGAGGACCGCACTTGCACCCTGCCACACCTGTGCTCCCCTTCCCCTTCCCCTGGATTGGAACATGGATCGGCACGTGACCCCGCTCTGACCTTGCAGGTGAGGACAACCCTCCAGGCCTACCTCAAAACGAAGGACTGCTCTACCCAAAATGTCCTAGTGCCGAGGTTAAGAAACCTCTTTTTCCCTCTGCAACAACCCGGAGTCCACCCTGAATCTCCCAACAGACCTTCACTCAGCTCCCGATGCGCATCCACCTGCCTCAGTGGTCACCTCAGCTTGAATGTGTGGCAGGCCTGCCTCTCCCCCGATGTTCCCATCTCAGTAAATGACACTGTCATCCCTCGACTTGTCCACACCAGGAAGGGGGCGCTGCATCTCAAACTCTCTTTCTCCTACCCCATCCGGTCAATCACCAGGTTGGTCTTACCTCCAAAATATCTCTCCAGTCAGTTCTTGTCGGTCCATCTTCTCCATGGCACCAGATGGCCTGGGTTACCACCAGCTCTTATGTGGGCCTCAGCCAGGGCCACCTAGGGATGCACTCTCCACCCTACAGCAGCCAAAAGGCAGATCTGGTCATAATTGGGCCCCCTCTCAAAATCCAGCCCTATTGCCCTCAGATACAAAGCAAATGCTTTCTGAGATGGGCGGTTTGACCTGCTTTCCTTTGACTTCTCCGACTTGATTTCTCCCCACTCTGCTGGGGCCTCTTGAGGTTCTGTGTACTCTCTCTGGCCCCTGGGCCTTCCAACAAGCTGTTCCCCTGCCTGAAACACTTTTCCACTCTTGCTTCATTTGTTTATTTGTTTGTTTTTTAAATTTTTTTTTAACGTTTATTTATCTTTGAGACAGAGAGAGACACAGCATGAACGGGGGAGGAGCAGAGAGAGAGGGAGACACAGAATCGGAAGCAGGCTCCAGGCTCTGAGCCGTCAGCCCAGAGCCCGACGCGGGGCTCGAACTCGCGGACCGCGAGATTGAGCCCAGAGCCCGACACGGGGCTCGAACTCGCGGACCGCGAGATCGTGACCTGAGCCGAAGTCGGACGCTCAACCGACTGAGCCACCCAGGCGCCCCAACTCTCGCTTCATTTGATATAAGCTTCAGATATAAGATGAAGTGTCACTTCCTTGGAAAAGCCTTTCCCAACCCCCTCCTAGTCCCAGGGCACAGAGCTCCTCGCCCTACCTGGTTATAGCTCTGTGAATTCCCAGAACCCCCAGCATCTGCTGCTGTGCCTGGAACAGTGCTGTATTAGTGTCCCACTGCCGCTGGGACAAATTACCACAAACCTGGGCACTTAATTTTTTTTTTTAACGTTTATTTATTTTTGAGACAGAGAGAGACAGAGCATGAACAGGGGAGGAGCAGAGAGAGAGGGAGACACAGAATCTGAAACAGGCTCCAGGCTCTGAGCCGTCAGCACAGAGCCCGACGCGGGGCTCGAACTCACGGACCGTGAGATCATGACCTGAGCCGAAGTCGGACGCTCAACCGACCAAGCCACCCGGGCGCCCCAAACCTGGGCACTTAAACCCACGCAAATTTATCGTCTTACTGCTCTGTAGGTCAGAAGTCCAACACAAGCTTCATGGGGTTAAAAATTAAGGTGTTATCAAGATTGTATTCCTTACTGGAGCTCTAGGGGAGAATCTGCTTCTTGGCCTTTTCCAACTTCTAGAGGCCCCTTCCTCCATCCTCAAAACCAGCATTCTTGCATCTGTAACTCTCCTGCTCCTCCTTCCACTTTTAAGGACATTGGACCCACTTGGATAATCCAGGATTATCTTCCTGCCTTAAGATCAATTGATCAGCAACCTTCATTCCCCCTCAACCTTATTTCCCTGTCCCTACTTAACCTAACCTATTTATAAGCTCCCAGGATTAAAGCGTGGACTAGGGCCATTATTCTTCCCACCACAGTGTCCAATAAATGTTTGTTGAATAAATGAACAATAATTAAATAATAAGCTAAAATTAATAAATGAGCAAACGTGCTTCCTTCACACAGACCTCCCTGGGGCAGACTCTCGTGCTAGACAATTATCATTAATCCTGAATTCCCTTCTCCTTTCTCCCATTTACCAAGAGCTTGTAACAGACAAGAAAATGAGAATGCTGAGGCCAGGAGAAGACACCTTCCTTATTCTCTAGAAAGTCCGAATTCTGTGCTCTGACGACTTCCTCCCATTTCCCTGACAAGCAGATGGATTATCCCCACTTTACAGGTAAAGACATTGCAATTCAGGAACTTTACAGCTCAGAAGGTATAGAACTCTGTAGTTATGGGCCTGCTGTGTGCCCCTCCAGGGTCCTGGTCACCCTGTCTGGGTCCCGGTGTCCCTCTGGGTCCTGGTCACCCCGTCTCTGAAGCTGAGCTGCTCTTGTCATCAGGCGCAGCGAAAACCAGCAGCCCGCAGAGCCCTGGCATCACCTGTGTCACCTGGCCCTCAGAGCCACCTGGGCGCCGCCACTCACCCCGCTGGTTTCCTCAGGCTCTTGCGACCCACAGCCACCAGGGGGCGCGCCCCGCACACGTTTTCTGCGCGCAGGCTGGCTGCAGGTCCTTGGGTACGTGTAAATCTGGGTCCTGGGACCTGTGCTCCCAACAACCGACCCGACCCGACCCGACCCGACCGTTATGGCCAGTGCTAATCGACAAGGACCACATAAGCAGAGAAGATGATGGGCTTGTCTCACAAACATACATGCGAAATCCTACATAAAATGCCATCAGACGGAGCGTGACAATATGTAAAAAAGCATAATATATCAGCATCTAGATGGGTTTATCCCAGAAATTCCAAGTGGTTTATTTAGTATTAGAAAAGCAATCAAGGGGTGCCTGGGTGGCTCAATAGTTGAGCCAAGGACTCTTGACATTGGCTCAGGTCGTGATCCCAGGGTCGTGGGATGGGTCCACCCATTGAGCTCCGTGCTGAGCGTGGAGCCTGCTTAAGATTCTCTCTCTCTCTCTCTCTCTCTCTCTCTCTCTCCCCCTTTGCCTCTCTCCCCTGCTCAGGCCCTCTTTCTCTTTCTAAAATAAAAAATAAAGAAATAAAAGTGAAAAAAGCAATCAGAATGTATGGATAAAAAAGAAACACGTGTCAGTGTGGTATATCACATCAAGAGAAATGTATCTCCAACGCAGGAGAAAAAAATGATACAATTCAACATCTATTCGTGATTAGAAAAAAAATCTTTGTAAAAGGTGAAAGCATTTCCTTTACGATTTGGACTAAGGCTAGATGTGCCCACTATCGCCACAATGTTCAACATTGTCTAAGACATCTCGAGAGCACAGCAAGGCAAGATAAGGATTCAAAAATATGACTTGAAAAAAGAAAGAAAAGTATCAAAACCTCAGAGGTTTGCAATCCTATCGGATCTAAATTCCCCATTCTGTAACAAATTAATGCCATCCCCCGTATCCCGAAGTGAAATTCTTGGATAATATAATCTGTCACACGTGTGTTTTCAAAAAAAATCAACATAATGCTTTAATTTTAATATGCGATTAATAAAAGAAAATACTTTAAAATAAAATAAAATGAGTTGTGATGTGTCATTTCTTGGGCACTACAAAACCCTCACAAATTTTCTAATCTCCCAACCAGGGGGCAGTATACCACACTGAGAACCATTAGTCTATGCAGAGAAAACTCACCGAAACACACACACACACACACACACACACACACACAAATCCGACATATAATTGATTACATTAATTTGATAAAGCACCAAGTTTTCCAGATACAAAATTGACATACAAAAATCAATGTAATTTCTATACAGTAGTAGTAAGCAGTCAGAAAAAGTTTTCTTTTTTCTTTTTTTTTTTTAATTTAGTTTGAGAGAGAGAGAGGGAGAGAACCAGCAGGGGAGGGGCAGAGAGAGAGGGGAACAGAGGATCTGAAGAGGGTTCTGTGCTGACAGCAGAGAACCCAAGGCTGGGCTGGAACTCAGAAACCCCAAGACCATGACCTGAGCCGAAGTCAGAGGTTTAACCGATTGAGCCACCCATGCCCCTCAGGAAAAGGCATCTTTTAAAAGTAGAGATAAAAAGCTACCTAAGAATGACTCTAAAAGATGTGCGAGAAAAGAAAAAAAAATTATTTGAAGAGGTTTTTTTTTTTAGACGCCCCTGGGTGGGTCAATCGGTTGGGCGCCCAACTTTTGATTTCTGCTCAGCTTGTTATCAGGTTGTTAATGGGATCGAGCCCCATGTCGGGCTCTGAGCTAATGTGGCCAAGCCAAGCCTGCCTGAGATTCTTTCTCTCTCTCTCTCTCTCTCTCTGTTTTTTCGATGTTTTTTAGTATGTAAATTAACGTGGAGAGACAGCATGTTGTAAAGCACCTCTGAGTCCCTGACTGCCTTGAATCCTCATGCCAGCCAGGGAACGGGGATTATTGCCACCGCCCTTGGCCAGATGTGGAGACCGAGGCCCAGGTAGGAGAATGACCCGCTCACACCTCCTGCCCGCCACTCCCGGGCCCTGACTGCTCCCCTAACCGCTGTGCCCGATGCCAACCACACCCAGACTCCAGAGCTGCCACTGCACCAGCCAGAGACTAGCGCTCGGGCTCCAGAGAGGAGGGGGCAGACGGCACTTTGTGTGCACGCAAACACACACAGCCATGACATCTTTCATGCCTTCAGCGGGAGGAAAACCTCCTCAGCCGCCCTCATCTCCGTGGCCCTGGGAGTGGGAGGCGGGAGGTGAGGGGGGAGCTCGCAGGTCAGGCCCACCTCGGCTTCCTCGAGCTGCCCCTTCCCTGTCCCCTTCCTGGCTCGCCACCCATCCGGTTCCAGAACCCCACCTGGACACCCACCCCGAGGCTGCCAGGGGCGACTGCCAATCTCTCAGCGTTCAATCGAATTATAACGGTTTTTAGAGATGGCCCCTCTCCACCCTGGGACCGTCATTTACAGAAGTATTCTGTAGTGTTGGTGACCCTCCTCCTCCCTCCTGTCTAGATTCAGCCTGGCCTTTGAGTTAACGAACAGGCTCATTAACATAATTTTCCTGGTAGGAGAGCAGTCTTTCCGGAAGGTTCATTCTGATGCTCCCAAGAACCCAGAAATGACATTAGTCTGTAAAATGTCATCCTCTATTCTTTACTCCTGCTCTCAAGAGTTTGAAGTAATAGGATAGGAGATTGGATTTGTATTTCAGAAAGTTCATTTGGCTGCAGGGAAAGGGCTCTGAGGGGCAGGAGGGGGGCTGGGGAGAGTGAGGAGATGGGGAGCAGGGGAGCAAGGAAGTGCCTGACCTGGGAGGGACAAAGGAGTGGAGGGAGCCCAGGGGTCACGGCAGGTGGAAGGGACAGAGCTCGGAGCCTTGGAGTGCTAGGAGAGGGCACGGGAGGGGGCGTGCTTGTCAGGTCAGAGAGGAAGCCTGGTTCAGGTCCGACCCAGTGACTCCACAGGGCTTGGGGAGGTCACAGTCCTCATAAGGGGGCTCTGGGCTTTTTGGGAAACAGTCTGGCAGTTCCTCAAAAAATGTCACATGGTGTTACTCTATGACCCAGTAATTCCATTCCCAGGTATATAGCCGGAAGAATTGAAAACACGGGTCCATACAAGCCCTCATACGTGAATGTTCATAGCAGTATTATCCTTAGTAGCCCCAAAGTGGAAAGATCCCAAAGGTCCAGCAACAGCTGAATGGATGAGCAAAACGTGGTAGAATATTATCACAGCAGAATATTATCACACAGCAATATTATCCAGCCATAAAAAGGAATGGGTATGCTGATCCCCGCTACAACACGGATGAACCGTGCAAGCGTTCTGCTGGGTGAAAGCAACCAGGCACCAAAAGCCACATATTGTATGATTCTATTTATATGAAATCTGCAAATTATATGGATCTGCAAATCTGCAGAGACAGGAAAGTAGATCAGGGGTCGCCAGGCATTGAGGGGAGGGACGACGAACGGGATGATGAAAATGTTCTGGAACGAGATCATGGCGAGGGCTGCACGATTTTGCAAACAGTCTAAAATCCACTGACTTACCCCTCAAAAGGGTGCATTTTATGGTATGTAAATTATATCTCAATAATACACATTTTATTTCTTTATTTTTAAATATTTTAATGTTTGTTTTTGAGAGAGAGAGAAAGAGAGACAGATGAGAGTGGGGAAGGGACAGAGAGAGAGGGAGACACAGAATCCGAAGCAGGCTCCAGGCTCTGAGCTGTCAGCACAGACCCCGACGCGGGGCTCGAACTCACAGACGGTGAGATCATGACCTGAGCTGAAGTCCGACGCTCAACCGACTGAACCACCCAGGCGCCCCAGAATAATACACATTTTAAAAGATACACTTGGAGATGTAGCAGTCTCTCCATGCCCCTGCTCTCCCATTTCCAGTCCTCACTCTCTCCACCTCTTTCCACCTGCCCCGGAGGAACCAGCCTCTTCCAAAGATTCACCTGTGCTTCCTATATTTCCTTTGCCCAGATGAGCAGATACCTCTGTGTGTTCTTATATTCTCTTCTTTCTGACATGAAGAGCAGCATACTATATTGACGCGCTTTGGGCCTTTGCCTTTTTTTTCCCTTCCACTTAATAGAGTGGAATTGATGCCACATCAATTCAGAAATCTTCCTCAGTTATTTTATTTTATTATTTTATTTTATTTTATTTTATTTTATTTTATTTTATTTTATTTTATTATTTTTTAAAGCTGCAAAGGTCTCCATATGGCTCAGCTGTAATTTATTCAACTAGTCTCCCATGTATGATAGATTGTTTCCAAGATTTTGCAATACAAAATTATGCTTCAATAAAAAACCTTTTGCACATGTGTTTTCACATTGCTGGAAGCTTATCTTCAAAGCAGATCCATAGAGGTGGAATTGCCAGGGGCGCCTGGGTGGCTCAGTCGGTTAAGCCTCCAACTTCAGCTCAGGTCACCGTCTTGCAGTTCATGAGTTTGAACCCCACATCGGGCTCTGTGGCTGACATCTCAGAGCCAGGAGCCTGTTTCAGATTCTGTGTCTCCCTCTCTTTCTGTCCCTCCCGCACTCACGCTCTGCCTCTCTCTCTCTCTCTCAAAAATAAGTAAACATTAAAAAAATAAAATACATAAATAAATAAATAAACATTAAAACAATTGGGGGGCGGGTGCTGCCTGGGTGGCTCAGTCGGTTAAGCGTCCAGCTTCGGCTCAGGTCACTGTCTCGCAGTTCATGAGTTTGAACCCCGCATCGGCTCTGTGCTGACATCTCAGAGCCAGGAGCCTGTTTCAGATTCTGTGTCTCCCTCTCTCTGTGCCCCTCCCCTGCTCATGCTCTGTCTCTGTCTCTCTGTCTCTTTCTTTCTCAAAAAATAAATAAACATTAAAAAAAAGTGGAATTTCCAGGGGAAAGCGTAAGCACATGTTTAATTTTGTTAGGTATTGCTAAATTTCTTTCCAGAAGGTTGCACCAATTTGCATTCCGACCAGCTATGTACTCAAATGTATTCAAATGCCTCGCCAACAGAATGTGTTGTGATGTTTTTCATTTTTTGTCAGTCTGATAGGTGAGAAATGGTATCTTTCTCGGAGTTGTTTTAATTTTTTTTTTAACGTTTTTATTTATTTTTGAGACGGAGAGACAGAGCATGAACGGGGGAGGGTCAGAGAGAGGGAGACACAGAATCTGAAACAGGCTCCAGGCTCTGAGCTGTCAGCACAGAGCCCGACGCGGGGCTTGAACTCATGGACCGCGAGATCATGACCTGAGCCGGAGTTGGCCGCGCAACCGACTGAGCCACCCAGGTGCCCCTCTCGGAGTTGTTTTAATTTGCCTTTCTCTAATTTTCAGTGTCCTCGAACATTTTTTTCCAAGGGGCCCATTTGTTTGAGGGCCAATTTTTATACCGTTTTTGGTCAATGGTGTGCCATGCCTTTCCCCTCATTTTACTATTGGATTTTAGGTTTTGTACCTCAATTTTGGAGAGTTACTTATGTATTAGGGAGGTCTGCCTTTTGTTTGTGGTATGATGTTGTGAATATTTTCTTCTAGGAAGTCATTTGTCTGTGGATTTAGTTTATGGTGATTTGTGTCAGGCAAAGTTTTTTTTTTAACTTCCATGCAGTCAAGTTTGTCAGTATTTTCTTTTGTGGCCTCTGGGATTTGAAACATCATCAGAAAGTCTTTCCCAACACGACACCTAAAGAGGAAGTCACCCATGTTTCCTTCTAGTCTTTGTATGGTTTCAGTTTAACACTTAGAGCCCTAAACCGTGTAGTTTCTTTTTATTGGGTGGAACATATGGGTCTATTTTTTTTTTTCCTTTTTCCACGTGGCTACCCAGTAACATTTATGACAAAGTCTATCTTTAGTATGTAACAAAGGTGCATCTGAAATCACTGGGATAATGATATACTTGGGTCTATTTCTAAAATTTTTAGTCTATTGCGATTTATCTATTCATGTGTCGGTGCCACCCACTTTTAATTACAGAAGCTTTTGTTGTTTTAATGTCTGGTACACATTTTTCTTAAGTATAGCCTCTACACCCAGTGTGGGGCTTGAACTCATGACTCTGAGATCACGAGTCGTGCACTCTACTGACTGAGCCAGTCAGGTGCCCTGGAAATTCCATTTTTAATGTCTGGTAAACCCTTACTGTGTTTCTTTTCCAGTGTTTTCTTGCCTATTGTTGCGTGTTTATTTTTCATATGCCCTTTGGCATCAACTCGTCTCTCTTCATAAAATAGCTTGCCATTATTTTTAATGGGATTGTATTGAAATTGCAAATTAACATAGCGAGAACTAACATCTTTATGATGTTGACTCATCCCTCAGAGGATGTCTTTTCAATTGTTCTTCTTTAGTGTCTTTCAAGAATGTTTCAATTTTTCCTCCTATGGGTCTTACACATTTCTAATTAAATTTGCTCCTAAGCATTTAATCTTTTTTGTTGTTGTTATCACAAATAGGGTTTTCTCTCCCCTTAGGACCTCTGTTTATTGTTTGTATATATAAAAGCTATTGAATTTTTACTGAAGTCTTTTACTGTTTGAATTAGTTTTGTCATTGCTTCTCTGTGGTTTTTCAGGTAGTTTTATTTCTTCTTTACTTATTGTCAGGCGTCCAATTGATTTATCTTGTCTAATTGCATTGGCCAATACCTCTAGTACAATGTGGAATAGTGGTGGAGTGAGTGGCCATTCTTGCCTGCTTCCTCATCTTCATGGAAATGCTTTTAGTGTTTCTTTGATGAAATAAGATGCTGGCTTTAGAACCACATTTTATCATTTGAAAAAGTATCTCTCACTTCCTATGTCGCTGAGTATTTTTATCATGAATGGGTGTTGAATATTTCTAAAGGCTTTCTTGGCGTCTATAGAGAATATCATATGGTTTTCCTCTTAGATTCATTAATATGGCACGTGCTTATTATGGGTTCACTTGCGTCCCCCAGAAGACATTGAAGTCTAACCCCCAGTACCTCAGAATGTAATCTTACTTGGAAATGGGTTCTTTAAAGAAGTGATCAAGAAAGGAGGTCATTAAAGTGGGCCCTCCTCCAATATGACTGGTGTCTCTATAAAAAGGGGAAATTTGGACGCAGAGATAGATACACACAAAGGGAGAACACATGTGAACGTGAACATATAGATCAGGGTGTTGTGGCTACACGAGAAATGCCAGCAAGCCACCAGAAGCTAGGAGGAAGGCATGGAATGGATTCTCCTTCACAGCCCTCAGAAGGTCCCAACCCTGATGACACGTGATCTTGGACTTCTAGGCTCTGGAACTGTGAGACAATACATTTCTGCTGTTTAAGTGTCCTAGTTTGGGGGAATTTTGCTATGGCAGCCCTAGCAAACTAACACAGTGGATTCTCTAATATCAAACCAAACTTGCATTCCCGGAATAAATTCCACTTGGTCCTGGCTGGTTCTTAGTAATATCCAGGATACCAGTAAAATAATGGCACTTTTCTCTGAAAAAAAATGTGTCAGAGAAGCATGGAATCAAGGGCAAATCAAAGGTAATCTTGCCCTCTGCATCGCCATTTTCCATGTGTCTGCTGGAAGTCCAATGTGACCCTCTCATCTCATGTCCTCTTTGGAGAATACCGTTAGCAACCATTCCCAGCCTGAAAGTTCTGTGTGTCTGACTCAACTCCTCTCCCTACAATCCTGACCTCATGGCTAGATGGCAGTAGGGGAACTGGTTGATGCAGTTATTTGAATATTTTCCCCCAAGACACCAGCCACTCACCATGCCCAGGGGCTTCCCTTAGGGTTCTCAAACAATAGCTAACCAATTAGATGTGCTGAGATTTTTGAAAGAAATTATTATTGTACGAATTTCACCTGGGAAACCTGATTACACACAGGAGCAGTCAAGGTAAGGGATTTCTGGTCTGGAGCAGAGAAGATTCTGCGGCCAGGCTCTGGTGAAGTTGGGGAGGGGGGGCATGGTATGGAGACCTGCAGAACCATGGAGAGGGAGAAGGGTCAGCTTTGGGTGGCAAAAGACTCTCCCCAGAGGAGTTGAAAGGGCTGTCCTGGGAGGGAACGAGCTCCCAGTTGCAGGGGGATGCAAGCAGAGATTGGATAGCCAATCAAGGAGCCCACAGAGGTGAAATTTCCGTGGGAGGGGGGGGGAGGAGGGGGAGGAGGAGGAGGAGGAGGAGGAGGGGGGGAAGGGGAAGAAGGGGGAGGGCACAAGAGTGGCATCAGACAGGGTAGGTGTGAACCCCAGTTCTACCATTTCCTAATTGCATCGCTGGGGCATGTCTCTGAGGCTCAGTTCTGTCATCTGCACGATGGGCCTAATGAGGGCTTCTGCAGAGGGTGACCGTGAGAATTAAGTGGGAAAAGCACCTACACAGCAGGCCCCGTGATGGCACCGTTCCGTGACTCAGTTCGTGAAAACTGAGTGTCGCCAGAGCATCACTAGAGCCCCACCCCTTCCTCAAGCTTGCTGGGAGACCAGGTTTTTCCTGACTTGTCTGCAGACCATATACAACTCTCCCCTCAACAAGAGCAGGGCCAGTGCCTCCCCCCACACCCCCAGCCAGGATGGGTGCCCTGGACAGGTCACTCTCTCTCTCTCTCTCTCTCTCTCGGCCCCTTTCCTCATCTGTCCGAGAAGGTGGGAACTGCCAGGGATGAGCTCTGAGGGGGCCCTTGCAGTGCTGACCTTCTGGAAGCCCTGGCCTTCTAACTAGCCACGTGTACATGTCTCTGCTTCTCAGGACCCGGTGCCTGCACAGAATGAGAGGGGTGGACTGGATGAAGGTAACCTCGGCTAAACTGTGCTGAGCCCTGACTCTGAGCCCAGGGGCCACTCTAGGGGCTTTACAGGCATGGCCCATTTAGCTCCTTCAACTCCATGATGTGAAGGCTACTATACTGATTTTATGGGGACGGGACTGTGTTGCAGGATTTTTTTTTACCACAATACCCGGGATTCATTGTCCCGCCGCTTCGAAGAACGAAGAGGTGGACGCAAAATGAGCGGCAGGCAAAAGTTTACTAGAGTATAAGATTAGAAAGGGAGAATAGTGGGGAAGACCTCTTTACGGAGAAAGGGAATGGCCGCGACAATAGGCAAGTGTCTTTGTTCTATAAGGTTTTGGTTGGCCCCCCCCTCCCCTCCCCTTCTCCCCTGTTCCCTCTCGGGTCCCACCCTTATTGGCTGGATAGCTCTAGGTGCTGGGTGGTCCATTCCCGATTGGCTCGTTTGCATTGTATGAGGGGTGGTCTAGAGCCATACCTAGGTCTTTCCTCAGGTGCCTGAGGGAAACCTGAGGGGGAATAGGTGGGGTCTGTTACATTCTTAAGAGGAACCTTAAGCCTGAGGGGGCTGCTGTGGTATGACACATCGGACATTGTTCCAAAATATGTGTTTTTCCAAGTCTGGGTACCTCAGGTCCTATCCTTTCCCTCTCTGCCTATTTTATCCTCTTTTCCTACCATAACTGGAACACACAGAGGTCAGGTGCCTTGCCCAAGGTCACACCCCTAACACAAATTGAGGCAGTGAGTCCAAAGTTCATGCTTGCAATCATTACATGATACCCTTCTCGTCCTTGCATCGCTCTGAAAACAAAAAGGGGCCCAGGCACCTTCTGAGCTCCACTGTTTGGCAGGCTGAGGCAAATGTCTTCTCACACATGACCCCCAGGCCCACCTTTGACCAGGTGGGAGTTCCCCAGCCCAGAGGCAATACTACCCAATACCCTACATGATGGGGCCTTACTGGGCCCCACAACTTGCCTGTACCGGATCATCACACCTTTCTGCTAGAAGCCCAGTTTACAGACAGGAAAAGGGACAGAGGAGTTGCTTGGATCACACCGCCAGTAACTGGCAGAGCGAGGACTGGAGCCAGACCTGCCTGGCTTCACCAAGTATTACTGTCTTCCCCAGAATGAGCCTCAGCCTCACTGGGAGGCCTGGAAGGGGGCCGAGACTCCACCACTAACTCCAAGAGAGGCAGCGTGAATTTACTGAATTTAGGGCCAGGCAAGAAGCACAAACAAAGGGTGCGAACGCTGAAGAAGGGGGGGTAGGGCTTCCTAGTGGAGAGGGGCTTGGTGATGGAGGCCATGGCTCTAGAGGCTTGATTATCAGCACTTGCTTCCTGGAGGAAGGAAGAGCTTTCCAGATAGCAGCAGAGCAGCAAAACCACAGTCTGAGGGTGGGGGAGCCAACGGCCTCGAGAGGAGCACTGAGAGCCTGGGGAGGCTCCAGCCCAGGGCACAGGCCCAGCAATGGCCTATGGTTGGGGGAGTCGGCACTGGGGCAATTTTGGAACATTGTTCTGTGGGTGGCCGGTCATGGTTGCATATTTGAAAGTCTTCCTTGTCTGGATAGGGACTAGAGAAGGGGAAAGGGGGGAGGTGGGGCTGGAGCTACATCCTGGGGAGAAAGAAACTTCTGGGAGGTCTGGGACCCAAGAGTGTGAGGCGGTGGCCGGGTTGTCTGAGTGCCTGAGAATTTAATGAGATCATTAAAGGAGACTGAGAATCCGGGTGAGTGGGCCTGAGAATCCCGGTGAGTGGGCAGGAGTTTCTGTATCTGCAAAGTGGGCCAGCGTAGGCCTCGGACGAACAGATCAGAGAGGCATGTCTGCCAGGAGCTCTGAGCCCCTGAGCCCCTCTGAGCCCCAGGGTTGGTCACTCACGAACCTTCTCAACCTTACTCCGGAAACATGCAGCTCCTGAACCAGTCCTATTGCACACGCATCAATGCTCAATACGGGCCTGGGGCCAGCTTTCCGCAATCTAAGGGCCTTTGTGTGTGCCTCCCTGGGCTCTAGAGCCCCCCTCCTCATCCTGAACCTTGGAGATGGGGAAGAGAGGGAGCTCGCCTCTTCAAGCCCCTCTTTTCCCAGGCCCCTGTTTTGGCCTTGCGCGACTCTCCACACAAGATGCATGCCCGAAGTGCGGGTGGCCTGCAAGCCTTGTGCGGGGCTGGCGCAGAACCTTCGAGCAGAGTAGACCTGAGTTCGGCCCTCGGGCGCTCCCGGAGCTACTCCAGAGCGGAACTAGGGCGGCTGGGAGGGAAGGAGGGAGACCGGGGGCCTGATCTAGCCGAGAATGGTCGAGTCGAGCCATGCGGCCCCCAGGTCCCCTCCTACCCGGGAGAGGGAACCCGGCGGCCACCCCCTAGCGGGTTCGCCCCAAGGCACCGCACCAGTTCGCCTGCGCAACAAGCCTGGCACGCCCGCCCCGCTGGAGACCACGCCTCTGTCCCCAAATGGGCGGAGGCCGCGGGGCGGGGCGGGCCGCAGACTGGGAGTCGGAGCTCGAGCCCCCGCCCCAGACCAGCCCCAGCCGGATCCCCGGCCCGAGCCGGAGGCCGGTGCAGCCCGGGTTCCCGCGGCCGCGCGGTGCCCTGCATCCGTGTCTCGCCGGAGCCGCGGCGGCGCGGCAGGTAGGAGGCGCTGCGCAGAGGGAGGCGTGTGCGAGCGCGCGTGTTCGTGTGTGTTTCGGAGGTGTGTGTGCGGGTGCGGCGCGGGCCGGTGCGTGCCCTGTGAGCACGAATAGGTGTGCCGGAGCGCCTTCCGGGGGAGGAAGGAGGTGAGCGCGGTCCTTGAGGCCCGGGGCGGGTGGGGTGGGGGTGGGGCTTTGAGAATCCGCCCCCCCCCCCGCCCCCGGGCTACTGCCCACCCCCATCCCCACCCGGCGGCCTGGGGCCTCTTCCACCTCCCTCTGGGTGGGTGTTCCGGAGCCAGTTTCTTAGTACTGACGCGGTGAGGTTTAACCCCCCGCCCCGGGCTTGACTGTCTCTTCTCATCTTCCTCACCATTCCTCTTTCCTGTTCTCTTCCCAGTCCTCCTCCATCCGTTCAGTTCCACAAGCCCCCCTGGATGCCCCCCTCAACCTGGCCCTGGAGGCTTCAACCCCGGCCCTGGAGGCTTGGGAAAGGGGCAGGGCCCAGGCCGATTCCGCCCTGACCCTCCCTGGTTCGATAAGGGCCTTTTCCTGGGCTGCTAGGCTCCGGTGTGTCAGTCTGGGCTGGGGGAGGTGGGGAGATCTGGGAGAGAATGGATCCTGGGCTTCTCTGATCCTGCCTACGCCCCTCAGAGTTGGGGACCTGGGGAAACCCTCCTGGCGTCCAGAGGTGAGGTAGGACAGGAGATCAGTAACAGGTGCCGTCTGTCCACGTTTCATTTCATGTGGAGCGAATCAGCCCCAGCCCTCACAGGGATGAGGAGGGTAGGGCAGAGGATGAAGTGAGCTAAAATTGTCTCTCAGGACTGCTGAGCCAAGATTTGAACCTAGGTCAGCTTGGCTCACAGGTCAGAATCTTCTTCCTGTACTAGCGTTGGAGGGTATAGTGCTGAAGCCAGCCATTCCAGGGAAAAATCTGGATAGACTTCCTGGAAGAGAGAGGTTTGAGAGTAGGGCTCAGCCAACCCTGAGTGTGAGGCCTCCTGGTGAACCCACCATGTTCTGCTGCAAGGATTGAGACTTCCCAGGGACTTTGGGCCTGGTCCCTGCTCCAGTCCCCAGAGTCCTGGGGTAGGGGTGGGGAGGCCTGGCTGCTTTGCCTGGCTGAGGGACTGGGCAGCGTAGGGTGGTCACAGTTGCAGCTGCCTCAGGGCAGTCCAGAGCTGGGTGCCAGGACATTGAGGTGGGGTCATTGCCCTGATGAGCCTCCCTTCTGACTGGTGAGGCAGATGGGTCAACAGATAAGCCCCTGTGAGCTTACACCCAGTACTGGGGCCCAGGGCAGGGACCTGCCTGGGAGCTGGGGGAGATTTCACTGCAGACACTTCGGTGCTGGGTCTTAGGATGAACAATTCAGCAAGCAGAAGAGAAAGGGCAGGCATTGCAGGCCCGGGAAAAGGCCTGGAGGTGTGAAACTGAGTGGTAGCCCTGTGGGGAAGGGCCTTAAATGGTCAGATGTGCCTCTGAGAACTAGAACGGTCATCCTTCTTTGGCTCTGTGCTGAGCGAGTTACTATAGAGCCCAGTGAGGAGGAGGCCACGGCCACGAGAGGCCCTCTCCCCACTCCTCTGCCTCTCTTCTGCCCTCTCAGGACAGCCCTGAAGCCCTGGTCCCTGAACAGGAGGCTGGCATGGAGCCCACAGAGGGCACAGAAAAGCCTCTCTTTACCATCTCCTCCCTGCAAGCCTGTCCTTGTGTCCAGGCTTCTTCTCTGAGGCTGGTTCTGCCCTTACCTATGCCCAGGGATGAATACTGCTTGATGACAGGGAGTCCATGACATCGAATGACGATGATTAAGGGAGATCGTGTCGACGAAAGTGCTTCACTAAGGACCTGGTGTTTGATAGCTATTATAATTAATAGTACAGTGGATCCTTGAGCAACCCGGGTTTGAACTGCACGCGTCTACTCCTGCATGGATTTTTTACAGTACTGTAAATGTATTTTCTCTTCCTTAGGATTTTCTTAATCACATTTTCTTTTCTCTAGCTTTGTGTCTTGTACATACAACGTATTATACATACAACGTACAAAGTATGTGTTAACTGTTTATGTTATTGGTCAGGCTTCTGGTTAATGATAGGCTATTAGCAGTAAAGTTTGGCGGAGTCCAAAGTTACACGTGGAGTTTTGACTGTGCGGGAATCGGCATCCCTAACCCCTGCTTCAACCCCCATCGTTGTTCAAGGTCAACAGCAATTGATAGTTGGTATCGCCTAGTCCCTTCCCTGGGGGAGACAGCCCACAGCAAGGAGGGGGAAACTCTGGGAGAAGGGAAAAGGAGAGAGTTCCTCCCATTGATGTGGAAGCCCCTCCTCTCAGTCTTCGCTGGGTGTGGAGAGCTAGGCTCAGAAGCTTCCAGTCAGTGGTCTTGCTGCCTATCTGCCCATCCAAGTCCCTGGGCCTCTCAAAGTCTCCTGTCCCCCTAACGGTCATACATAAAGCTCAGCAGCAGGCCTTAGGCTCCCCCAGCTGCAGAGGGCAGGTCTGCACCCCTCAGAGTTGGGGACCTGGGGAGACCCGCCAGCCGCTTTGGGGCCTGTGCAGACACATGGGGACAGCTGTCCACAGCTGGTCTTCTCTTCACCTCCCCACCCTGCCCCCATCCTCAAGTTTTGAGTGCCGTTAGAGCCCCTTCCCTCCACCCCTCAAGCCCCCCCCCCC
>NC_064808.1:57609348-57640287 GCF_023721935.1 Panthera uncia
GGCCCCCCTCCCCCCCGTCTGTTCCTTTTCCCCCCCCCCCCAACCCCGTCCCAGGGCGTTTCCATCAACGGGGGGAACCCCCCCCCCCCCCCCCCCCCCCCCCCCCCCCCCCCCCCGGAGACCTCTTCTGCCCCTTCATGCCTTGCTACTCAGGACAGTTCTTGGCTGGCAGTGGTCCCCCAGGCCTCTCCTTCAAGACCCGCCCCGGTTTGGTGGCTTTTCCCCCCGTTGATGGTGACGCCCTGGGACTGCATTCAGTTAGGCCAGGCTGCCCACTTCCCTTGGCCTCAGGGCCTGCTTTTCCCTGCTCACTAAAGGCAAAATGGGCTAAGGCCCTTTGGGATTTTAATCCAGGATGTTGTAGGAAGCCCGCCCTTAGGCTTGGACACAGGAAGCTAATGGAATGTGAGCATTTGCTTGCTGTCCTGGCCTGAGTTACTGCTTCCCATTCTACTTGTTCAGAGATGTGTTTCTGGGGGCCCCAGCTCTCCCGGGGCAGGGCTATAGAGGTCTGAGGGTGCCAGTGGCTGAGGCTGTGGTGGCCTGTAAGGGGGGGGGGGGGTGGGAGTGCTGTGGTTTTCTGCCACAGTGGGGCACACGTGGTCTTGTGGGAGAAGGGGCTGGTGGCCGGAGCAGACAAAGCCCATCCATTGGTACTCAGCTAACCATCAGTGATGGGGTGTGCTCAGGGGATGGCCACAGGATCTTGTATCCTGGGGGACAAAAGGCAGAGAGCCTGGTGGCCTACACCCGCCAGCGTGCTGCCTGCCGCTGTATAATTTATGCTGGTCAGGTGCAGTGGGCCCGTAGCGGCTTGTTACCAGTAACTAAGACACAGAAGTTTGGAGTGACTTTGTTTTACATTGAAGCAATTCAGGATGAATATCGCTAGCTGATTCACTCACTCCCTTGAGCAGAGAGGTGTGAGGCCACATCCATGCCTGCCCACGATCTTCTTCAGGAATGGTATTTGTTCTCTCTTGCTGTGGTAACAAATTAGTGCAAACTTAACGGCTTAAAACAGCACCAGTTTGTTCTGCTTTGGAGGTCAGAAGTCTGAAATGAGTCGTAGGGGACCAAACTTGTATTGGCAGGCCGGTTCCTTTTCGAGGCTCCAGGGGAGAATCTGTTCCTTGTCTCTTCCAGCTTCTAGTGGCTGCTGGCCTTCCTCTGACCTCATGACCCCAGCCTGTCTGCTTTCCTTGTCCTGTTGCTTTGTCCTCTTCTGGAGTCACATCTCCTTCTGTCTCCCTTTGATAAGGACACCTGTGATTACATTTAGGGCCCAGCTGGATAATCCAGGATAATCTCCACGAGTCGAGATCCTTAATCACATCTGCAAAACAATCTCTTTTGCCGTATAAAGTAACATCGTCAGGTTCCAAGGATTAGGACATTGATATTTGGGTGGGGCGGCATTCTTCAGCCTGCCACTGGGACCAATTTCACTGTCGTTGCAGGCCATTCCGAAGAGATCCCCCTCCCAGGTACCCACATACACTGGCCTCCCCCCTGTGCTCATCCTCGGTGTTCCGTCTCCCCTCCCCCTCCTTCCCCAGCCTAGGAACTTGCGTGAGCAGAGCCTCGGGCTGCTGCACCTCTGGCCCTAGAGCCCAGCCTGAGACCATGGTAGCCAGAGCTCAGGGATTTTTGGAGGAGGGGAGTGTGCTGGCATGTCCCCGTGGGTTCCCCATGGGTTGCCCCAGTGACCAGACCCTGTCCTGCGCCTGACAGTACGTCAGGCCTTTCAGAGTGGTGCACATCTCATCGTGGTCATTTATTCAACACACCCAGGGCTGTGCAGGGTCACTCGATCCCCACCATCACCCTGGGCCTGGTAGGAGCCCCATTTTGCAGATGAGTAGAATAAGGCCAGTGGGACTAAGTCCCTCCTGGGGCAGAGGTGTGTGGGGGGAGCTGGGCCAGTAGAGCAGACCTTCATTTTACAGATGCGAAAGAACTCTGAGGCACGAGGAAGTGACTGTCTCCCCATCTGAGGATGATGAGGGTGCGGATGGGACATTCCGAGGCTCATTCCTCCTCGGCCTGGGCTTTCTAGCAGGCACACGATGTGGTGCGGAGCCGTGCACAGACCCCGTGGGTGTTGCCAGCACACCTCTGCTCCGAGGTGAGGTTGTCATCCACCTCTGCCTCCAGCGAGAGCCCCAGCCAGAGAGCCCCTGCCATGCACGCTGCACACCCTGCCTTGGCGAGGGTCTCCCTTTTAACCAACCCCACACCCAAGGCTGTGCCACAAGAGGCCCTGCTTCTCAGGGTCTGTTCCTATAGTCTGGTCTGTCTGCCTGCGTCCTGGCTTTCTTTCCATCCCAGCTTCCTGTGAGCCATCCAGGTGCTCAGCTCAGATGCTGGCACCCTCCCGAGGACTTAGCCTGGCTTTCAGGACTATCATTACCCGGCTGTGGCAATGTTTCTGTGCTAGCGCCTTCTTCCTTCTCCCTCTCCCTCGCTCCTGGTATTCCAGCCTTGCCTAAATGGTTTCTTCCTCCCAGAATGTTCCATCTTCCTCTTAACCTTCCATTTCCACCTCTCGAAGTCACAGCCGCCCCACTCTGAGATCCTGCTTAGATGCCACCTCCTCCACGAGCCTTTCATGCCCTGTCTGAATGAATCCGTGCCCCTTTTTGAGCAGATCTCTCAGCCTGGTACTGGGGGCAGAGTCTCTCCTCAATCAGGTGGACCTCCCAGGTGGGGCCCTGCCTGACTCCTGCCTGCGTCCTTGGCCAGGCATTGGGCAGGTGTGGGGGAAGGTTGGGGAGGGTGCACTCACTGAGTGGAGCTCCCAGGGGCTGATGAGTGGGTCGCTGTCTTTGTTTGAGGGAGGGATGGAGGGCCAGGCAGAGCGTAGCCCTGACATGAGACAGGCCCCTGACTCAGTCCGGAATGCATCCTTTCCCTCTGCGAGCCCTAGACCTCATCTGCAATGAAGATAGTACAGCTCTCATTTCTGAGGTCGTGCAGGAGCTTGACCTAGGAATCGAGTGTCAGTTTCCCTGTCTGAGAAATGGGTACCATCTCAGCAGGTTTCCAGCTGGAGTCTTCCAGCTGGAGGTACGTGGTGCCAGAAGCACAGACGGCCTGTTCAGGAAGCAGGAAAAGAGGCTGTCCTGGTGACAAACTTCGCAGATTGAAAAAAAGTGAGAATTGTCCCCTTTTCCCCCATGCAACAGTGAGAACCTGCAGGCCAGGGAGGGCAGAGGCTTGCCTGGGGTCACACAGCAGCACAGTGGAGCCGAGGTGGCTTCAGTGACCTGATGAACTCTCGTTCTGTCAGGTTGTTTCCCTTGTGGGGAGGGAGCTGCCGCTCCAAATATCACCCCCACCCAGGTAGGAGAGAGAACAGCCCCTGGTGGGTGGCTCCCAGCTGCATCTATGCCTCCCTCAGCACCTTCTCAGCAGGCAGGATGTGGTGCGGGGCTGGGAGCTCCAAGCTAGGGTGACCCGTGGCCCTGAGGTTCTCAGTGCCCAAACCAGTGAGCCAGCTGCTCGCCCTGCCTGGAGCCCAGCCCCTGCCCAGGGAAGCCCCCGCCTCCAGGGGTGTGGCTCCTTCCTCTGTCCCAGCTTCCTCCTGTCCCCGCCCTCACCCCAGCAGAGCCCAGGCTGGAACCCCCCTTTTGGAGGTTCCTCTCCCAGGTGTGCCTGCTTGCTGGGGTGCCCGGGCTCCTCAGCACCCTGTCGAGGGACCCACGGCCCAGTGAGGAACAGCTATGCGCCGGAGGCCTCGGGACTCAGCCAGGACCACACGGCGAGCCAGCCCCAAAGCTGGCTTTTCCCTCAAGTGCACTGCCGGGGGTTCATCAGCGCCCCAGGACCAGAGAGACACCCTGTGCCCCAGACGTGCCTGGCCCTGCCCTTTAGGCCCTCCGTGTACTTCAAGCATTGGGTTTCTGTGTTTGAAAAGATCACCACGGCTGGGTGGAGACTGGTTCGGACACAGGAACGATAAGGGGAAGGGAGTGGAGAAGAAAGACAGGATTTCCCAGCCCCGGTGCCAGGCTGCCTGGCGTTGGCTGGAGTGACTCACCGGGCCCAGCCCCCTGGCCCTGCTGCTGGAGCCCGGAGCCCTAACGAGCGTGAACTGGAGTATGAACCTGTGGCCCAGTTCGCCTTCCTTACACACTTTCCCTCCCCTCCCCTGCCATCCTTTCCTCGGTCCCCAATACCTGCCAGAGGCCAGAATACACACAGATGCCTTCAGCTTGTTAGTGAAATGGTAGCTCGGGGGGGCAAGAGGAGAACGGGGGTGCGCTGTGGGATAAAAGGGGGTGCATACACTCACAAAGCTAAAACCATACAAACAACCTGGAGGTCACCAAACGCTGAGGCTCTCCCTTTCCAGGCTTCTCCCTTGCACCTGGCCTGCTCTGTGCCGGCTCAGGCCACAGCTGTCCCCGACCGGGTCGCTGCCTCAGCCTCTTTCCTCAGCGTCTACCCCCTCTGCCCCTCCTTGGCTCCCCTGTGCCCTCAGGATGAGCCCGAGCCCAGCAGCCTGGCATCCCAGCCGTGCAGAGCTGATCCTGCCAGCTTTCCCCATTCACCACTCCACACCCTGGCCTCCCTCCATCTCGAGTGCATCCTGCCTGCTCTCCCCATGCCTGGTGTGGCCCAGCCTTCAAGCCCTGCTCTGGTTCCCTCTGGAAGGGACACCACCGTTTTTCCTATCCCTATGAACCAACCTGCAGCACGCCTTACTCCTGGGAGCACTGACCGCTGAGTATCTGGCTTGGTTCGTGGTATATGTCGTGTCTGTCTGTCTGTCTGTGCTCCTCCTCCCCTGGGACATCTTTGAGGCTCTGACCCTCTTTGTTAGCTCAGGCCCAGCTGAATGGGTGTCAGCAAAGATCTGAACGTTGGCATTGTCTGTGTCCTTGAATTAGACGCAGCTGTTCTGTCCATCTTTGACCATGTGACGAGGGGGGCCGGCACCTGTTGCCTAGAGTGGGATGTAGTGGGAGGTCGAGGAAGGGAGGTGGGGGGATGGATGAGAGGTTTTGGTTGCTGGGCTGTGGGTGTGGGGCATCATTGGTTCTTTTGGCTGGTGCTGGATGAAGCCCACTGTGCCGGGCTCAGGCTGCAGGATTGGGCTCCCCACTGTGGTGTATGGGCAATCACGGCTCAGAGGGGGAACCCCCAGCAGGCCTTCCTGTGTTCTCCCTTTCACCCCCACAACCAGCTGCTCAGCAAGGAAAGTTGAGTCTCCCTCTCATGCAGCTCTAGAAATTGCCTTCCCTCCATTTACACATGAGTCTGTCGTTTCAAGTCCTGTGGCCCGCCTTCTTATTTTACTGCTCTAGCCTTGCACTTTTTTTTTTTTTTAATGTTTATTTACTTCTGAGAGAGAGACAGAGTGCGAGTGGGGGCGGGGACACAGAGAGAGGGTGACACAGAATCCGAAGCAGGCTCCAGGCTCTGAGCTGTCAGCACGGAGCCCAACACGGGACTCGAACCCACGGACTGTGAGATCACGACCTGAGCTGCAGTCAGACACTCAACTGACTGAGCCACCCAGGCACCCCTAGCCTTGAACTTTGCTAGTGCCTTATCCATGTGACAGCCAGATGGGTCTCAGGTCCCTCACCTGCTCAGCACCTTCCTCACTTCTCTGTCACCTCAGAGGGAGCCCAGTGTCTGCTGATGTTCCAGGACCGGTGAGCCTCACCTGTGACCTCTTCCACCCACACTGCCACTCTGGGTCGACCCACCTCCTTTCCCTGAGCACCTGCCCCGGAGTGTCTCCTAGGGTCCTGGACTGGCACCCCCTTCTCAGAGAGGAGACCTTGGAGGTGTGTGCCTGGTTGGGGTACAAGGGTACCAACCTCACCTTGTGGGACCCTCTCTTGGGTTCGAGCCCTCCCAGTGTCAAAGCCACAGTGTTCTGAAAGATGGAGGCAGAGGCCCGAGGAAGGTCACAGCCTGTGTGTAACAAGGCCAGGCCAGGACGCAGCACGGGGCTCCTTCCCTGCTCTCCACCCCAGGTTGTCCCACCCACTCTGGGTGCCAGACCCCTCCAGGGGTCCAGACCTGGCAGAATCGGGGTCACTAGATTCAGCCAGCCCTTCTTCCTAGGGCCATTGCAGTGGCTTTTTATTGAAGCATAACTGCCCTGTGGAACCGCATGAAGTTCAGGCGCACAGCCCAGTGACCACACCCATGCAGCACCACCCAGATCGAGAAGCAGTATTATCAGAGATCCAGAAGTCCCTGCAGGCCCCTTGCAGTCACTGCCCCCAGAGATAGCCACTGTCCTGCCTTGTAGTCACCAGAGATGGGTTATGCCTGCTTTCCAATTTTACATAAATGGGATCGCAGTGTCGCTTCTCTTGCCTAATGTTTTGCTTGTGAGATCCATCCCTGGAATTGCGCGCAGCAATCATTTGTTCGTTTTCATTGCTGGATGCTATTCCATTGCAACGCTCTATTTATCCTCTCTTCTGTTGATGGACATTGGGGTTTTTTCCCGAATTTCACCTGTAACAAACACTGCTGTGATAAACATTCTTGTACAGGCCTTCCAGTGAACAGGTGCTTGTGTTTCTCTTCATTGTATACTTACGAGTAGAATTGCTGAGTGATGCCTTTGTTCAGCTTTAATAGCTAGGGTCAGATGGTTTTGCAAAGTGGTTGTACCCATTCATACTTCCACCATCAATGTGGAAGAGCTGTGTGCTTAGGAAGTGTGTGTGTGTGTGTGTGTGTGTGTGTGTGTCTGTGTGGTGGTTTTCCCTGTAGTCATTCTGGTGGGGGTGTAGCGGTATCTCATCACGGTTTTAATTTGCATTTCCTTGATGACTAGCGAAGTTGAGGGCTTTTTCTTCTCATTTTATCAGTTGAGGGCTTTTTCTTCTCATTTTATCGGCCATTTGGACATAATCTCTTTCTTCTTTTTCTCTTCAAGTTGTAATTTAAATTTTGGTTAGCTAATGTGTAGTGTAGTATTGTTTTCAGGAGTAGGATTTAGTGATTCATCATTTACGTGTAACACCCAGTGCTCACGCCAACAAGTGCCCTCCTTAGTACCCATCATGCATGTAGCCTGTCCCCCACCCAACACCCTTCCAGCAAGCCTCCGTTTGTTCTCTGTTGTAAAGAGTCTCATGGTTTGTCTCCCTCTCTCTTACCCCCCTCTTCCCATATGCTCATTTGTTTGGTTTCTTAAATTCCACATCTGAGTGAAATCATGTGGTATTTGTCTTTAACTGACTTTATTACTCTTAGCATAATACACTATAATACACTCTAGCTCCATCCACATCGTTGCAAATGGCAAGGTTTCACTCCTTTTGGTGGCTGAGTAATATTCCATTGTATATACATACCACATCGTTTTTATTCATTTGTTAGTCGGTGGACACTTGGGCTCTTTCCATAATTTGGCTATTGTTGATAACGCGGCTATACACATTGAGGTGTACGTACCCTTTCGAATCTGTGTTTTTGTATCTTTTGAGTAAATACCTAGTGGAATTACCGAATCATAGGCTTGTTCTATTTTTAACGTTTTGAGGAACCTCCATGCTGTTTTCCAGAGTGGCTGCACCAGTTTGCATTCCCACCAATAGTAGAAGAGGCTTTCCCCTTCTCCACATCCTCACCAACATCTGTTGTTTCCTGAGTTGTTAATGTTAGCCATTCTGACAGGTGTGACGTGATATCTCATTGTAGTTTAGATTCGTATCTTCCTGATGATGAGTGATGTTGAACATCTTTTCACGTGTCTGTTAGCCATCTGGATGTCTTCTTTGGAAAAATATTCATGTCTTCTGCCCATTTCTTAACTGGGTTGTTTTTTGGGTGTTGAATTTGATAGGTTCTTTATAGATTTTGGTTATTAACTTTTTACCAGATATGTCATTTGGAAATACCTTCTCCCATTCCATAGTCTGCCTTTTAATTTTGTTGATTGCTTCCTCCCGTATGCTCTTTTTCTTCTGTTTTCTTCAAAAAGCTTTATTGTTTTCCCTTTTGGTTAGATTTGCAATCTACGTGGAACTTTTTTTTGTGTATAATGGGGGAGTACGAGTCAAGATGAATCTTTTTCCATATGGCTAACTAGTCCACCCAGCACCACTCATCGAAAAGACCATCCTTTTCCCAATGCACCATGATGTCACCTTTGTCATAAACCTGGTGTCCTACTTGTGGCCTTTTTCTGGGCTTTCTATGTTCCATTGGTCTGTTTGTCTCTCCTGTGCCAATACTACGTTGTCTAAATTATTAGAGCTTTATGATAGGTCTTTAGGTCTTTTTTTTTTTTGAAATTTTTTTTTTTACATTTTAATTTATTTTTGAGAGAGAGAGAGAGAGAGACAGAGCACAAGTAGGGGAGGGGCAGAGAGAGAATGAGACACAGAATCCGAAGCAGGCTCCAGGCTCTGAGCTGTCAGCACAGAGACCGATGTGGGGCTTGAACCCACAAACTGTGAGATCATGACCTGAGCCAAAACTAAGAGCTGGATGCTTAACTGATTGAGCCACCTTGTGCCCCTGTGGTAGGGTTTATTAACTGCTAGTGTGAATCCTCTAGCATGTTCTTCTTCAAATGGCCGTGCCTGTTCTTGGCCCTCTGTGTGCTGGCTTCTTTATCCTACCTCTTAGAGGAGAGGCCCGAGGCCCAGAGAGGTCAGGTGACCTGCCCCCTGCCACAGGGCTCTGGGCCTCTGTCCTGCTCCTTCCTCAGCTGCACCCTGCCCTCCAGGGCTCCGTGTACTGCTGAGGCTTCCCCGACACCACTGTGAACTTCATGGTTTTCTTTAAGTCAACTTCTTTGTCCTTAGTATTTCTTAAAGGAAACTGTCTGCTGTAAATGAAAAGGCAGTAATGGGGCGCCTGGGTGGCTCAGTCAGTTAAGTGTCTGACTCTTGGTTTCGGCCCGGGTCATGATCTCAGGGTCGTGAGATTGAGCCCTACGTTGGGCTCTGTGCTGGGTGTAGAGCCTGCTTGGGATTCTTTCTCTCTCTGCCCCTTCCTTGCTCGTGTGTGTGTGTGTGTGTGTGTGTGTGTGTGTGTATGTGTGTGTGTGTGTGTGTGCGCGCGCGCGCGTGCATGCTCTCTCGCTCTCTCAAAATAAATAAACTTAAAAAAAAAAAGAAAGTCAGTATTACTCTCCGTAGGTACAAGGTAACTGGTACTTAAAACTAAAGGAAAAACAGCAGAAAAATCCATTCACTTTTGGCCAGATGCTGGTGTTCTGAGCCTGGCCTGATCCTCCTTCGGCAAGTATAGGTGCGCAGGGGCCACAAGGGATTTTGACACTGGACCAAACCGAATTCTCCTTCAGAGAGAGTCCTTGAGAGAGAACGGGATGGGGAACAGCTTTCTTACTGACGTCTTTACTGCCACATCAAAGTACCCCCTAAAGGGATCACAATGTTAATCGGGGCCCTGCTTTGAAAAGCCCTGGTGTGATAAGGAGTCTGGAAGCTTGGGATCCAGCTAATGGGTGGCAGATTTGGGACACATTCCTCGCTGTTCTCATCTATAAAATGGGACCAGACTCCCTCTCCGGTTCCTCCCTGGCTGTGGTGGCCGTAGCATCGAGGGAAGGCTCACTGGCGTCAGCTTCCTCCCGCAGCTGGCTCAGCGTGACCTCAGATGAGCCCTCACTCCGCCCTGTGCACAGCTGGGCCATGCCCACCACCTCTCGAGGCCCAGGGAACAACAGCAGCCGGGGCCACAGCCGCCTGGAAGTGGGTACACACCATTTCCAGGCTGAGGTGCCCAGGGCACCTTTCCCTGTCTTTCCCTGTCACCTGAGAAGCCGGGACGAGGTGGGGCTGATACATAGCAGCTCAGAGGCGTTAACAGCTTGTCCAAGGATGTGCAGTGCTAAGTGGTGCAGTCAGGACTCGAACTCAAATCCTACCGACCTGCCAGAAAAGTGGTTTCTCTGAGCTCCCTGGTGAGTGCTCTCAGGCCCTCGTTCTGACCCAGGTTAGCACCCTGTGCTCAGTCGGCAGCCCCCACTGTGCCCGGCTGGGTCTGAATCGCCTTGCACTGCCTGCCGCTGAGACTTCGCTTGAGCTGTTCCCTCTGCCTGGAATGGCCTTTCCTAAAGAACAGCTGACTTCCGGGACCAGGCCTCTGTGAACGCCTCCTTGCGTCGCCCTTGCCGGAATCTCTGAGGTGACATATTCCATGTGCCTTGTGTCTTCTGGCCACACTAGACCATGAAGTGCTTTGGGGGTGGAGGCCTGAATTGTTCTCGCCCTCCTGGCAGGGCTGTGGACACATTGTCTACCCCAGACGTCAACATCGACATCCCTCAGGAGCACGTGCATCGAAGCATACAAAATGCAGTTCTGTGCGGCAGTGTCTCCTTTGATCCTCCCAGAGACCCTGGCACATGAACACTTCCTTCCAAATGGGGACCATGCAGACCAGAGACGTGTTGTGGCCTGTCCAGGGTCGCACAGCGTAGGATATTGGGGAACTAGAGCCGGCTCTCCGCCAAGAGCTGGAGAAGCGCTGGCTGCATGGAGTGTCCGGGTGCAGCTGTGAAGCGCCCACGACAGCAGGGGTGAGGGTGCTGCAGTGGGAGTCGGAGGGAGGGGGGCAGTGGGAAGGGGCAGGCCCTGCCTTCAGGACCTGAGAGCTGGTGCGGCTCAGATGCGGCAAGCTGACCCTCTCTGGTAGTCCCTGCCATGCTTTGAGCCTGTTTTTCCCATCCATGAAGGGATTCCTACATCCCCCGTGTTGGCTCTCTCTCAATACAGATGTATTGAACCTGCCCCCAGTGCTGGACCCTGAGGTTACAGAGAGGAGCCAGACACGGGCCCTGCCCTGCAGGGGTGTAGGCTGGGCCAGGGAGATGGATAAGTCCTACGCAGATGGGGCATGATGTAATGGGTGCCGTCACAGGGTTTCCCGTCCTGTGGAGGGGGAGAGGAGACGGGTTGGGGGTGGGAGGGAGGCACTTGGGCTGAGCCTTGAAAGACGACCGGTTCTCCGGGTATGCACATGTGGAAGGAACGGTGCGTGCACAGGCTCCGAGTAAACAGCTACAGGAACTGCAGGGGGCTCGTAGCACTGAACGTGGCATGGAGAATGGTAGGGGTGGGGTGAGCTTGGCAGGGGCAGAGGGAAGAGGGCTGCTGAAAGCAGCTGGGAAACTCGGACTCTCCTGTCAGTGCGGGTTCACACACAGTGTGAAGACGTTCAGAAGCGGGGTGTGCCATGCTCCAAACTCAGGCCCAGAGAGAAGAGCCCCGAGAAGAGCCCCCAGATCTGGAAGCCGGCTTTCCTGACTCTTGGTTTCTCCGCGGCCTTCAGCAGTGATGCCTGCAGCTATCGGGAGGGGGGGGCAGAGCTCATGTTGACTCCATGACCCCGTGGGAGTGTTGACTCAATGGGTGGAGTGGGAGGTATTCTTGGGGCATGCCGAAGGTGTGAGAGGACAGTCGCCATGAGGTACAAGCTGTGCAAAAAGGCTGGGGCTGAAGAGCCTGGCCTAAGTAGGCTGGGGCAGCCTTGCTGGCAGGGGTGAGGCTGGAGAGATGAGCCAGGGCTGGACCTTCAGCCAGGCCTGGCCCCCATTCTCCTGGCCTGGGCCCAGCCAGGCTTTTCTGTTTCTGGCCTCCCTGGGAGCAGAGCCTCCTGGGAACGTTGACCACCATGTGGCCTGGAGGGCCACCAGAATCTTCATTCTCTGGCCGGCCGACCTGGCTGTGCTGCCTCAGCCAGCTTGCTCCCTCTCCCTGGGCCCTCTGGGCTCTGAATTTGGAATTGCTAGAGCTGATTTCTGGGATCCTGCTTTTAGCTTCTTTGATCTAATTCTTGCAGCTTTAATTGCTTCCTGACCAGGCCCTACTGGAAGCTGTGATGCTAATGACTCCCCTGAGTGGCTGTGTGTCAGAAGTCCAGGGGCTGGCTCTCCAGGCTCCCCTCCTCTTTCCCTAAGGCCTCCCAGGCTGAAAGTGTTTTGGGCCTTCCTGGAAGAGGCGGGGCCAGAGAGGTTAAGTGGTTGGCCTGAGGTCACACAGCAGCAGAGCCAGCAGGCCACGTATGGATGTGGGGCAGAAGGTGAAGTGGCCGTGTGTCCTTGGCGGCCAGGGACCGTGAGCCCTCCTTGCTCTCCCTGCTTCCCCTCCGAGTTCCACACTCACCGCCCATCTCACCTCCTGCCCTTCCTGCTACTCCCTTCCCCGTCACATCCCTCGTCTTTCCCTTCCTGTGAATCTGGCGCAGCCAGAGTGTGTGGAATCAGCCCTTTGTCCTGTGCCACAGGGTCACCAGGCCAAGGTGGAGGCACCAAAAGATATGAGTTCAAGTCCAGGCTCTGCCATGGAATGTGGGCAAGGCCCCTCCCCTGAGTCTCAGTTTTCTTTCCTGAAAAATGGACGCGGTGAGTGACTTCCCAGCACTGTTTTCCTATACTGCCTCTTGCCTGCTGGGTTGCACATGGCAGGTGCCGGAGACACGGAGCTGCTCTCTTGGTAATGAGAGGTGACTTGTGTCCTCCTCTTCTCATCCCCCTCTCTCTGGCCTGCTAAGCCGTCTTCTCAGCAATGGCATCTTCCGGTTCTTAAAGCAATATCGCTCCCATTGCGGAGCTGAGAAAATGGGCACTCAGAGAGGGAGACTTGTTCAAGGCCACACAGCAGGTGAGAGGCGCAGTTGGGACTGGCACCCACGTCAGTCTTGTTTTCAAACTTGTGTTCACCCCAGAAGCCAGCATTCCTTGCCTCGGTTTCCCTCAGCCGGGCTGGGAAGTCAGGGCCTGTGCCCCAGTGGGATTGCAGTGTTGCCTGGGCAGGCCCCAGTTTGCGTAGACCCGGACGGCGGGGGTGGAGCTCTGCCAGCAACCCAGATGGAGTCTGAGATACAGGGGCTGTCAGATCCTGGTCCTCTGAGCATGCGTCAGGCCCCTCCCCACCCCGCCCCCTCCTGAAGGGCTTACCTGGCCCTGTCGCTCCGGTCAGTGGCCCTCCAGTTTGGTTACCTGTGGCTACAAGCTCGAGGGGGGTTGCAGGGAGGATGCTGATGTGTACAGCCTCCTTCTGTGTCGAGCTCGGTGCAAGGGCCGCATGCACAGGAGGAGCAAACCAAGTGGACCCTGCTCTCTGGGGGCTTCCGGTCTAATGGGTGCTTCCGGTCCTGCCTCCTGGGACCGGAATCCTGGGGAGGTGTGGAGGGAGGCGAAGGGTTTAGTCTGGGATTGATGGCTGTGGGCACCCCGGGACCTCATAGGGGTGGCCCGGTTGGGGGCCTAGAAGAGGGGCACAGGGAGATGGGGGTCATCAGGCAGAGATGGTGAGCAGAACACGGCTTGGTGCAGCCCCCCAGAGCCCCCAGGGGAAGAGGGAGGCCAGAGGTGGGGGAGGGGCCAGAAGCAGTGCCGTCGCCCCTGGGGACCCAGATGAGACTGTTCAAGAGTGAGCCTTTGTGAGGTCTGGGAGGTCATCAGCGAGAGTCTGGCTTGGGAGGATGGGAGGTTAGGAGGGATGGGGGGCCTCAGGGGAGGTTAGGTCGGTAGGATTGAGGAGGAGGAGATGTTTATTCCAGAAGGCAGTGCTTGCTAGAGGGTGGGGCTGACAGAGAATGTAAACGATGGATGGCTGGAGGGGGGCGCCCTGCACGGGGGACAGAAATGTGCCTTTACCACGCGGGGAGGGTCCAGGGGAGAGAAGCTTGGAGGCAGTGCTGCTGCTTTCCTGCCAGGGAGCTGCTGAGTCGGCCATGAGCCTGACTTGGCCCTGGCAGGTCTAGGAAAGGCTGGTGACAAAGGAAGGAGCAGGTGGGTGTGGCCAGGCAGCCCCAGCATCACTGTGCTTGTGCCCTTGGCCTGCCTGTGGGCTGGCGCCCCCTCTAAGCATCAGAAATGAGAGGATTCAGGATGTGGAGTCAGGTCAGTTGGTTCCTGTCCCTGTTGTGCAAGTAGCAGCTGTGTCTGTCCCCGCTTCTGAGCCTCTCGGCTCCTGGCCTGTCATCTGGGGATGAGGGGGCCACTTCACAGGGCCACAGGGAGGGCACGCAAGGGTCACCTGACTCCATGTGCCTCGGGTCCTCCAGTCCTCGGTAAGTGATGATCTCCTCACCTTCCTGTCCTCCCAGGTACCCCCGGAGCCACCCACGTCCCCACCTCAGCTCTCTGCTGCCTTGTCTTGGCCTCCCCTGCTGGGGTAGCCGCCACCATGTTCTCGTGTGTGAAGCCCTATGAGGACCAGAACTACTCCGCCCTGAAGCGGGCCTGTCTGCGCAGGAAGGTGCTCTTCGAGGACCCCAACTTCCCGGCCACCGACGACTCCCTGTACTACAAGGGCACCCCGGGGCCCACTGTCAGGTGGAAGCGGCCCAAGGTCAGTGTCTGGTCGCAACCGGAACTGAGGCGAGCAGCCTGCGGGGGACAGGGCGGTGGCTGGTCATCCTGAGGCCCCGGGTGGCAGAGAAAGTGGAGGACCCTCCTGCTGCGGGGTTTCACCTGGATAGGGAGCACAAGCATGGGCCCTGACCCTGTGGCCATCACTGCCTGGCCCGGATTTCGCCCCCTCTCTGGGCCTCAACTTCCTCACAGGGCAAATGGGGCCCTCCGCCCTGCCACCCTTCTCCCAGGGTGGTTTTGGGCCAAAAATGAGGTGAATGTGGATGTGACCTATTTTTAGTAAAATGTAGAGTGGCGGTGAAGTGTAAGGAGTTTGCTGATTATTTTCGTGATGGTTTTGGAACAGTCATTTGCTGAAAATGAAAGTATTTATTATGGTAAGTAGTTAATAGTAGTGAAAAACAATAGCACCTGGGGCGCCTGGGTGGCTCAGTCAGTTAAGCGCTCAGGTCATGATCTCGCGGTCCGTGAGTTCGAGCCCCACGTCGGGCTCTGTGCTGACAGCTCAGAGCCTGGAGCCTGTTTCGGATTCTGTGTCTCCCTGTCTCTGACCCTCCCCCGTTCATGCTCTGTCTCTGTCTCAAAAATAAATAAACGTTAAAACAAAACAAAACAAAACAAAAACAATAGCACCTTACAGGGCTGTTGGGAGCATTAGAAGAGATAGCACATGAACAAGTCTGGCCCCGCACCTGGCACCCAGTCCAGGCAGCTGGCACCATCACTGTTGAGAGTGGTGAATTCCGCGGTATCTGTCTGGCTGCCCACTCCCGTTCCAGCCTTGGTCGCCAAGGCTAGACCGTGTTGAGCAGAAGTATTTGGCCTCATGACATGATTTTGTCCTCTTTCACCCCTATTCCTACATGTGAGAGTGGGCAACCCTGGGACCTGGGTGACTGGGAGGCTGCTGGTGTTGAGTTGGTCACACGGGAGGGACGTTTGTGCAGGGGACTGTGCTGTGCCCTGCTGCCCGCGAATCCGAAGAGGCATCTCACAGTTGAAGGGTGAGGCAGCACAGTCTGGAAAGGGCGGGAGACTTGAAACCCTCAGGCTTATTTGGGACATGGCAGGAACGTAGGGGACGAGGAAGCCTGGGTCCTAGGGTCGGTGGGGCTGGTGCACTCTGGGGCCGTGGGAGCCCTGGAGGCGAGGCTTTCTGACCCCCACAGGGTCAGATTTGCATTTTACAAACTTCCCTCCAGCCTCCTAGACATTTTGGGCAAATGGAATTTAGTTTTCATGTCCCTTTCCTAGGCTATGATCTCAAGTCCCTTCCACTTCAAACAATCCTGTGTATTTTCTTGGACTGGGGTACCTGAGAGGTGGAGAAACAGGCCAGAAGGGGGAGGCAATGCCTTGATTGCCCAGGGAGTGGGTAACAGAGCCAAGCTGGGACCCAGGAGTCCTGCCTCGCCTGGCCCTCCACCCTGACACCAGACCTTTCACTTCGGCCCTGTGAGCTGCCTTGATTCTTTAGAACTCCCAGAAGCCTCCTGGCCACAAGATTCTTGCCTCTCAGAACCCCTACCCCCACGCCTTCCTCTCCCTCCTTTGTCTGGTGGGTGGGGAAGGAGGCCAGCCTCAAAGGGCCTTTGTGAGGCCTTGGGTGTGTGTGTGTGTGTGTGTGTGTGTGTGTGTGTTGGAGGGGGAGACACTTGAGCTCTCTGCCTTCCTCACTCCACCCCTTTGCTGCCCTTGTCCTGCCCTCTGGCCAGCACCCAGACATTTTAGATCTGTGCCTCTGAAGGAGGCTGGCGAGGCATGGCTGGGGAAAGCTGGGCTTGCTGTACTAGAGGAGGAAATGCCAACATGGCTGGCTCAGCCTCCCCCTGCTGTGTGATCCTGGTGGAGTCACCTGCCCTCTCTGGGCCCCTTTCCCGGCCAGTTTGGGAGTCCTGCCATGCTGCCCCCTCCTTCACTGCCTTCCTCACTGGGCTTGGTGTCCGGTCCTTTCTAGACACTATAAGAGGAGGAGCAGAGCTGCCCCTGCCGTGGTGGTTGGTGTCGGCTGGGAGATGCCCGAGTGCAGCTCGGAGGTGGCTGTGGGGGATCAGTTCTGGGTTTGGGAGGCAGTTCAAGGCCAGGCACGGCCGAGTGGTGTTGGATGAGGAGGCCAGACTGTGTGGATCGGGGTGTGCAGGATGGTGGGTGTGTGAGCGGTGCCTGCTGGGTGGTGCAGGCTCGAATATCGGGCAGGCCCTCACCGCACCGTCAGGATGGGCGGTCGGTGGAGCAGAAAGTCAGGCCCGGCTTGCCTCAGGCGGGTGGGGCGAGACTAGCCCAGTGGGGTGACCATGAACTCCCAGCTGCTTGGTTCTTGGCCAGTGAGATGGAACTTTGTCCTGAGGCGGCCGTGTTTCCATGGAGTCCTACTTCCTGGGGCCTGTGACCTGACTGTTTACAAATAGAGCAAAGAGCCCTTTCTGGGAAGCCCCTGGGAAGGCCTTCTTTCTCCCATGTCACCTTCAGCCCCTCTCGTTTAGGTTGGTCAGTATCATGGCCTCTCTGTTCTTGAGGATCTCCTCAGTCAGCCTCCCTCCCTGCTGGCCGCCCTCTTGCTTTCCCCCAAAATGGAATGAGGAGGCTGGTTTTTCATTCAGATGGACTTGGCCCTCCCTCCCGGCAGGGTCGTGGGAGGTATGACCTTGGCCTTAGTTGCCTCATCTGTAAATGGGGAGAATAACTTGCTGATCATGGTTGCTGGAGGTTGAAAGGACTTGAGGTATCTGTGGTGTCAACACAAGGGGGACACATGACAAACCGGCTCCCTCTCTCGCCCACCTGCTCCTTGCCAACCCCGGGTTGAGGACCCAGAGCTGGCCCTGCCTGGAAAGACCCCTGTCTTGTGGGTGGGGCCAGGCCTTGTCCACCTCATTACCCACCCAGGGCACCTGTCTTATGGCTCACTCCTCTGGGTTCGTTGTTTCTTTGTTCCTTCCAGTTTGGCAAGGCCTGCTGGCCTCCCACAGGCCTGGCCAGGGAGATAAGAGAGGAAGACTGTCAGCGAGGCCTGTGACTCAGGGGGAATCCCGAGAGTGTGGAGGTATGAAGGGCTGCCTCCTCTCTCAGGTGCAGGGCCTTAGTAGGGGCCCCTTTTCATCTCTGTGGGGACAGAGCACCCGCTGCCCCATCCAGCCTCTCCCCATCTCTGGAGATAAGTTTGCATGTAGGTCCTTTGGTGGAACCAAAGGGACCAAAGGGAACCAAAGAGAACAAGTAGGGGTTCCACAAACAGATGTGTTTTAGAACCTCCCTGAATTCTCCCAAGGTGGCCTGGTGGTCCCCAGCCCCGAGCCCTGGGCTCATGTTCATCACGCAAGTACTTGGTGAAGACCCCACTCCTTGGCTGTGCTGGATGGTAGGCCCCTGTGCCATGGAACAGGTAGATTCACCAGGGCCAGCCGTCCGGGCCTCTGTGCCACCCCTCCGGAAAGATTCCCTTCTGTGTGTGTGCTTGCGTGGCCTTGCAGGAGGGGACTGCTGTGGGAAGAGAGGGGAAGCAGGGGATGGGGGATGGAGAGGCAGGTCTGTTGCAGAGGGGGTGGGGCACAGGCTAGTGCTCCTGAGAACCTGCCCTTTTCTCCTGTGTCCCAGGCAGGCAGAGGGACTGCTTCCTTCCCGGGCCTTTCCCCGGCCGTGTGGTCGATTCCTATCGCGATCTCAGATCCCCAGAGGGAGGTGACAGATGAGCAGGGTGGAAGGGGAGGCAGAATGTGCCCTGGGTCCGCTGTCTTGCTGCATTCCTGTTTGTGCACCAGGCCTGCAAACCTGAGGTTCTTATTGTGCCCCAGAGGGAGATGGTTCTGGGCTCTGAACTGTGTCCGGTGGAGCCGGTCTGACTGGCTGAAGGCTGAGAGGCAAGAGAGGTGACTGCAGGCGTAGAAGCCGTAGAAAGCATAGAAGGCCATGCCCCAGAGAGAAATATGTGGAGGAGAGGAGCTGTCACCTCCTAGCCCTGGGGGACGGCTTGGCCTGGGGCTCGCAGCAGTTGCCTGACTGGTCCAGTCCTGTGTGCCACTTTGCCCTCTCTCGCCGGGATCCTGCCTACAGCCCCAGCAGAACCTGCCGAGCCCTGCTCCCGACCCTGGTCGTGGGGCGGGCGGAGTCAGGCCTGGGCCCTGCCCTGGAGCTCGCAGGCCGGTGGGGTGGCCCAAAGGCAGACCTCAGTGGACGGTGTGGACGGGAGAGAGGTGGCCGGGAGCCCAGACGAGCATGGTGTCAGAAGGCGTGCGTCTCAGCGTTGTGGCTGGATCCCATCTTGGGGTGAATTTGGAGTCGAGCCTCCCTAGCCACCAACCCTCTCCATGCCTGCTGTGTTGGCATAACCGCCTCCCTGCAGCCTGGGTTCCTGCTGTCATAGCTGTGGGCACATGACAGGGTCAAGCTCTTCCTCCTCAAGGGCCCTCCCCCTGGCCCGGCATTTCCCTGACTAGTTCTGTGCTCTGTGCCTACTCGATAGCCCAAGAAAGGTGGAAGGCTAGACATAGGTCTTGAGATCCTGACCCTGGTGACCTTGGGTGTCACTGCCTGCTGGGCCTCAACATCCTCCTCTGAGAACGGATGGGCCATCCTGTCTCTGTCCAGGGCCTTGGCGGGAAGATCTGAAGGGGAGGGGTACTAGGAGGTCATCTCTGCAGACCCTGGTGACGCCAAGTGGTGGCTGTCTCTTCTCCCGTGCTGGGGATGTGGCTGGGATCTGCGGATATGAGGCGCCCCTCCACTCCCACCCTGCCTGCCATTCTAGGGAGGCAGATGCTAAGTCATGGCTCCGTCTGGCTCCAGTCTAGCTGGGTGTGGGCCAGAGCCTAGGAAATAAGATAAGGAGGGCAGCGGGGAGGGAGGCAAGGCTTCTTGCTGCCCTTGCTTCCTGATAGCACAGCCTTGCCGTGTTTCCGTGACCTGGGGCAATATTACTCAGACCTGTGGCATCCCACAGTCTGTACTATGGGGAAGCCACATTGTGGCTTGGCTCTGGGTCACCCTGGAGTCCTATCTGGAGCTGTTCACACCCTCGGGGGAGTTTTGGCCTTTAATCTGGCCCTCCAAAACCCAGGTTTTCCCAGGCAGAGGTGACAACCGGAGTCCCAGATGCCTTAGTGAGGACCGATAGCCCTTTGCCCCGTTTTCCCTGCCGAGTGCCCGGCTTCCATAATCCATGGAGTCCTTACACAGCCCTGCAGGAATAATCATCTGCTTCCTTTGCACAGGTGAGGAAATGGAGGCTGAGAGAGGTTGAGCCGCCGGCCCAAAGTTGCACAGCCAGTAAATGGGAAACAGGAATTTGACTTCCATCTTCCTGACTCTGCTGACTTCTACTGGCTGCGTGCGGTAGGACCTCAGTAGCTGGGTTGTGATTGAACCAGCTGATAGGGAGGCAGACCCAGCTGTGTGTCTGGGGCGTGTTGTTCAACCTCTCTGGGCCTCAGTTTCCTCATCTGCACAATGGGCACAGTACCCACCTCTCAGGATCATGGTGAGGATTGATCGTGGTGCCAGCAGGTTGCCTGGCACATGGTAGGTGTGTCTCAGTGTTTACCACCTCCCACCTTGGGGAGCAGTCACTCCCTCTCAGCTCCGTGGAGTATAGATGCTTCGGGACACAGGCGGGCACACGTATGCCCCAAGCAGAGACCTGGACTGGGAAGGGGAAGGAAACTGCCGTCATGCCCAGCCCCTGCCCCCGCTGACCCATTGGGCCCACACTGGACACACGAAAGGCATTCTAGAAGCTCTGTGGATGTCTGCTCAACGGCTCTGCTCAGTATTGCTTGCTGTGTGCCCTTGACAAATCACTGCCCTTCTCTGAACCTTCATTGCTTATCCATAGAATAGAGTAACAACCCCACACTCTTGGGGTGGGTTGAGGATCCAGCGAGGTAGCCTGAGGATGTGCCCACGTGAGGCCTGGCATGGTCAGCTCCCTGCTCCTCCCTGCCTTTGCCACTCGTTCATCACCTGTGGGGTGTTTGTCTCCCCCCTGGGGCCCCACCCTCTTTGTGAGGGGGGCCCTGAGGGTGGGCTGGTGTGGGTGCTGCTGGGCTGCTGATGCTGGAGGATGAGGAGCATGATGGGAATCGACCCCTGGCTGGTTGGGGAAGACCATGGAGGGCAGGAGAAAGGGAGGTGCCCAGGGTCCAGTCCCCCAAAGACCTTCCATAGCATCTGATCAATTTGAACCTCTGGGAGAAGGGCAGAGTTCTTCAGTCGGGTGATGGGAGAAGGGCATTCCAGGCCGCACCTGGTGTGAGGGGGGAGCTGGATTCGGAGAAAACCACCTGGCTGCTCAGGGGGCCCCCCAGTCTGTCAGGGGAGGTGGCGAATCTCCACGCTGACAGTGAGGTCTCCTCTTGGCTTCTCCGCAGGACATATGTGAGGACCCCCGCCTTTTTGTGGACGGCATCAGCTCCCACGACCTGCACCAGGGCCAAGTGGGCAACTGTTGGTTTGTGGCGGCCTGCTCGTCACTCGCCTCCCGGGAGTCACTGTGGCAAAAGGTGAGGTGTGGGGTGGGGCCCTCACCGCTTGGATAGGGAAGGTGCAGCCTGAACTTGCAGAGGTGACTTTATGAACACTTGTGCAGGGGTGGGGCGCGGGGTGACACCAGGGCTCCCGGCGTTGGCTGAGCAGCAGAATCACCTTTCCCTCACCTGCCAGCTGAGGATCCCCAGGCCTAGGTGCTGGCAAGCTGTGTGGCTCCCAGGGGCCTTCGGATGTGTCCCCACCTGACATGTGGGGGCCCACAGTGTCCCCGTAGCCACTTGGTGGAATATTCACGTGTGAAATGTGGAAGCGACCTGAATCATGTGCAGTGTGGAGACCCCACTCACTGGGGTTCAGGAGACCCCCTGCCAGTGCCTGCTGTCGAGACTTGGCCAGTCCTTGCCCTTATCTTGGCCTCAGTTTCCTCACTTGGTCAGCAGGAGTGGTTCAGATGATTTTGTTCCGTGATTCTTGGTTCCAAGCACTGATGTTCTTGAGCGGCACCAAGAGTTTAGGCTGGGAAGAACTGGCTCTCTCGTGACGCCCTGCCCGCTTGTGACAGCACTCGGCAGTGCAGCCCCTTACCCCCACACTGCACGGTCCCTTCTTGGGGAGGCAGGGCTGCTGGAGTAGACGCTGGAGTGCTGGTCTCTGAAGAGTAATCAGCTGGGACTGCATCCTGGGTTCCCGTGTCAGCAGATACAGGTCGTTGCCCCTTGCTCACCCCTGCCCTTCCTGCTCTTCCTACGAGGAACTGGCGGCGGGGCTGACCAGCTCCGGGCACCTCAGCCTTATGGCTTGGGTTGGAGCCCCCGCCTCGCCATGTGGTCGCTGTTAGCTCCGGTTACTCATCCGGAAAACCAGAATATGAGGGTAGCTCCCTCTCAGGGAGTTTGTTAGGGCAAAACGAGATACTGTTCTCAGGGTGCAGTGCTCAGGGAATGGTGTCTGCATCGCCAGTGTTATGATAATTAATGTTCGTAGAACATAATGGGTGTTCCCAGGCAAGCAGGGACCAAGGAGCAGTGCGTTTGTTCTTATTGTCTGTGGCGTCCCTCGGCCATCAGAGGGAGCTGTGCCCTTAGCCGAGGCTGGGACTTTCGCAGGTGCTCTATTTTCGTGTCTTCTGGACGGGGGTGTGACCTTTCAAAGCCACCCTGGGGTGGGTATTCCTGGAGCCTGGCTCCTGATGGTCTGTAGGGACACAGGTGCTGTAGGGGCCTCAGCAAAGTCCACTGCTGAAGCCTGTAGACATGGGTAGTTGTAGGATGTCCACGTTGGGAGGGCCTCAGAGAGCCACATGTGGGATCGTTCCACTGGGGTTGGGGCTCAGTGCTGTTCGCTGGGTATAGAGCTATCCTTGCCCCCCTGATTCCAGGCTCCAACCCCCTTCTCTGAGCCCAGAGCAAGGTCCTCCTGCCTCTGAGCCCACCCCTAGTTTGGTCAGGGCTCCGTCTGGGGCTGGAGGTGGCACACAGGAATTTTCAGGGCTGGCCCTATACTTCCCACCTGCCCTATAATCACCTGTTTACCTGTGGTCTCCCTTCTTGAGATGAGCTCCCCCTGGGCAAAGCTGGCCCAACTACATCTTGTCGGTGAGCCCAGCGGGAGCCTGGCACAGAGAATGCTCAAGAAAGTTTTGAGAGCAGAGCCCTTCTCCAATTTGTTGGACCCAGCTACTGGCCAGCAACCCCACAGCCCGCTTTCCTACCCTGTGTCTCGTGGGGCCAGAGCCTGACCCGCTGTGTCCCCTCCTGGGGAATGGGCTCTCTAGCCATTGTAGGGAGGAGCCTCAGTTTGCTGTGTGCTCTGTCCTGGGCCTGGCCTTAGGCAGTGCCCTGGGGCAGCTCCCCATTTGGTGAGTGGAGGAAGGGGCCCCAGACCCACAGGCAGGAGGTCTGTCATCCATGCTGTGGCAGGTCTGTGTTCGTCCCTGGGCTGAAGGTTCCTCCTGCAGGATGTCAGGGCACTGGGCCTGGCTGGTCTCGAGCCTTCAAGGGCCAGGAGGCAGATCTCCAGGAGCTTGGGTCCCCAGGGGGTTGGAGCAGAGCAAAGTGCTCCTGGCTAATTGCACTCTGCCTCCGGGTGCTGTTGTGGTGACAGCTCCCAGGTCCTAGAAGGAGGCAGGAGGCCCTGGGGAGCTTATTACTGTGCCTTGCCTCCCCTCCTGTCCCTGCTGACTGGGCCCTGTTTGTTGTCACCCCTCACTTTAGGGCCTGTTACCCTGCAGGGCCTCCCCTGCCCCACCCTGTTTCCTCCATGGAACAGGGGTGCTCAGCCTGAGCTGCACCCCTGCTCCCCCCAGCCTCCTCACTCTGGGGATGCCTAACCTCACATGCTGCTACATCGTGCCCTCAACACCCGTACCCCCTCCTCCAGGAAGCCACCCCCTTACCTCTAGTTCTTGATGCAGCCTGGGGCTGGCGGGCACAGGATTTGAAACCAGCCAGGCCTGGGTGTGATTCTGGCTTGGGTCCATGTCGTTACATGCCATCGGGCAGGTCAGGTTCCTACCCCTCGCCTTGGTGTCAACCTGACCTTTCTAGTCTCCAGAGTTATAGGAGGAAGAAAAAGCCTGTTGGGGGGGGGGGAACCTGTGGCATTTCACGGCAATTTACACGTGTTAAATCCTCCTCCCTGCCCCACCTCTGTGTGCCCCGCCTGTTTCTCTGTTCTGTGATGCACCCCTTGGCAGTGGGCCTCCCCCTCCTATGGGATCCCTGGTAGGGGCATATTGGTCTCCTCACCTTGACTGTACATTCTCTGAGGGTGGGACGGTGGGCTTTCGGGTGACCAGGTTTTGTGGACCAGAAATCAGGATGTGACAGTGGGACAGGGCATCTGCTATCAAGCGTGACCTGGCCCAAGCCAGACCCAAGGTCCTTTGTGAGCTCACCTCCCCCCAGAGTCTGGTGCAGCCCCAGGCCTGATCCCTGCCCCGAGCCTCTCTGGCCGGAGGACAGGAAGAGAGCAGAGAGAAAGTGAGGGACTGGATGTCTGAGAGGGGAGTGTTGCGGGGTGGCCGGTCCTGGGGCTCGGCCTGGGAGAGGCACCTGGTAGCAGGGCTTGGGCTCTTTTTTAGTTCTATTTAAAATGGTTGCCATCCCACCCCTGCCCCTGTTACATGTGCATTTCATGCCCTTTAGCTTCGTGGCAGTTCGCTCATCCCAGTTTAACTGAGCACCAGCTATGCCCCGAGCACCATTCTAGGTACTGGGGACAGAAGGTTTGAATAAATACAACGTTGCTTAAGGTTTTCTTTAGCCAGAAACAGCCAGCGTTAAGGGGTTACTGTATTTCCTTCTCGTCAGTTTTTCCAGTTGGGGTTAAAGGGGTGTTTGTTTTGTTTTTCAGTATGTAGTTTTACAATCACATGTGCAACTTGGTCCCTTGCTTTTCTCCTGCGTTCATCCCTATGCCAGGCTTTAGTGGGTCTTCCCAAGGTGTCTGGGGGCGGAGCAGAGATCTGTGGATGGCAGTGGGCCCAGCCCCACCTGCAGCCTCCTGCCCCCTTCCTTTCCTCCCTTCCCACTCGGGCTTTCCTCACCTTTCGCCGCCCCTCCCTCCTTCCCTGTGTGGCTGAGGCCCAGACGACTTCCACCTTCAGCCTCCTCCGGTGGGTCGGTAACCCAAGCAGGCCCAGACCAGGCTTTCCCCAGGGTCCCCACCAGTAGAAACTGAACGCCTCCCCCAGCATCCCACAGGTCCAGAGATGGGGCTGGCATCCTCTCTTTCCTCAGTGCTGCTTCCAGACCGCACCCTCCACTTGTAAACCCCTCCAGGCTTATGCCATTTGCTCCCTACGCTCCACAGCCACCCAGCTGCCACTCAGGCACTGAGGGCTCGGCACCACCAATTCCCCAGTCTTTTCCACCCCAAATACTGCTGTGTCCCAGGGATTCCTCTGCCTGTGCGGCTGGCACCCCGCCCTCACCATCCCAGCCTCAGATCCTGTCTGTATCCCCATCAGCCTTCACCCTCAGCCGCCCTCACCTTCCAGGCATCTCCCTCATCCTGCACTTTGACACACACCTGCCCCCAAACCTCATTTTTGGCTTCAGTCATGTCTCTGTTCTCTCCCATCTACGCAGATGTCTTCCTCTGGTCGACATTGGCCCCTAACACATCAGTTCTCTTATCAGTGTTATTTATTCATTATTCATTCAACAAGCATTTTCCCAGGACCTCCTGTGTGGCATGCTCTGTTCTGGGTGCTGGCTTAATTTAACAGTAATTCCTCAGCCGTGTTGCTCCCTGCAGCTAGAAAGGTTCTGTGAGGGTCAGGCAGTTTGGCTTCTTGCATTCTCCCGAATACCCTCGGGGAATTGCCGCCAGCGACCCCCAGAGCTGATCTCAGGGCTCTAGGTGTTATCTTAACAGGACCAGATGCTCTGTCTCCCTTGGTGACCTTGGTGATACTCTTGTTCATGTAGCCCAAGATCCCACTGGCTGATTTAGCCTCCATCTAGCAGTAGTCTGTGCTTGTGGTCCACTAGACCCTTCAGATCGTTTTCAGCTCTTAACACTTTGGCCTGTGCTTCTGTCCTCTTTTCTGCGTATGGCATGCCATGGCACCTTCCCCTCTCCCCTACCCTGCTCCCAGATGCACTCACGTATTCCACTTCTTCCATTGACCGGAACGTAATAGCTGAACTGATTCCACCTCAGGCACTGGAGATACGGACGTTTGTCAGATTGTTCCTCAGCCTCAAGTCTCCCGGGGGAGACTGAGGCTTGATATAGGTGGAATAAGTGGTGGGATTCTAGTGGGAGGAGACCTGGGCATGGGGCTGCCGTGGGGTGCAGCGTGGAGGCAGGGCCGGCAGGCAGGAATCACGTGGGTCAGTGATTCTCCAAGCACCATCCCTGGACCGGCCGCATCAGCATCACCTGGGAGGCTGGTCGAAGTGCAGATTCCTAGGCTTTGTCCGCCCTGTTAAGTCAGAAGTGCTGGGGCTGGAGCCCAGCAATCGTGTTTCAGTCCTGCAGCTGATTCTGATGACCTCTGAAGTTTGGGAACAGGGGTTTAGGTCAGAGATGGTGGTGGCCAGGCCAGTCCTGGTAGTAGGGCTGGGGGGAGGGTTCTCAGGGACCCTGGGAATGGGATCGAAGGCCTTGGGGGTTGAGTGTGGAGTGGTGAGGGTGACTCTGGGTCAGAGTGGCTACAGGGTTTATCTAGGGTGACTTTACATCTCAAATCAGGAGGCCTCTCCTTCCTTGCTCCCCCCTACCCTCCTGCCAGGGTGTCCCCAGTAAAGCCTCTCTCCTTACAGTGAGCGGCTGCTCCCCACCTCCCGCCCCTTCTTACTGCCCCACGCAGCCTCCCTCCTTCACAAACGAGCGCTCCCAGCCCTTCCCTGGGAGTCAGGTAGTCGGGGCGGTTACCACAGCAAGTGACATCAGCAGTCTGGTCCCCGAGGAGCCCGGCCGCCTCCTGCCTGCCTGCATTGCCTGTGTTACAGCCTCTTCGAGGCGTAGAGAGGAGGCGTTTGGGGACTCCCACCCCCATTTTGAGGGTTGGGCAGGGCCGGGAAGGGCCAGTGGCCAAGAGGGGAGGGGACGGGGGAGGGCGGAGGGGTAGGTGGGGCGTCTTTGGTGGCCTCTTGCCCTGGCAGCGAGGGCCCGGCACACCGGGCTCCCAGACGGCGGAGGAACAGCAGCAGCTGGGCATGGCGGAGGACGGGCCCAAGCCACCGCAGCTCAACATGCCCCTGGTCCTGGACCACGACCTGACCAGGCAGATGCGGCTGCGCGTGGAGAGCCTGAAGCAGCGCGGGGAGAAGCGCCAGGACGGCGAGAAGCTGCTGCGGCCGGCCGAGTCCGTGTACCGCCTTGACTTCATCCAGCAGCAGAAGCTGCAGTTTGAGCGCTGGGACGTCGTGCTGGACAAGCCGGGCAAGGTCACCATCACGGGTACCTCCCAGAACTGGACGCCCGACCTCACCAACCTCATGACGCGCCAGCTGCTGGACCCTGCTGCCATCTTCTGGCACAAGGAGGACTCGGACACCATGGATTGGAATGAGGCCGATGCCCTGGAGTTCGGGGAGCGCCTGTCGGACCTGGCCAAGATCCGCAAGGTCATGTACTTCCTCATCGCCTTCAGCGAGGGCCTGGAACCCGCCAACCTCAAGGCCTCCGTGGTCTTTAACCAGCTCTGACGGCAGCTGCTCGCTGCTGCCCCCTCCCCGTGCCAGCCCTGCCCGTGCCCCCTGCCCCGAGGCGTGTGTTTGAGGACGTTCTTCTAGCTGCTGGCCTGTACTCAGCTCTCCCGGGACCCCCTGAGCCTGTGTCCTTCCTCCTCTCCTCTCCATGGTGCTGGCGCTCCTGCTCACGGGAGGAAGATGCAAAGGACTTGTAGTCTAGAAGCTGGACCGGTGGCCGTTGCTTCTGCTGTAGACCATGGAGCCTGGTTGGCCTTGTGTGGGCAGATGGAGGGGGCCGAGCGCATTTATTTTCTCTCTGCTTCGCTGTCCGGACAGAGACTCAAAGAGACCGAGAGAGACAGACATAGACACGCAGAAAGAGAGATCCAAGTTCCCCGCCATCGGACTTCCTCTGGAGATGGGAGATGGGGAGACCGGCGACAGAGTGGCCTCCTTGGGGAATCCACACATGGGCATTTGGCACCCTCCTGGCGACAGAAGTCCAGAGGTGAACACTCAGCCTGAGGACCCAGGAAGGCACTTACTCCTGGCCCGGGCCTGGTGTGGTCCCATGATGCCCCAGGGGCCTCGGGACTTCAGGCAGGGTTGCTGCGGGGCTTGATTTGGGCAATGGGGAGTGACTGGCAGGCTAGCAGCTATGCTTGCCAACTCTTGCTCTTTGGAGAACGACTTCAGGAGGGAGAAGTGACAGGGAGAGGACATATAACATGTTACAGAGGGATGTCTCTATCTGTACTTGTGCATATATATTGAGAGAGAGCACACTATATTCATAAGGCTATGTTCTAGAGTCTGTACCTGCCCTGTGTGCAAGTCTGATTTTAGATGATCTATTATGTAGTTGCCCAGCTGGTTTGCGGGTGGCCCTTATCAGGGGCTTGGCCAAGATGGCCTTGGGGAGGGGAGCCCCCTGAGCTGAGAGCCTGTGAGGTTCATACAATGAAGTGGGGAACAGTATAGTGAAGGGGTCTCCCTCTCCCTGGGGAAGCTAGATAGCTGGGAGCTCTGGAGCAGGAGACAGTAGATTCTTTGCTGGGATGTCAGGTTTCTTCCAGGTTCCCGGGCAGGGAAGGCCCAGGCCCAGTGAGCCTTCTTTGAGGGAGGGGCAGGCCTGGCTGGCACCTCAGGAAGTGACCCCAACACCCTGTCTCCAGGCCAGCCCTGGTTTGTTCTTGTCAGAAACAGGCCCATTTTCCTCACGAAGCAGAGCCATCGAGGGCTGCAGGGCCCTGCGAGCAGACACCCCGAGAGATAGAGGTTGAGAGCCATCCCAGTGGCTGGGGCTGCTGGGAGGGCGAGCCCCCCACTCTGGAAATGTGCAAAGAGGAGCAGGTATTGGAGTTGGGATTCTTTTTTTTTTTTTTTCTTAAGTTTTATTTATTTGGAGAGGGAAAGAATACACAAGTGTGGGAGGGGCAGAGAGAGAGGGAGAGAGAGAATCCCAAGCAGGCTCTGCACTGTCAGCTCAGAGCCTGGCACAGGGCTAGAGCCCATGAACCATGAGATCGTGACCTGAGCCGAAATCGGACGTTTCATGACTGAGCCACCCACGCGTCCCTTGGGATTCTTTAGGTGGGAATTGGCTGTGGTCGTTTCTGACTTTCAGCTCTGGGGCCTGAAGTCCCAGCAATGCCTGCCTGCCTTCTCTGCTGACAACTAGGGGAGTCCAGACCCCTGGAGATGGCGCTGCCCTTTGCCTTTTTGCCGCTCTGGGGACCCTCATGGTGCAGACTACCTGTACCCCCACTCTGCTCTACCGTATCCACCCCATGCGCTGCGTGTCCCCAATAAAGCCTCTATTCCCCTGCCTCGCGGTGTGCAGTCTCTCACCGCGAGCCACCCCCACCGCTTCAGGAGCTCTGACAGCCCTCTTCAGTCCCTTCATAGCCCTGAGCGCCCCTCCGGGGCCTTCTCCCACATTCCCATACCCGCCCTGCGGCTTTCAGAGATGCGGCCCAGAGCAGTCAAGTGACTGGGCCAAGGTCAGACATCAGGATGGAGTTTGGAAAGAGGTCTCTTGACACCCAACCAGGTATCAACACCCCTGAGAGTTTTTTCTCCAGAGGTCCCCAGACCAGCTTCTGTACGGGACGTGGAGAGAGCCATGCTGGGGCCCCAGGGAGGCGGCATCTGATCCTCAGCAGGTGGGGCCCAAAGGGGATGGGTGGGGATGCACCAAGCCACGCACAATCTCCCTCCCTTGTAGGGTGGCTGGGCAGGGGGCGGATGGGACAGGGAGTGGCGGGGGGGGGGGGCGGTGAGACCTAGGCTTGGGTTTCACTGAGCCTCTGTCATCCATTTAATACAAGTCCATCGGGCAGCCCCTGCCCTGATGACCAGATAAGACACCACCTTAGTGCCCCACTTGACCCTTCATTAGGACTCTGTCCCCTTGTCATCTGTCTGGAGCTCACTCGTTTTGGGGCAGAGACAAAGAGGCCCAGAGGATGAGGTCACTTGCCCAAAGTCACAGAAGGTATGGAGGGGCCAAAGGAGGGGTACATGTGTGCACCAGACTTTGTGGCCCCCTGGAAGGGGCGGGGACGGTGCCCCCACCCCTCCTGAGGGCCCAGGCCCTGGCAAGGCCAGCTTCTTCCCAGTGACCATGGTCAGGTCCTGCTTCAGGGGCCACACTTGGGGTTTTGCTGGGGAATGACCTTCACTTTGAAATGCTCCCCGCAGCCAGGTCTCACATCCCCACCCTGCACCCTGGAGCCCTCCCCGGGTCAGCTGTGGCCACCTTGTTTCTCTTCCCCAAGCCCTGCCCTTCCAGCCACAGCCTCCATCCACTCCCAAAGATGCCTCTAGAAGGATTGGGGGCAACGGAACCCAGTCCTTCCACCCCTGTTCTCCTCCCCGGCAGAGCCAAGACTGGGTCAGGAGGAGTGCAGTGGATGGGAAATGAGGACCCATTTTCCTTGGAACCCACAAGAACACAGAGTGAAGACACTTGCCGTTTCCTGACCTTCGCCACCCCCCCCCCCCCCCCCCGCCAGGCAGTGTGTGCAGTGGCGAGGGGCCTGCCACTGACCACCTGTGACCCTGGGCAGCCTCTCTGAGCCTGTTTCCTCGTCTGTTGGCAGGGGCTAATGACGGTGCCTCCTTGTAGGGCCCGTATGAAGCTTAAATGAGTCAGTGAAGCACTCAGAGCCCCTCATGAGCTGGTACACGACGCCCTCTCTCCGTTTGCTCATTGTTACTCTCCTAGTCACTGTAGACACATGGTCTCACTTTTCAGTTATTCTGAGAGGAATGTCAGGACAACCTGTTTACAGAGGAGGAGCACAGAGTTCAGAGAGGTGAAGGGAGTTGCCCGATGCAACACAGCAGCCCAGTGCTTCTGGGAGCAGGCAGTGTGGGGAGGGATGGGCAGGGGCCAGGCCTGGCTCTGGTTGGAGAGTGGACAGGAGGGTGAGGATTCTTCTCTGACACGGTCACCAGGCTCAGGATGGGCACAGCTGAGGGGATCTTTAGCCCTCACAATGTAGCAGGGAGCCCAGCAGGGGCGGGGGGGGGGGGGCTGCCTCAAGGCTGGGGTCCCACGCAGGTCTCTGAGGGCAGCTGAGCGTCTGGCTGTGCCCTGTGAACAGGAAACCCTGGGCCCCTGCAGGTGCATCACCTCCTGCTTTCCGGCTGGCGAACGACGCGGCTCTGCTCTCCCAAGGGTGTGGGGGGGAGGGGGGCAAACTTCCTGGCCTCGTCCGGTCATGGCATCTGAAACTCGGGAATTTGAGACTCTTGGAATCAGAAGCTGCGAACTGAGGAACCAGGAACCTTCTGGTTTGGGGACTCCCCTCACCTGACTCGGGTAACACAGGAAGCCCACTGTAGCCTGACAGCCTGCAGCCCTGCTGGCCTTTTACAGAAATGCTCCCAGTTAGCCCTCTGGGGTCGCAGGCAGAAATCTGTGAAAAGCTCCTTCCCTGTGCACCGACCCCCCCCCCCCCCCCCCCCAAC
>NC_064808.1:57640387-57784904 GCF_023721935.1 Panthera uncia
TCTCTCTCTCTCTCTCTCTCTCTCTCTCTCTCTCACACACACACACACACACACACACACACACACACACTGGTGCTCACACACATGCATGCTGTGTGCACCCACACACACTGACCATCATGAACTTGCATACTCACACCTGCGTGTCCCATGGCTCAGTCCCAGGAGGATTTGAGCCTGGAGTGCTCCAGGCACCAGGGCATCAGGGGGTGCTGTGGCACACCCGTTGCCTGAGGTTTCTGGGCTGATTTTGTAGTGGTGCCAGGGGGCCTACGAATCCCACACAGTCCTTTCCTTGCTGCTGGGTCAGCCCAAGTAAGTGCCGTGACCCTTCAGGCCTCTCTTTTCCCATCTGCGCAGGGGGCTGCTGCTGCTGTTTCTCCTCTTGGGAGGCTTGACCAGGTACCTGAGGTCCGTGCCAGTCCCAAAGTTTGCAGATTGTTGTGTGAGTGCACGTGCTTGTACCGCATACCCCAGTGGGGATGACCCCTCACATGTGCACAGCCCTCCACGGTTAAGGCAGCACCTCTGAGGCCACTGTCCATTTTGGTTTGCTTTTCTTTCTTTTTGTTTTTAATTTTTTTAATGTTTGTTTATATTTAAGAGAGACAGAGTGTGAGCGGGGGAGGGGCAGAGAGAGGGGGAGACACAGAATCGGAAGCAGGCTCCAGGCTCCGAGCTGTCAGCACAGAGCCCGACGCGGGGCTCGAACTCATGAACCGTGAGATCATGACCCGAGCTGAAGTCGGACCCTCAACCGACTGAGCCACCCAGGCGCCCCCATTTTGTTTTTCACATCAGCCCTGGAGTAGGGTAGGCAGATGCCTACACTGAGGCTCAGAGCGGTGGCCTAGTCGGAACCTAAGTCTTTGCCATGTACCGTGATTGGCAGTGTGTCCGTAGTGGGTACAAGGTCACCAGCCGGTCAGGGCTGTGCTGTGGCTGGCACTTGGAGACTTTCCTTCCAGAAGGACTTGGCCGGCTGTGGAGCTGGGCCAGGCCCTATGCTGGGTGGGGTGCTGGGTGGGTGGGGGGGATCTGGGTGTGAATGGAGCTCAGCTTTGCCCTCCAGAAGCTCCCTTCCCAGGATCAGGGAAAGAGCCTGCGGGAGCACCAGGCCTGGAGACCCCTGCAAGCTGCTGCTGAGCTAGCCTGAGGGACAAGGATTGGGACAGTACTGGCAGAGGGAGCCACATGAGCAGAGCCGAGGTGGCCTGAAGCAGCGTGTGTGTAGATTTCCATGGGGCCCGAGGGAGGCAAGTGTTCAGGGTGAGCCTGAGAGTCAGCGGAGCCCCAGGGCTGTGAATGCCAGGCTGAGGAGCTGGTGGCCGTGGAGATGGGGCATTTCACTTGGGAGGAGAGAGATGTCTTCATGTGCTCCCTCGTACCCATCCCTCGGCCTCAACAATTGTCAGCTGGCAGCCGGTCTTGTTTCCTCTTATTCCCTCCCACGCCCTCCAGGCAGCTTCCCATTTCATCTGTAAATATTTCTGGATGCATCTCTGAATGATAAGGAGTCCTCAAAAACAAAAACAAACAAACAAACAAAAAAACAAAGCTCTGTAACCATAATCCTATAACACAACTCAAATAATTCTACGATACTTCCTTCATAGCGTCAAATACCCAGTAAGTGTTGTGGTTTCCAATTTCTGCCATAAACGTGTATATGTTTTATGCTTTGCTGGAATCAGATCCAAACGAAGGTCCGCGACTCCAATGGTTTGTTTCCCTTCATCTTTTATTGTTTTCCTTGAGATTTCTTTGCTGAAGCCACCTGGCCTGTCGAGTTTCCAACTATCTAGATTTTGCTGCCTTTGTTTTTGTGGCGGTGTTTAACGTGTTCTCTGTGCCATACATTTCCCGCAAAGGACTGACCCCTAGAGGCTCGATAAGGGTCAGGTCCAAGTTTTTTGGCATGACTGCTTCCTAGGAGACATTGTGTGCTTCTCTCACAGGGCCCCGTGATATCTAGTTGTGTCTGTTTTTTGTGATAGGAGAAGCCACCAACGACCATTGCTAAATCCCTTATTTGTCGGTGGTAAAGTAGCAGGAGTCTAATATTCTAATTTCGTCCTCATTTCATAGTTGCAACTCACCTCCAGATATACACCTCCCTTCCTCTGTTGGTTACCCTGTGGTACAGTCTGTATAGAAAAGGCGGGATAAATCCTGATTCTTGCCCTTAATTTTCCAGTTGTTAAAAAAAAATGAGTCTATTTCCCAGCTGTTCTCCAATAGTGACTAATTATTTGTAAGTATCGCTGTGGTCTCATAGATTGGAACATATTTGATGTGTTTTCATCTGTTGCAGTAATCATCCTTACTGAAGCTGAGGTTGGCCCCTCTTTGGCCAGTGGGAGCCTCTTTAGGTTGGTTCCTGAATCCTTTGATGTGGCCCCAGGGTTTTGCTTGCTTCCTCGATTCCTGGGATGCCTGGATGTGGTGTGCGAGGGTTTGTGTGCCCGTGAGAGCATACCTTCCTGGACAGTCTCCTCCCTCTCACTCAGGACCCTGCTGGCAGCAGAGGGGTTGTGGGGGTAAGAAGCTGGCCATGCTGGGCCCACTGGCCATGACGTAGGAGGGGAAATTGAGGCCCACGGGGATCCCTAACTCAGGATCTGCAGGCCCTAGAGCCTCATTAGCTGCTTCCCGAGCCCCAGAGGGCCCAGAGCCAAGCCCTGGGTTTGGCTAATGATCCCCCTGCATCCCCAGAAGTACCTCCCAGCGCCCTGTGAGGGCTCCTCTTCCTCCCTCCCCGGGCCCCACACAGTCCAGAGCTTTCAGAGCAGGGAGGAGTGGAGGAGGGTGCACTGGCCAGGCCGGTGTGCTCAGCTTCGGACTCCCTATCCCTCTGTGCCCTCGGGCAGCTCCTCGTTCCTCAGCCTTCCCGTCTGTGCAGTGGGGATGATAACCCATCCTGCAGGTGCCCCGTTTTTGATATAGCTTTCTGTCCTGAGTGCAAAGTGGGAGAGAGTGCCGGGGGGGCTGGGGCAGAGGCTGCCCTGGGAGGTTTCAGAAAGGACACAGAATTGACTGAAAGTGGAGCAGCCAGGATAGAGCCTTTTCTGGGTTGCGGACACTGTAGAGGGCCCTGAAACCCTGAATGTGAGTCCTGCCTCCCTCACCAGTGCCCACGGGCAACATTGTGCCAGCAACTTCCGATAGTATTGCCTCAAAAGGTAGCGATAAAGGTCAGGGGCAACAGAGAGAAAGGTGTGCCTGGCACCGGGCCGGGCTCCATGGATGGCAGTGCGCCTCTCACTGTGGTCGGCATTTTCATTTTCTTGGTCTCCAGTGTCTCGCAAGGGACCATTTGTCTTCGCCAACATCCTTGTTGATGGTAAGAGGTTTGTAAACAAAAGCCTTCTTAATGAGCGTGGGGGTTGGGGAGTGGCTTTTGGCAGAAGAATCTGGTCTGGGCCTTGGGATTTACGGCAGTCTGCAGCATCTCTGGCTCCTCAGCCTGGATGCCTGGGTGCCCACCCCCATGCCTGAGGGTGGTTTTCTTCCAGAAGGGGCTGCCTCTGGTCGCAGTGGGTTCAGCCCCACTTGGTCCCCGGCTGGGCAGGGCCGGCAAGTCAGCCTGGCTCTAGGGTGACAGGCTTTCCCTCCTGTGCCCACCTCCCGCTGCCCAGATGTGCCACGTCTGCTTGGGGGACGCCCACAGCCAGCTGTCAAGACACCTGCTGGGAAGCGGCTTCTGGCCCTGCAGGGTCGGGCCCACCTTTCCCTTCTGTCCATGCTCCCCCATGCACCCCCTGTCAGCCTCAGCATTTGCCTCTCCCACCAGACTAAGAGCCTCCTGAGGGCAGGGACCATGTCTGATGTGTCTGGGTCCTCGGTGTCAGCACAGACCCAGTGCAGAGCGGTCCACAGGTCACAGGTCTGAACCCTGGCTTCCAACACAGTCTGCCTGACTCCAGAGAATGTGTGTTTCCTAGCTGTGTGACCCTGGCCAAGTTACTTGCCCTCTCTGAGCTTTAGTTTTCTTAGCTGTCAAGGAGGGATGGATGATAGTAATCTCTGCACAGGGTTATCCTGCAGATTAAACTGGGATTAGCCATGGCAGTCCTGGGCACGGCACCTGGCATGTCCGAGATGTTCCATAAATACTATTGTCAGAGACCCACTCAATGCCTATGAACTTTTTCACTCGGTTAACACGTGTATATTAAGTATTATGTCTGGGCCAGGTCCTGGACCATGTATGTGCTGGGCATATACCAGTGACAAAACCTGATGCATCCCATGCTTTTAGAGAGCTAACATTTCAGTGAGAGTAACAGAATTGAACGCAGTGTCACACAGTTGTTTAATGATAATTGTGGTAATGGTCTCCGAGGAGAAGTGCCAGGGGCCATGAAATGGACCGACAGGGGTCCTGGCCTATAGTCTGAAAAGTCAAGGAGAGCTTCCTGGAGGAGGGGGTGGACCCTAAAGGGCAAGTGAGATCAGCTGGGTGAAGAAGAGAAGGAAGAGCAGGTGCGAAGTTTCCGAGCAGAGGAAGAGCCTGGAGCAGGAGAAAACGGGGTGGGGGGGGGGGGGTAAGGGGTTAAAAGAGGAAGAAAAGCCAGCCTTGGAGCTGGGGGTGGGGCAGCGCACATTAAGGGTTTGGAGCTCACCTCCTAGGAAGGCGACGTGATCAGAAAGATTACTGTGCTGCTGTGTAGGGTGAGGGCACAGGTGGTTGTCGATGCCACAGGTTATAGTGTTTTGGGACGAGGAGATGGGGGCTGGGCCAGCGTGGTGCTGGGGACAGAGAGGAGAAGGAGTTTAGCGGAATGTAGGAGCTCCGAGTGGCCTCACTGGCTGGAAAGAGGGAACGGGAGGAGGCCGATGTGGCCGCCTGCTTCTGGCCGGTGCTGGACGGGGCGGTGGCGGCACCCTTCACCAGATAGGAACCGGAATTGGTGTAATAGATTTCTAAGCACTGGAGGGTGCACAGGGAGCCCCGAGGAAGGGAAGGGGAAGCCCAGAGTGACAGCCTCCAACCACTGTAGAAAAGGGAAACTGAGGCCCAGAGAGGAGAAGGGTTCGCCCAAGTCCCACACTGGTTCATGGCAGAGATGAGACCTGAACCCAGTATTCCTTTCTATTTTGATTCCCTCGAGGCATTTCCTCAGGAAGCCAGATATGACCATCGCTGTGTTTCTGTCCTGTCCCCCTCCCCATCCAGGTCATCCCAGACTGGAAGGAGCAGGAGTGGGACCCTGAGAAACCCAGTGCCTACGCGGGCATCTTCCACTTTCACTTCTGGCGCTTTGGGGAGTGGGTGGACGTGGTCATTGATGATCGACTGCCCACAGTCAACAACCAGCTCATCTACTGCCACTCCAACTCCCGCAGCGAGTTCTGGTGTGCCCTGGTGGAGAAGGCCTATGCCAAGTAGGTGCTGGTAGGGCGGGTGGGCGGGTGGCCAGGCTGGGGCGGCTCGCCTTGTGGGCTCCACCTGGGTGCTGCTCTAAGCCGGGGAGCCCAGGGCACGGCCAGCGGAGCCTACTCTGTGGCAGATGAAGGTCTGGGACCTGGTGTCCAGTCCCCAAAAACCAACCCACAAAGTGAGGAATGGTTCCTCCTTGTTCTAGCTGAGAGGGCAGAGCCAGGGCTCACATTCAGGTCGGTGGTTTTTCCCCAAAGATGCAAGCCACCCAGCCCTCCCTGGCAGCCTTGCCGAGGATGTGATATCTCAGAGCCAGGGCTGGTCGTGGTGGGTCCATCCATTCTGTCTCCACTGACCCCTCCTCCTGTTCTGTTCCAGGCCCTGGGTCCCCAGCAAGGGCACAAGCAGAGGTTTGCTGAGCTTTGGAGGGCTTTGGAGCAGAGAGACCTGCTCAGGCCCCTGCAGGCCTGGAGCAGGAGGGCCAATGGGGTCAGAGACCAGCCCACCAGCCCTGTTGAGAATCCTTCCCTGGTTCCTCCTCCCAGGCCCATTGGTTGGTCTCCTTGGACTGTGTGTGTGTGTGTGTGTGTGTGTGTGTGTGTGTGTGTAAAGGAAAAAGGAAAACAACAGCTCCCAACATCAAAAACAAACTTAAGCAGTGCCTGGGTGGCTCAGTCAGTTGAGTGTTGATTCTTGATCTCGGCTCAGGTCTTGATCTCACAGTTTGTGAGATTGAGTCCCATATTGGGCTCTGCACTGACCGAGTGGAGCCTGCTTGGGGTTCTCTGTCTCCTTCTCTCTCTCTGCTCCTCCCCACTCATGCACTTTCTCTGTCGCTTTCTCTCTCTCAAAATACATAGAGTTAAAAAAAAAAAACCTCAAGGAAACACATTGACAGATTCCATTTTCAGTCCTAAGAAAGGAAAACCCGCCCCCTGGTGGTCACTGAGTCTCCATGGTCCTAGGTGCAGACCCCTCTCCCAATCCGTGAGAGCCACTTAGTAGGCTTGCTCTTATTTAGGTAGCAGTTTTATTAATTTTTTTTTTATTGTGGTAAAATATAGAAGATATGGAAATCCAGGCAGAAGGTAATAAAAGTCACCTGTATACTCCTGCATATTCTTTTGGGCCCCTCTGCTCCCTTTCCCTGTTTGAGGCCACCTGAGTTAACCAGGCCTCCTCCCGCTTCAGGAAACTTTGCTGCCCTCCCCTCAAGGCCCTGCCCCCACTCCTGTCTCCCTCCCTGTGCTCCCTGCATCCTCTGCACACCTCCCCACTCCCTCCCAATAGCAACTCGTATTTATTTATTTATTTATTTATTTATTTATTTATGAATGAGACAGAACGAGAACCAGTGGGAGGAGGGTAGAGGGAGAGGGAAAGAGAGAATCTTAAGCAGGATCCATGCTCAGTGTGGAGCCCGACACAGGGCTCAATCCCACGACTCTGGGATCATGACCTGAGCTGAAATCAAGAGTTGGATGCTCAATCGACTGAGCCATGCAGGTGCCCCACCAGCAACTTTTAATATCTTTGATGCCTCTTTTTGTTTATAGGTTACCGTGCAAAGCCTGTGTTGCAGCTTTGTGGGCCTGGATTTTCAATTTATGTAATCTGTTTTGTTATATGTCCCATTCAGCTGCTCACATCCACATTCAGCACTGCCTTTAAGACCCCAACCCTTTCCCTAACATTTAAAGAAGAAGCCACAGTTGTGGCCCTAGCACCTGAGATGTTGCACATAGTAGATGCTTAATGTTTTTTATTTTTTATTTTTATTTGTGATTTTTTTTTTTTTTTTAGTAATCTCTACACCCAACACGGGGCTTGAACTCACAACCCCGAGATCAAGAGTTACATGCTCTTCCAACTGAGCCACCCAGGCACCCACGCAGCATTAGTTGGTTTTTTTTTTTTTTAATGTTTATTTATTTTTGAGAGAGAGAGACAGAGTGCGAGCAGCGGGGGAGCAGAGAGAGAGGGAGACACAGAATCCAAAGCAGGCTCCAGGCTCTGAGCTGTCAGCACAGAGCTTCACGAGAGGGCTTGAACTCACGAATCGTAAGATCATGACCCGAGCTGACTTTGGACACCCAATGACCTGAGCCACTCAGGTGTCCCTAACAGCAGCATTAGTTTTTAAAGTCAATTCCCTGTTGTTAGACATTTAGGTGATTTCTAGTTTTACGTTCTTATAAATAACGTTAGTTATTTATAATTGATGTTTCAAAAGATGCATGAGTTTTTAATACTTTTGACAAGAATTGCTCGGTTTCTGGACAGTTAAGTGTTGGAGACAGACCGCTAGGGCTAAGGAGAATTTGCGTGATAAAACGGGGCGGTTCAGGGAGACAAACGCTGGCCTGGGAGCCAGAGACAGGGATTTCAGTGTTGGCTCTGCCATGACCTGCTGTGTGACCTTAGTTTGCTTGACCTCTCTGAGTCCCCCAGATCTCCCCTGTAAGGTGAGGGTTTTAGACAGGTTGGGGAGCATGAGCGGGGAATTCTTTCCACATTGCTCCCCAGGCTGGCGGGCTGTTACCAGGCCCTGGATGGAGGCAACACGGCGGATGCGCTGGTGGACTTCACAGGTGGCGTTTCCGAGCCCATCGACCTGACTGAGGGTGGCTTTGCCAACGATGAGGCCAAGAGGAACCAGCTCTTTGAGCGTGTGTTGAAGGTGCACAGCCGAGGAGGCCTCATCAGTGCCTCCATCAAGGTGAGAACACAGAGGCAGCCCTCCCCATCATCAGCCCTTACTGGGGTGTCCCAGGCAGGGCCCCTGCTCAGACTAGCTCATAATCTGGACGTTCAGCCTCACGGTGGGGAGGGGAGCAGCTGGAGTGTGCAGCCCCCTCCCCGGTGCTGGGCAGCACGAGCTGTAGGTCCCTTGCCCTGACCCCCTACACTATGAAATACCTTGCTGTTTGACCAGCATCCCCCTTTTACGGGCATCTTGTATTGGGGCAGTAGGTGTCTGTGCATCTGAGGGTCCCTTAGTCAGGGTCGCTACAAGGCGACTGGAAGAGGGGAGGGAGACTCTGCTCCTGGCACAGGCCCAGGTGCCTCAGGAGGATTGTCTTATTTCATCGACTGCTTTTATTTCAGGTGGGGGAGCTGGGGCTCAGTGCGGGCACCAGTGGTGGGTCCATAGTCCGGCTCTCTGGAAAAAGAAAAAGCCCTGCTTTGTAGCGTTTGCTGATTTCATTGGCGTAAAAGGCTCCCACCATGTTGATTTCAAGCTAATGTTTTAACAGTTGCACAACTGAGCCTGTGCCAGTTAACGCCAATGCGCTCCTGGGCCACCCCACTTTAGCTGCCCCATGGGGGCTTTGTGCACACGGAGCCCACCCGCCTCCCTTTGTGTGGGGCTGCCATTCCTTCCCTGTCCTATAGAGGGTGGTGTAGGCACACACCATCCCTGCCCCTCCAGCTGGAGCCTGACCAGACCCTGTCTCTCTGGGCAACTGTGTCCTCCTGTAGGCAGTGACAGCAGCAGACATGGAGGCCCGCCTGGCATGTGGCCTGGTGAAGGGACATGCATATGCCATCACTGACGTGCGCAAGGTGCGCCTGGGCCACGGCCTGCTGGCCTTCTTCAAGTCGGAGAAGCTGGACATGATCCGCCTGCGTAATCCTTGGGGCGAGCGGGAATGGAACGGGCCCTGGAGTGACACGTGAGGCCCGGGGATGGGGGTGCAGGCACAGGGCAGACCCCAGGTGGGTGGGCCCCAGTATGAGAGCTTGGGCAAGGACAAAGGTGGGTTTCCTAGAGGAGGTGACACCCAGGCTGGGCCTTGAAGGATATGGGAGGAGGATGACATTGGGAGACTTACTTTGCAGTGGGCACCTGTGTGGGGGTGGGTGGGGGGTGGATTCTGCAGGGAAGAGTCCTGGAAGTAGGGATAAGCTGATTCCTATAGAGGACAGAGAACCCAGTCTGGCGACGAGTGGGAAAGAAAGCAGGGAGGGAGGCCACCAGGGGTGAGAATGGGGGTGACTGCTCTGTGTTTGGCTCATGGCCCTGGTGAGGTGAGGACCGGAGCCAGGCCCCTGGTGAAGGAGCCCCCTTCCTTGAAGGTCATCCTGCCCTTCCCCCGCCAGCCTGCAGCCTTGTTCTCAGACCTCCAGCCCCTGGCATGGTGGCAACCCACCCTTACCAGACAGGCTTTTTGGAGACGGACTGGGCCTGGCCCTGGGTGCCCCCATCTATACCCACGCTGATGGAGGCCTGGTTCTGGGCTGTCCCTCGGGCCTCCTCTCCCTTGCCAGGGTGGCCCTGGTTGGGTCCCTCCTCTTACACTCCTCCCTCTTCCCTCCCAGCTCAGAGGAGTGGCAGAAAGTGAGCAAGAGTGAGCGGGAAAAGATGGGGGTGACCGTGCAGGATGACGGGGAGTTCTGGTGAGTGTGTCCGTGCCCCACGCGGGCGTCCAGGGCTGGGGAGGGCCTCCTGTAGCAGGGAGCACCAGATGGGGGGGCAGATGCCTCACCATCAACTTGCTCTGTGGCCTAGGACAAATCACGCCTGTTTGCTTCTCTGTGAAATGAGTTGGGCAGTAATGGGCCCGTTCATCCCCGTAGTCCCCAGTACCAACCTCCAGGGACCCTGAGCTGCTCCAGCACGCAGGCTGGGCCCTCAGCAAGTAGGCCAGGATGCCGGCAGGTGGGGATACGCGGGGCAGGGGTAACGCTGGCAGCCTGATTGCCGAGAGTTGCCGAGAGCAGCTGGGGAAGAGGAGAGGCCTCTTGGAGTGGCTGCCTCCTAAGCTGGGCCTCAGGGTCAGGGGAGCCCTTGGTGGGCAAGGAGAGAGACCCAGCCCAGTCAAGAGAGTACGCTTAGGTTTGAGAAGAGGGAGTTCAGGGAGGCCAGGGAGGTGAGGGGAGCTAAGGGGGCACATGGGTTGGGGCTGGGCTGGGAAGATGGCAGCAGCCTTGCTTAATATTGTTGCTGATTGTCACAGCTAGTCTTGGCCGGCTCCCGTCTGCCGGGAGTTGTACTTCGTGCTTTTACTGCATTGCTTAATTCCCACGCTACCTCTGTGAGGTGGGCAGCTGTTGTTAGGTTCATTCCCATTTTACAAATCAGGAAACTGAGGCCAGAAGAGATGTGAAGGGGCCAAGTGACGCCACCTCCACACTCACTCCCGTGTGGGTCGTGCTTCAGAGCACACAGGGTGAGTAGGCGGGTGGCCAGCCAGGGGGACCTACCCAGCCTCACCCCCTGCCACACCCAGGATGACTTTCGAGGACGTGTGCCGATACTTCACTGACATTATCAAGTGCCGTGTGATCAATACGTCTTACCTGAGCATCCACAAGACGTGGGAGGAGGCCCGGCTGCGTGGCGCCTGGACGCGGCATGAGGACCCCCGGAAGAACCGCAGCGGGGGCTGCATCAATCACAAGGACACCTTCTTTCAGAACCCGCAAGTGAGTGTTTTCGGGGCCCCTACTCCGCCCCTTGGGCAGCCACGGGGGCCCTCGCCACTGCCCTGCATGGGCTCCTGCATGACCTTGGGTATATCCCTGTTCCCCCGTGGGCCTCTGTGCACCTGTCTGCATAGTGGGGGTTGGGTGGGTGGGTTCGGGTGGTCCTGGGCAACCTGCAGATGGTAAAGGTGAGGAAGCTCGTCCAGAATTACAAGGACATATAGAGGGAGGCTGAGCTGAAGGCCCGAACCCCTTGTTTCCACACACACGGTTCTCTCCTTCCAGGGGAACTTGGCCGGATTGGCTCTTCCTCAGGGAGGACCTCTCCCCTGCGCCTCCTTTGTTAGGACCCTGGCAACTGTTTACCTTTCGTGTTTGGCATGCCTTCATTTGGCACCGACTGCGTGTGGACTCAGAGCTGAGCTTCCGTGATCTCACAGAGTCCCCCCGCCCCTCAGGCAGCGTAGGCAGCGTAGGCCCATCTCACAGATGAGGGACTGAGGCCCAGAGAGGTGCTGTGACTCACCTGGACTCACACGTGGAACTGAGGCCCGGCTCTGGCCCAGCTTCCAGGAGCCAGCAAGCCTGTCTCCGGCCCGGTCTCACTGCCGTGTCTCTCTTCCCTGACCTTCTCTGCAGTACATCTTTGATGTCAAGAAGCCAGAAGATGAAGTGCTGATCTGCATCCAGCAGCGGCCCAAACAGTCTACCCGCCGGGATGGCAAGGGTGAAAATCTGGCCATTGGCTTTGACATCTACAAGGTGAGGCCAGCTGGGACCCCTGCTCTGGGTGAGGAGAGCGAGGGAGCTGGATTTTAGGCCACCTTGGCCTGGGGGAGAACACTCTAGAATACTCTGGCCACTGACATCATCCCTGCCATTCTGGCCACAATGGCCGATGCCATGGGCATGCTGTGGCGTGAGCCCTATTTGGAACACCCACAGAGGCCCAGCCTGCCTGGGGTCAGTGGCCATGGGAGCCCTCAGCCTGATTTCCTCCTGCCACAGACCCACTGGCTATTTGGCGGATGGGAAGGTGGTCAGGGCCAGGCCCTGGGAGGCCCCCGCTGCTCCCTCCCTCAGGCCTCTGGGTCCCCCTGAGGTGGAGGCCTTGCTGGGCCCTGGGAGGAAGCAGCTTGGGCAGAGCCAGGTGGGCTTGCCGCTGGCCGCTCCCCCTGGCCTGGGACCCGAGGCCCTCCTCGTGTTGCGACACCTGGTATGTGATGGCACTTGGCATAGCGGGATGCCACGGGCCTGCCAGACACCGAGAACCTCGGGAAATCACGTGGACGTGCTGGGCACATGGTCGGAGTTGAGCCCCTGCATTTGAGGCGCTCAGTCACATCATCACAGTTTGTTCGTGTCCTTGGGTTGGTACATCCATTGCGTGCTGAGGTGTTGTGACTTTGACATGTCGTGACCTAAAGTGACATGGCTGTAGCTTATCATGCCACTCGTTCCAGGAGTTGTCTGGCATGTCCTGGCAGCTGGTGATGTCATCTCCTGGCCACGTGCTGTGTTGTGGGCAGATAGTGACACGGTCGCTGTTACCAGGGGGCTGCCCGTTGCCCCCCTCCTCCTAACGGCTTTACTGAGATAGAACTCACATACTATGCAGTTCACTCATTTAAAGTGTGCAGTGACCTTTAGCACGTTTGTAGGGTTGTGCGGCTGTCACCAGTCGATTCTAGAACGTTTTCATCACCCCAGAAGGGAAGCTCGCACCCTTTAGCCGGCACCGCTCAGTGCCGTCCGGCTCCCCGCCATCGTCCACCCCCGAGCCTTAGGCAAGCACTCGTCTACTGCTGTCTCTTTACTTGCCTTTTCTGGGCATTTCGTGTAAATGGATCAGGTCGCTCTTGTCAGGGCAGCGAGGGCGCGATGTGCGAGGTAGGTGGGGGGACCGGGGGCTCCGTGCGGACCAGCCTCCCCGCTCCCCGCAGGTGGAGGAGAACCGTGAGTACCGCATGCATGGTCTGCAGCACAGGGCCGCCAGCTCCATCTACATCAACTCGCGCAGCGTCTTCCTGCGGACGGACCAGCCCGAGGGCCGTTATGTCATCATCCCCACCACCTTCGAGCCAGGCCACACTGGCGAGTTCCTCCTCCGGGTCTTCACTGACGTGCCCTCCAACTGCCGGTGCGTGGGGGCTGGCTCAGGGCCGGGGCTGGAAGGGCCGGATTCCATAGCAGGCTGTCTGCGGAGACGTTGAGGGTCTGCCCGAGGCGTGGAGCCCAGACCTCCAGCCTCCCTGGGCTGACGTGAGCACCCACGTCCTTCCCCTCCTTCCCCTGCTCCTCTGTCCCAGCCTCTCTGGGCTACATAAAGGGGCAGTATTTCATATGTGCATAGCACTTCACAGTTTACAAAGCTTTCGCTCTCTTCGTTTGCTTTTCCTGAACCCCAAGCGGGGGCCTGACCTTTCCATTGTACAGATCAGAATTGGGGATCGAGGTTTGGGGTGGGGGTGGTTTCCAAGGTCATGACACCAGTGGTCGAGTTGGCCTAGGCGGACTGCTAGAGCCATCCCCTCCCTGCTGGGGTGCAGGCCCCGTGAGCCCCCACACTGTCCTCCTACCCTGGTAGTCAGCCCCGATTCAGTGCTCCTTGCACACGGTGCAGACCTGGGAGGCAGCACGTGTGGTGGGCTCTGGGGACCTGGGTCCTGCCGGCCCAGGCTCCACCTCTGTCCAGCTGTGGGGCAAATCCCTTCTCCCGTTGAGCCCAGCGCGCTTCGTAATCTGTAAAAAGGGCGTGATCACCCAGGGCTTTGGGAAGATCACAAATAATACCTGTAACATCCCAGCAGGGGGCTTGGCACACAGTGGGTGCTCAGTGAGTAGCTTTTTCTCTCCGGGAGGACGGGGCTCCCTGCAGTAGAGAGAGAGCAGCAGGAAGCCCGTGGTGGTTTGCCCAGGATGAGCAACGTCTGGACTACATACTGCTCCCCTCCCCTGCCGTCTTCTCGAACCCCCTCACCTTCCATCTCCCTGGCCCCCTCCACCACCTCACCCCTCTCCTCCTCTGCCCTGTACCAGGGAGCTGCGCCTAGATGAGCCTCCCCGCTCCTGCTGGAGCTCCTTGTGTGGCTACCCACAGCAGGTGACCCAGGTGCACATCCTAGGGGCTACCGGTCTCAAGGACTCCTCGACGGGTGAGCTCGCCTGGGGAAAGCTCTGGGACCCACCTCCCCAAGGAGATGGCCCATGCCCCCTCCCCACTGCTCAGCAACAGACACCCAGCCTCCCGAGCTCTCTTGCTCTCACTGAATGAGCAGCCCTTTCCTAACATCCACTCGGGACCCAGCCTTGGAATGAAACTGGGTGCGTAGAGAGGACCGGGCTCTGCTGCCCGCTTTGGGGAAGCTTCCCGTGGGGTGGGGCAGTCCGACACAGGGACAGACAGCTGGGAGGCAGGGCTTACAGAAGGCTCCCTGGAGGAGGTGGCCTTTCTCCAAGCTGAGGCGGCATTAAGATATGAAGCCCGATAAGGCGGGATAGGGAAGAAAAGTGTCTGGGCAGGGGGAACAGCATGGAGGCCAGAGATGACCAGTCTGCCCCCTCCTGTCTCTGGAAGTTAGGAAGGGAGTCAGGCTGTGCTGTCCCTTCTGAATATAGGAACTCCGTCCTCTGCTTTGGGAAGGGGAATCACCTCCCAGACTTCTGTCCCACTGGGTCCTGCCCCAGGCCCCATCATCACCCCGTGGCCCACTCAATTTCTCTAGGGGCCAACTCTTATGTGATCATTAAGTGTGAAGGGGACAAAGTCCGCTCGGCGGTGCAGAAAGGTACCTCCACACCCGAGTACAACGTGAAAGGCATCTTCTACCGCAAGAAGCCAGGCCAGCCCATCACAGTCCAGGTGAGCTCCACCGTCCTGAGGGTCTCCCCTGGACCCCCTGCCTGATGTTTTCCCACTCATGGGGGCTGGGCCCAGGGTGGCAGAGCTTTTGTTGGGGACCCAGGAACACTAAATTCTGGTTCCCACTCTATCCCTGACATGGTATGCATGGCCTTGGGAATTCTCTTGCCGGCCCTTCCTCGTGCCCCAGAGTGCCCCCTGTGGGTGAGTTGTATTAGACGGTGTGATTTTGAGACACAGTAGGGTTAGTCTCCTGGCTGGGGACAGTGGTCATCTCTGCCAGCTTTGCCCCCATGGCTTGGGAGTTGTTCCTTAAACCCCACTGGAAGTGGGTCCACCTGGAGAGGTTGCACCAAGGTGGCATATAGTGCGGGTGGCTGTTTCCCCAGAGCAAGGGGCCAGAAAGCCACGGTCCTGGATTGGGCTTTCTTCCCTTCTCAGGCCAAGGTGGCCCGTGGATGTTGATTTTGGGCTCATTAGTGGGAAGTCCTCTGTCCTCCCGGCACAGGCCAGGGCCTCCCCGGGAAGGTGGAAACCATCAGTAAACAAATGCCCAGGTACCCTGGGGAAGCCACTTTAGGATTTCCAAGTTTTCCTAACACTGGGCCCCACTGGATCAAATCACAGACCCATAGCTGTTGGGGCTGAAAGGACTCTTAGGGGCCGTTGATCCAACCCTCGTATTAAACATGGGGAAATCACTTGTCCAAGGTCACCTAAGGTCAGTGGCAGAACTAATAGTAACAGACTAGACTGTATATGGAAAGGAGTTTGACAGATGGGAGGAAGCCTGAGGCTCCGGAAGGGGACGGCCTTGCCCAGGGTTCACAGTGAGGCAGAGGCAATGCAGGGCTCCTCTTAGCCAAGGCTTGCACTGCAAGAAAGGGGTTCAGGGCCCTGCCACCAGCACCCCCACAGACCTATACTCCTGCTCTTAAAGATGCCCCCCCACCCAAACCTTGTCTCCTCCCAGATCTGGAACCACCGAGTCCTGAAGGACGAATTCCTGGGCCAGGTGCACCTGAAGGCCGACCCGGATGACCTCCAGGCCCTGCACACCCTCCACCTCCAGGACCGCAGCAGCCGGCAGCCCAGCGACCTGCCAGGCACGGTTGCTGTATGTGTCTTCAGTAGCACGTCCCTCACGGCCGTCTGACCCCTGTCCCTCTGCCTGGCCTCCACAGTTTTACCGCCATCTGCATGTCCCCAGCCAGGCCAGGGACTAGCCAGGGAGCCAGGACACTGGGGGCCTTTTCCCAGCTTTTCCGCTGACTTGCTGTGTGACCTTTGGAGGCCTCTGCCCCTCTCGGGGCCTCAGTGTCCCAAGGACCCCGAAGCATTCCCTTCTCACGGAGGAGTCTTCCTGCCTGAGATTTACAGTAGCTCTTCCGACCCCAGCTGTCACCACTGCTAAGGGACTCTATCCGTTGAAAACGTTTTCTCAAGGCCCTGCTGTCTGCCGACGGAGTGCCAACCTGTCACTTGTTTACACAGGACCTTTCACGTCCCCAGGCCCCACTCTTGCCCCTTGTGTCCCGGACCCGCCCCCGTGTCCCAGACTTTGCTTTCTCTGTCACCTACACCTGGTTTTCTAGCCACTTTGAAAGGACTCTTGGCTGTTGCCGGGTTTCTGCTTAGGCTGGAATTAGGAAAATGTGCAAGTGTCATTCATTCTCTACTCCTGCCCACTTGCCCATTCATTTATTTATTCAACAGAGATTTGCCAAATGAATAAATGATGCCCATGAGATGCCCGCTGGAGCTGGGGCCCTCCCTGCAGCTCTGGGAGACCTGGCATCCACCTGGGGCCTCACCCCTGCCCGGGTCCTCTCAGAGGTCAATGCCCAGACACGGCTGCGGCCTCACCCCAGGTTCCGATTTCACGCCTAGCCTCTGGGTGAAGGCCCCTAGTGGGATGGTGGCATCTTCCTGCCTCCACTTCCTTCATGTCAGGAGGACACCCCCCTTTGGTCGGCCAGGAGGGTGTGGCGGGCATGGGGACCTGAGGGGAGGCACGTGCTTTGAGGCCCCCCTCTGCTGCAAGACCTGGGCTTTTCCTGGGAGGAGGCCTGGGGTAGCAGTCTTAGGCCCACTGGGCTCAGATCACTTCTAGGGCTTGGCAGGAGACCTGTAAATCCATCACCTGACCAGAGGCCCCTCTTCCAACATTCCCTGAAAAATGCAGCCCTCCTCTTGCTGCCTGGACCAAAACGTTCCTTTAGTCCTCAATGTTTTATATTCTTTAGTGTTAATCAATCTTAACCAGGGGTTTTTAAAGGAAAACTGAAAGCCTGAACCCCTTTTTTCATCTTAAACTCCAATTCCTGTGGTTCCCCTGATTTTATTTTCATTCTGCTGGGGGAGGGGGTGAGGAGAAGTCACATCTTCTCAGAGGAGGCCTGCAGGTGGGTGAATAAGAGGGTATTTTTTTTACTTGGACGTATCGCAAGCCGGCACCACCCGTGTTCTTGGTGAGCGTTGGCGCCATGACCTGTTTCGGGTCCCTTCTGTGCCCTTCCCTGGCTCCAGACTGGGCACCGTAAATGAAAAAGCCCAGGTGGTTCAAGAACAAGAATTCCTGTGGCCTTGCTGGGAATTCCTTTTGGGCACCCGAATGTTTGGCTCCAGATCTGGCTGTTTGCTGCAGTGTCCTGGCTGGAGGTGCTGGATTCTTGACTTTGCCTCTTCACTCTGTGGCCAGCTCTACTCCTGTGCCCTGGTCCCCGGGCCGCACGAGGGGCCAGGAACTGAACAAGGAGGACAAGAGGATTCCTTCTCGAAAAGCTGGGACTTGCCCTCGAGAACCTGGGCCTGGGGCTGGGACATGACCACATGACCAGGAGCAAGTCACTGAAACCTCCTGTGCCTCGATTTCCCTTCTGCAAAGTGGGGCTAATGGTTCTTGTTCGTCAGCACTCTCGCTAACAAGTGCTGAATAAGGGCAAAACCGTACCCTTTATGTATCTCTGTATGCGTGCACACTATATCCACTCATGTAATCACTTCCCAGTGTCTTTTTCAAGTGAAGGCTCCCAAGTTGGGGTGGAGACGTGAGGGCCGGCCTGGGGCTTCTGGGGCGGAAACATGGGTCTTTGCTCAGCCATGCCCCCTTGGGCTAGGGGGCAAACCAGGATCAATTGGCGGGCCTATGTGGGCTTCAGTCTGAGGATTGGGCACTGCCTCTTCCCCCCCAAAACGGGTTTGGCAGCCCTCTCCTTGCTTCCTGCCCCTCTGAGTGGGCCAGGCTGGCTCCTGGCTGTGCAAATGTCCCTCCCTGATCCCTGGGCGGGTAAGGATAGAGTTCTTCCGGGCTGGGACTAGAGGGTTGGTGGGGAGAGCAATTGCTCTGCTCACCTGATGCACCCTTCAGCCTGTGGGGCCCACGGAGTCCCCATTTGCATCTGGGCAGGGCCTCTGGTCCATACCACCCAGATGTGGGCTTTACTCCCCTCAGGGCCTACCGTGGGGTCAGGAGTGGATACCTGTTCTGTTCTCAGAATAAACATTACTACAGTCCCAGAAAGACTTTCTTGTATCTGTCTGTCCCTCTGGGGGTGAGGGACAATGGAGGGAATATTCCCAGGCTTAGGTAGGTGACTGCCCTCTGGTCAAGAGGCTCGTGAGGGAGGACTTGAGAGTTAACAGCTGAGGCTGGGCCCCACTGCCTGCCCGGTGCATCTGTGGGCAGAGGTCATTGGGATCGTTCCATCATTGATTCAGCTGGCCTCATCCCAAGCCCTGTCCCGGGCACTGGGGATGCAGGGAAGCAGCCACAATCCCATCCATTGGGCAGTCTACAAACTAGTGGGGAAGGCCAATGGGAACACTCCAGTCCTAACAAATGCCACCCAGGGAGTGACTGGTAAGGCAGTGGGAGTTCTGGGAGCTTCCAGCCTACCCTGGAGGGCAGGTCGAGGCCCCGATGCAAGTGGGAAATGGAGGGAGGGAGACAGCCACAGGAAGAGGACCTGGGTTTGTGGGGCACAGGCGGATGTGGGGAGGCCAGCGTGGAGGCTGTTGAGAGGAAGATGCTGGCAGCTCCAGTCGGGGTTAGGGGCTGGGGAGAAATAGTGGACAGAGCTCAGTGATGACTGGGGTGGAGTGGGGAGTGAGGGAAGATGAATTAAGGCCAGTTTGTAGGCTTCTCGACAGGACTGCGAGCAAAGGACATTGTGAATTCTGAGCCCCGCTTAGCAGACTAGATGATAGTGGGTGCTGAGTACACTGTTGCTGTTACGTCAACTGGAGATCACTGCGGACCTCTCCGCTCCGTACCACGCTGGGCCCGTCCTCACAGATCAGGCCTGCATTCTGCCTCAGTGCTCCTCTGGGGGGCTCAGTTTTCCCATCTGCAGGCTGACAGCCTGGGAGGCTCCGCAGGAGAGCTGACTGGGGGAGTGGTGGGTAGCAAGTGTCAATGGCAGGTGCTCCCCCAGAAGTGGGGGCGGCGACCTGCAGCAGCTCCTGCTGGGGCCCCCTGGCCAAGCCTCTAGCAGCCGGCTACCTGTAAGGGTCAGAAAGATGGAGTCAGAATCCTGGTGCTGCCTTCCCTCACTGCTCCAGACGGGGGCGCTCTGGAGGGCAGCGGTGCCCGTGCCCAGCAGGTGGCGCACTCGGGCCTCCCGCCCCAGTTGCGGACACACCTCCGACACACCTCAGTATATTATAGAGGATGGGGATCTCAAGGAGTGCCTCCCTCTGCCGAAGCCCAAGTTCCCCCTAGAGAGGCGTGCACTGATGGGGCAGCTGCCACGTGGCAGGAGGCAAAGGATGGTGACAAGCACCTGCCAGGTCTCAGCAAGGAGTCGTCGATGTTACCCTTTGCCAGTGCTCGTAACATTTTGTGTACTCCTCCTGTTCATGTCCAGCCCCCACTTGTAAGTCACATTATTTTACTTCAATGCGTCCCTGGAATAGACAGGGCTTCTCCAAGTCAGTTGGTTTGAAAGAAAGTTTCCTGGGTGATTATGGACAAGACCTGCCCACCCCCAGAACAGGCTGTGAGGACAGTGTTGAAGTGAAGAGCTTGAGGGGTTGCATCTGAGGGGAGCCCTTGGGAAGTGGATCTGGGGTTGTGTGTGTATGGGGACTGGGGAGAAAGGGCCAGAACATGGGGCTTGCGACCTCCTGCCGGGGCCCTGCCCTGCCCTGCCAGGTCCCTTCCTCTCAAGACTGTGAAACAGCCATTTACAGAGAAGAAAACAGCTTGGTGGAGGGCAGGCAGGTGCCAAGACTCAGCAAATCAGTGACCAGGTCAGGATTAGGAGGTTTTCTGCCCACGTGCTGGGAGCAGGTGGTGTTACCGCATATAAGAGCAGGCAGCTGAAGCTGGGCTGGGTGGCTTTCGCCTGAGTCTCGCACGGCTCAGCGGCACAGCGGAGGGAGTCCAGGGCCCCCGGCTCCCCACTGGGCAGTACAGCCTGCCTCCTATGCTGATGTCACGGCACCCAGGTCTCGGAGGCCTCTCCGACTCCGCCTCCTGAGGGAAGGTTCCGGAGCAGGGCGTGGGGAGGGCAGCAGTGCCGCTGGACAGCCGTCCTGGCCAAGAAAGGAAGGGAGAGGCTGAGAGGCAGACAGACAGTCACACGGTGAAAACCTGACACATCCAGAGAGACAACCCCCGCCCCTGCCCCCCACCCACGGAGTGACTGGCCTCGGAGCAAGACAGAGGAAGAGGGGACGTGTGTCTGCATATTGTCCCAGACTGGTGACCCCAGCTCTTGAGCTCTTCGTGCAGGTGGCAGCTGTGTGCAGTCCGGTGAGCAGCTGAGAGTGGGGAACTGGGACCCCGGTAAGCATGGGCTACCCACTGTCCTGGGCACTGGGAGAAGGGGGATCCCGGGCTTGGGCCAGCCTGGAACACCTGCCCCCGTAGCCATTCACTCCTGGTCTGGCCTCCTGCCACCTTTGGGATTCCAGCCACAGGAGCCACTGAATGAAACTGTCCTGAGCCTGGACAGATGGAGGCTCGTAGCCTGGAGAAAGGAGGAATCAAGGGGCATGGCATCCAGTGAATTGTCTGTGACCAGGCCGGGGCACCAGGGCAAACTACCGGAGTGGCAAAGAGAGAGAGAGTCTCTTTTGGCCTCTAATACTTCCTTTATCTCTTTCTTTCTTTCTTTCACTTTTTTTTGTTTTTTAATTTGAGAGAGTGAGAGCAAGTGTGCAAGCAGGGGAAGGGCAGAGAGAGGGAGAGAGAGAATCCCAAGCAGGCTCCATGCTCATTGTGAGCCCAATGCCGGGTTCAATCTCACAACCGTGAGATCAGGACCTGAGCCAAAATCACGAGTCGGACCCTTAACCAACTGAGCTACTCAGGTGCCCCTCTTTTTCTCTCTTTGAGTAAGTGACTTCCTTCTTCTGTGCCTCAAGCTTCCCATCTGTGAAAGGGGAATAGGAAGCCCTACCACCCAGGGTTGTTGTGGGAACAAGGTAAAGTCGGGCACGGGCATAAATTATAACTACAGTTTTGTTTTCCCTCTTGTCAAGTCAAAAAGCAGTCAACTTAAACATGGATTAGTTCTTCTTTTTAGGAAAAGTTGATCCTGTAGCTTTTTTTTCTTAGGTGTGGCCATTAAATTCCATGTTCTTGCCACCCATCCACCTTCCAGAGCCCTGAAGGCCCTGGCCCTCCCCAGCTCCCGAGGCTCACACTGGTGCAGGAGGCCAGGGTGAGGCTAGGCAGCCTCCACAGATGCGGCTCCCTATGGCAGCTGCCTGCCGGCCCTTGTTGAATTGCCTTCCCTGCCAGCCGGGCTGGGTGCAGGTCTCCAGAAGGACCATGCGCCTGCTGTGTTCCAGAGCTCTGGGGCAGGGGTCAGGGCTCAGTTGTCAGGCAGTGTCCTGGGCAGAGGATCAAATGCCCCAGCGCCTCTGAATGGGCCTTGTGAAAAATTGATGCTCGCCCTGGGGGGCAGGTTGGGGGCCAGAGTGGCCTCACACGGGGCCTGTGGCTGGGGCTGCCGCGGATCACCACGCTTGGTCCCACAGTTCCTTCCTGGGCCTGGCGCTGGCCTTGTGCTGTGTGAGGCAGTGGCTGAGCCTGCCCCCAGCCCTGGATCAACCCCCAACTTTGGGGGGAGAGAGGTGGGGACAGATCCAGACCTGATAACATAATGCATATAGTCAGGGCTGGATAGACAGGAACATCAGGGCTCTTGGCAGCCTGGGGGTGGTCAGCGAAGGCTTCCTGGAGGAGGTACTGTCTGACCTGAGCCATGAAGTGTAGGTGGGAATTTACTAGTTGGAATTCCAGGCAGAGGGGTCAGTGTATGCAAAGGCCAGGAGGTATGAAAAGGGTTGGTGTATTTCAGGAGTTGTGGGTGCTGAGGATGGCCTAGGTGCAGGGACAGGGAAGGAAGAAAGCAGTGAGAGGCAAGACTAAGACATCAGAAGCCACATGGTGCTGGGTCTTAAAAGCCAGCCTGGGGGGCTTAGAGCCCCCATCCTAAAAGCAGGGCATGCATGAGCACGTAACACTTAGCCGGTGACCCTCCCCTCGGGCCAGGCTGCTCCCATCACCCAAACTGCTGGGGCAGCCCTCAGCTGGGAGGCTGGAAATCAAGTCCTATTCCTGAACTTCCCCTGCCCTGCTGTGTGACTTTGGCAAGTCTTGGTCCCTCTCTGAGTCCCTTTGCCCATATGTCCAGGGGAGGGGGCTCCTAGGAGCCCTTTAGAAATCTCTGAATGACTGTAACCAAGAGAAGAGCTCAGCTGCTCTGGGCAGTGGAGCTGGTGACGGCGGCTGAGGCTCAGGTCACGCAGGCTGGGCTGTGGCCAGAGGGAGAGAAGCCAGGGAGGGAGTGTTCCCCAGGGGGAGGAGTAGCTGAGGCTTTGGGAAGAGCCCAGGTGACCCCAGCCAGGCTCAAGGCTGCCAGGGCTGGCTTTCTCAGACATTTCACATGGTCTCTCCCTCTGCAGAACTGTATCTGGCCAGGCAGGAAGCAAGAGCATCTGACAAAGGACATGGTGATTCTTCAGCAGGTGAGTGCTCCCGGCACCCCCATTGTCCTTCATCTTTCTACGCCAGGAAGAACGCTGTTGGGTGACTCATCCTCCCCCATCCCATATTCTCCCATCCATATGGTTAATGGTAGGGCACCCTCCCCAATACTTTCTCTTAGAAACCTCCTATCTATGCTTCAAAACCCAGCTGTGAAACTCCCTGACTCTCGCAGGCCCAGTCTAGAACTGCTCCCTCTGATGTGTCTGCTGGGGCTTCCCTTTCTCACTACACTCACCCTACTGGATAGAAATTACTTATTTACGTACATCTCCGAGTTCCCAGGCATGTGCAAAGGCCCAAATGCGGGAAAGCCTTTGGGGACAGGGAATAGGAAGTTGGTCAGTCTGTGAAGCCAGACCAGGAAGGGTCTTGAGCCTGACTGGGGAGCAGAGAGTGGGGGATGACCTGGTGGGAACTGGAGCTCCCGGGGGTAATATGGAAAGAAACAGAGGTGCTGTGCTCGGCTGAGTCCTCCAGCCCCCTTTCCTTCCCAGGGCCACAATGGTCCCTGACCCTCAGCCCTTCCCCGTGATCAGCCTGAGGCTCTAATGAGCTCCTGGTCTCCAGAGCCAGGAATGTGGGCCCTGAGCCAGGTCGGTCTGGCACCAAGCCCTAGGGCTGGTGGGAGTGTGTGCCACGGGGGCTTGGCCAGCAGCTCCACATCCTCCAGGCCCGTCAGAGGCCAGCGGGCAGCTTTGTCCTGCAGCCGTGTGTGTGTGTGTGTGTGTGTGTGTGTGTGTGTGTGTGTGTGTGTAAGAGGAGTCAGGTTTCTGGTTTCCAGCAGGGAGAATCCGAATAGATGGTCTTCCAGCAGTAGCACTGCTAGGAATTTACCCAAGGGACACAGGAGTGCTGATGCATAGGGGCACTTGTACCCCAATGTTTATAGCAGCACTCTCAACAACAGCCAAATTGTGGAAAGAGCCTAAATGTCCATCAACTGATGAATGGATAAAGAAATTGTGGTTTATATACACAATGGAGTACTACAGGGCAATGAGAAAGAACGAAATATGGCCCTTTGTAGCAACGTGGACGGAACTGGAGAGTGTTATGCTAAGTGAAAGAAGCCATACAGAGAAAGACAGATACCATATGGTTTCACTCTTATGTGGATCCTGAGAAACTTAACAGGAACCCATGGGGGAGGGGGAGGGGGGGAAAAAAGAGGTTAGAGTGGGAGAGAGCCAAAGCCTAAGAGACTCTTACAAACTGAGAACAAACTGAGGGTTGATGGGGGGTGGGAGGGAGGGGAGGGTGGGTGATGGGTATTGAGGAGGGCACCTTTTGGGATGAGCACTGGGTGTTGTATGGAAACCAATTTGACAATAAGTTTCATATATTAAAAAAAAAGAATAGATGGTCTTCCATCCCAGGGCTGGAGGAGACCCCCCCTAGAGCCCCTTGGCTTAACAGCCTGTTCAAAGGCCTGCCCGCCATTGCCAGAGCCAATAAGAGAAGGAAAGTCATTGTCTCTGAGCATTTGCTGGTGCCAGGGCCTTGACTGCAGGCAGGGCTGGGTGGGCGGGGGCATTTACAGTCCCCAGAGGGGTGGCCTGGGCCACCCACAGCTCCCAGGGGGATTCTCCCTTAGGAAGCTTGTGAGGCAGGCCTTGGGCTGACCGCGCCCCTCCCCCATTGCTCTCTCTGAATGCGGGCTGATCCTCCCCTGTGGGAGAAGGTGTCGGCAGGTAAATGCCGGCTCTGCCCACCCCTCACACAGAGAGTACATTTCTGTTACCGCTTTGCTCCCGAGAAGGGTCCCAGCTCTGGCATCCAGCCAGCTATGCAGGCCCACGGGCACAGCCCACCCACCCGGGCTCCAGTTTGGGCTTCACTTTTGATGAGCGGACAGACCTGGGGCATGTTCTTCGGCCTTCCTGAGCCTCCGTTTCCCCACCTGTAAAACGAGGGGTGGGGGGAAACCCTCTTTCCTCGGATGGCTGTTGCGAAGATAAAATGCAACCTGCCGCTTCCTTCACCTGCCTCTCAAGCCCGCCTTCCTCCTGCCTCTCCCTCCCATCCTGAGAGACCCCGGTTCTCTCTCCCCCATCAGGTCTGCCTGCCCTGAGCACTTCGCTTCCCGTTTTCCTGGCTGCCTTCTCCTCAGGCCTTCAGGTGGCCGCTGTTCCCTTCTGGACGCTTCCCTACTCTGCCCACGGTAGAGTCTGATCATACTCCATCTTTTTCTTCGGCTTACCTGAGGCCTCCAGGTGAGCCTGGAAGTGGGGGGCAGCCCTCGTCCTGCTCCCCACGGTCTCCTCAGCCCCTCAACCCTGGCACCAGCCCACTCAGATGAGGCTGTACGCTAAAGAAGGAATGACTGGTAGGACACCCTCACTTGGTCTGAGGAGCTAGGCAGACAGTGGTGCCCACCTCAGAGGAAAGCTTGAGAATGAAATGTCCCGGTGCATATACAATGCTTAGTCTGACGGAAGCGCGCTCAGGGATGGTTAGCCGCCATGATGACAACCAATGAGATCATGTTGACCAATGAGATCATGTTGGTAGTGTTCCTGTGCATGAGAATTCCCTGTTTCTCTCTCTCTCACTCTCACTCTCACTCTCACTCTCACTCTCACTCTCACTCACTCACTTTATTTGGTACAAAAATCTCAGGAGACCTTGAAGGACATGATGGATCTTTCCCCATGTGGGAAAGATCAGTGACCGAGATTTGTTCCTCCCTCTCTTCCTCCATCATCCCAGCCGTTCTGAGACCCCATAGGGTCCCAGGTAGAGGAAACCTCTTTATAAACATGGGAGAAGAATCCAAATTTCTTTACTCATGCAAACATTTATTTATTGAGGGTTAAAATTCTTCAAAAGTAGCATCCACACTGGTCCCAGTACGTGCCGGGCAGTCTCTATATGTGATCTCCTTTTATTGGCATAAGGCGATGAGGGTAGGGATTGTCCTGTCCATGTCACAGGTGAAGAAACTGAAGCCCAGAGAGGGCCATTTAGATATAAGCTGGGACACGTCAGGACAGGGAAGGGAGCCACCAAAGTGAGAGGGTGGCAGGCAGGAGAGGAGACCCTGAGAGGGGGCTGCTGTGCAGGGTGTATGGGTGTGATACAAGGAACAGGCACAGGACCTGGGGAAGGAGAGTTCAGACTATCCTGTGGGGTGGCATTTGCAGAACACAGGCTCTTTCCTAGGGACCCTGAGGAAGTCTGGGCAGACCCGTCGTGTGGATTGGGGTGGGGGTGCCTGGAGATTCCTGGCATATCAGAAGCTGCCTCCCCTCCAGCCGCGTTCTCACACACCCACCCAGCAACGTGGCACTGAGCCCATTCTCTGTACCAGGCTGGGCACAAAGGATGCAGAGATAAATTGCTCCCTGTCCCGGAGCAGTTACCAGATGGCAGTGGGAAGTGGCTTGAAACATGGCAAGGACACCTTTGAGCGGAACTGTAACAGCAGGAGTCCTGGGGTGGAGTGGGGGTGGTGGGGAACCTGGGGAGGGGGGAGGCTTTTGCCCTGCCTCTGATGGTGGATGGGAGGGGGGCAGCACCAGGGAAGGTGCTGAGGCTGTTGCAGTAGCCCCTCGCATACAGATGGGGGACTGAAGTCTCTGGCGGGGGGGTGAGGGGATAGGCCCAGGTTGCAAAGCCAGCTGGTGCTTGCAAGAACCCAGAGATGTGTGGTGCACATGACACTCTTTTAAGGACCTCATGGGGGGCTGCCATGCTTCAATATGATACAATTTCCGGCTCCCTGGTGGATCCCGAGTAAGGACTGAATGTACTTTGCCCGGATTCATAAGCACAGGGAGGTTTGAAGATAAATTTGTGGGCTGTTGATAACAGTTGGATTGACCCTTTTATTAGAATATAATGTCCTGCTTTGTCTCTTGCAACAGTGTTCTAATGATTTCAAGTCTATTTTGTCTGATGCTCTAGCCACCCCAGCTCTTTTTTGGTTCCTGTTTGCATGGAATATATTTTTCTATCTTTTCACCTTTAATCTGTTTGTGTTTTTGGATCTAAAGTGAGTCTTCTGTAGATAGCATATAGTTGAATCATGGGTTTTTTTTTTGTTTTGTTTTTTTTGTTTTTTTTTTTGTTTTAGCCTATGCTGCCAACCTCTACCTTTTTTTTGTTTAAATTTTTTAAACATTTATTTATTTTTGAGACAGGGAGAGACAGAGTGTGAGCAGGGAAGGGGCAGAGAGAGAGGGAGACACAGACTCTGAAGTAGGCTCCAGGCTCTGAGCTATCAGCACAGAGCCCAACATGGGACTTGAACTCACAAACCGTGAGATCATAACCTGATCCAAACTCAGATGCCCAACTGACTGAGCCACCCAGGTGCTCCCAACCTCTACCTTTTAATTGAAGGGTTTAATTTGTTTCCATATAAAGACTTTTGCCGTTTTGTTATGTTTTCCTATAGGCCCTTTCTCCCCCTCTTCCCCACCCCTCGGATTCCTCTATTACTGCCTTCTTTTGTGTTTTATTTTTCCCCCCCAGTGTACTCTTTTGATTCCCTTATCATTTCCATACATATATATTCTAGTGGTTACCCTGGGGGTATACGATTAATATCTTAAATTTCTAACAATCTAGTGGTAGTTAATAACAACTTAGCTTCAATGGTACATAAAAATGCTGCTTTTGTACAGCTCTGTCACCCTTCTTTTTTCGTACTGTTACTGTCAGAAATTACATCTTTATACATGGTGTGCCCATTCACATAGATTTATAATTATTGTTTTATGCATTTGTCTTTTAAATCATATAGGGAAAAAAAGGAGTTACAAATCAAAATAACAATAATGCTGGCTTAAAAAAATTTTTTTTGTATTTATTTTTGAGAGCAAGAGAGACCGAGTGCAAATGGGGGAGGGACAGAGAGAGAGGGAAACACAGAATCTGAGGCAGGCTCCAGGCGCTGAGCTGTCAGCACAGAGCCCGACGAGGGGCTTAAACCCAGGAACCGCAAGATCATGACCTGAGCTGAAGTTGGGAGCTTAACCATTAGACTAAGCCACCCAGGCGCCCCATGCTGGATTTTATATTTGCCTATGTAAATATACTTTTGTAAAATTACCTTTATTGGAGTTCTCTATTTCTTTGCTTTGAGTTACTTTCGAGTGCCCATAAATTTTAGCCTGAAAAGACTCCTTTTAGCATTTCTTGTAGGCAGGTCTACTGGCAACAAGCTCCCTCAGCTTTTGTTTACTTGAGAATGTCTTAGTTTCTCTGTCGTTTCCGAAGGATGGTTTTGCCAGATATTGAATTTTTTTTTTAATTTTAATTCCAGTGTAGTTAACATGCAGTGCTATATTAGTTTCAGGTGTATGACATGATCCAACAATTGCATATGTTTCTTGGTGCACATCAGGTTAAGTGTACTTTTAATCCCCGTCACCTATTTCACCCCTACCCCTACCCCCCTCCCTCCCCTCTGGTAACAATCACTTTGCTCTCTATAATTAGTGTCTGTTTCTTGGTTTGTTTCTTCCCCGCCCCCCCCCCTTATTCATTTGTTTCTTAAATCCCACATATGAAAGCATATGGTGTTTGTCTTTTCTGATGGACTTATTTTGCTTAGCAGTATACTCTCTAGATCCATCCATCTTGCTGTGAATGGCAAGGTTTCATTCTTTTCTTTGTGGCTAATATTCCATTGTGTTGTGTGTACATTTATATATACACACATATATGTATATATACACACACCCTATCTTTATCTATTCCTCTACTGATAGATACTTGGGATGCTCCCATAGTTTGGCTATCTTTTTTTTTTTTTAATTTTTTTTTTAACGTTTATTTATTTTTGAGACAGAGAGAGACAGAGCATGAACGGGGGAGGGTCAGAGAGAGGGAGACACAGAATCTGAAACAGGCTCCGGGCTCTGAGCTGTCAGCAAAGGGGCCCGATGCGGGGCTCGAACTCACGGACCGCGAGATCGTGACCTAAGCCGAAGTCAGCGCTCAACCGACTGAGCCACCCAGGCGCCCCATAGTTTGTAGTAAACATAGGAATGCATGTATCCCTTCAAATTGGTATTTTCGTATTCTTTGAGGAAATCCCTGGTAGTGTGACTACTGGATCATAGGGAAGTACTATTTTCACTGGAGGAACCTCCATACTGTCTTCCACAGTGGCTGCACCAGTTTGCATTCCCTCTAGCAGTGCATGCGGGTTCCTTTTTCTCCACATCCTCGCCAACGCTTGTTTCTTGTGTTTTTGATATTAGCCATTCTGACAGGCGTGAGGTGATAGCTCATTATGGTTTTGATTTGCATCTCCCTGATGATGAGTGATGTTGAGCATCTTTTCATGTCTGTTGGCCATCTGGATATCTCCTTTGGAGAAATGTCTGTTCATCTTTTCTGCCCATTTTTTTTTTATCGGGTTTTGATTTGGGTTTTGGTGTTGAGTTGTATAGGTTCTTTAAATATTTCGGATACTAACTCTTTATTGGATATGTCCTTAGCAAATATCTTCTCCCATTCTATAGGTTGCCTTTTAGTTCTTTTGGTTATTACCAGATACTGAATTCTTACATTTGTTTTTCCTTTCCATACTTTAAATACATCATCTCACTGCCTTCTGGCTTCCATGATTTCTGTTGAGAAATCAGCTATTATTCATATTGAAGATCCTTTGTATGCAATGAGTCTCTCTTATTTTGTCTTTTGACCATTTGATTTTTAATGCGTCTCAATGTGGGTCTTTTTTGTTTTCTTTGCGGTGCAGAAAATTTTTATTTTGATGTGCCAATAGTTGATTTTTGCTTTTGTTTCCCTTGCCTCAGGAGACCTATCTAGAAAGATGTTGCTATGACCAATGTCAAATAAATTATGGCCTGGGATCTCTTCTAGGGTTTTTGTGGTTTTAGGTCTCACATTTAGGTCCTGAATGCATTTTGAGTTTATTTTTGTGTGTGGTGTAAGAAAGTGGTCCAATTCCATTCTTCTTCCTGTGGCTGTCCAATTTTCCCAACACCGTTTGTTGAAGAGACCACCTTTTCCCCATTACATAGTCTTTCCTTGTCAAAGATTAATTGACCATATAATTAGGGGTTTATTTCTGGGCTTTCTATCCTGTTCTATTGATGTGTCTATTTCTGTGCCAGTGGCATACTGTTTTGGCCACGACAGCTTTGCAATATAACCTGAAGTCTAGAATTGGGATACCTTCATCGCTTCTCGGCCTTTTGGCTAAGATCAAGTGTAGAATTGGGATACCTCCGGTTTTGTTTCTCTTTTTCCCAGGTGCCTTGGCTATTGGGGTCTTTTGTGGTTCCATACAAATTTTAGGATTGTTCTAGTTCTGTGACAAATGCTGTTGGTATTTTAATAGGGATTGCATTAAACGTGTAGATTGCTTTGGGCAGTACTGACATTTTATGACAACATCTGTTCTTCAAATCCATGAGTATGGAATGTTTTTCCATTTCTTTGCACTGTCTTTAACTTCCTTCATCAGCGTTTTATAGTTTTCAGAGTACAGGTCTTTCACCTCCTTGGTTAAGTTTATTCTTAGGTATTTTATTATTCTGGGTGCAATTGTAAAAGGGATTGTTTTCTTAATTTCTCTTGTTGCTGCTTTATTATTGTTGTTGTATAGAAAGGCAACAGATTTCTGTATACTGATTTTTGTACTCTGTGACTTTCCTGGATTCATTTTTCAGTTCTAGTAGTTTTTTGGTAGGTCATTGGGGTTTTCTATATATGGTATCACGCCGTCTGCAAATTGTGACAATTTTACCTCTTCCTTGGCAATTCGGGTGCCTTTTATTTTTGTGGTTGTTGTTGTCTGATGGTTATGGCCGGGACTCAATGTGGTTCTTTTTGAGTTCATCCTACTTGGAATTTATTGAGTTATTTGGCTGTAGATTTGTATCTTTTATCAAGTTTGGGAAGTTTTTGACCATTATTTCTTCACATATTGTTTTTGCCTCTTTCTCTTGTCCTCTCGTTGCGTACATGAAATGTATGATGATGATTCCCATCATGCACATGTTGGGCCACCTGATGTCGCACAGGTTTCTCGGGTTCTGCTCATTTTTCCTAGTCCTTTTTTTTTTTCTTCCTGTCCCCCAGACTGGATAATCTAATGAACCTATCTTCAAGTTTACTGATTCTTCCTTCTGCCTGTTCAAATCTGCTGTTGAATGTCTCTAGTGAATTTTTCATATAGGCTATTGCGCTTTTCAACTGCTAATGTTGTATTTGGTCACTTGTAATCATTTTTACCTCTTTATGGATACTCTTTATTTGGTGAGATGTTCTGGTTTCCCTCTGTTCTTTGAGTATACTTCAGATAGTTGATAAAAACCTTTGCCTATGAAGTCCAATGTCTGAGCTTCCTCAGGGAAAGTTTCTATTATTTTCTTTTTACCTGTGAATGGGCCATACTTGTTTCTTTGCATGCCTCCTAATCTTTGGTTGAAAACCGGACATTTAAAAAATAATGTGATGGGGTGCCTGGGTGGCTTGGTTGGGTGTCCAACTTTGGCTCAGGTGATGATCTCATGACTTGTGGGTTCGAGCCCCGTGTCAGGCTGTGTGCTGACAGCTCAGAGTCTGGAGCCTGCTTCAGATTCTGTGTCCTTCTCTCACCCTGCCCCTCCCCCACTCGTGCTCTGTCTCTCTGTCACTCTCTCTCAAGAATAAGTAAAACACCAAAAAAAATTTTTAAATGTAATGTGATAACTCTGGAAGTCTGATTCTTCTCTCTCCCTCTGTCTCCAGTGTCTTGTTGCTTCTTGTGAGTTACAGTTTTGTTTAATGACCTTTCAAAACTATCTTTATGAAGAGTGTATTCTTTGTTGTGTGTGGTCACTGACGTTTTGAAAACTCGTAGAGCCAAAAACAAAACAAAATTACTTTCAGTCCTGCAGCTGGCTGTGTGTGTGTGTGTGTGTGTGTGTGTGTGTGTGTGCGCGCGCGCACGCGCCTGCTGGGCATGCCTTCAATGCTTAGGCCTTAGGCAGATCACTTCCTGTCTAAATGGAGCTTGAGGGTCAGTTTGAAGTGAGAGCTTAGGGTGTTCTTGGGCTTTTTCTGAACGTTCTTCCAACCCTCCACATGAGGTGTTCTAGATTCCCCACTGTATGCAAGAGCTTTTCAAAACCCCTATTCCCCTGGCTTTCCTGCAGGCTTTTTGGAGTGTCTATTGTTTGTTCCAACTGACTATTTCCATGCTTCTCCCTCCCCCCACCCCACCCCACCCCACCCCACATAGCAGTGGTCTCGTTGGTCTCTGAATGTTTTTGACCAAAACCCTCCCTACCTACTCCTCCACCCTGCCACCCTGCGGGGAGTTCCAAGCTAGAGAAATAAAGGCAAGCCCTTGGCATTATTCCTTTAGGGAGCTCCCAGACTTGTTAGAAGAACCATAATTCTTAGATAAGGGGTCTGTTCTGCCCCATCAGGCCCTAAGAACCCACACCAGGGATACAGGCTTCCATCTTCAAGACTGCCACAGAGAGGTGCGGGGGGAGGGGAGGTTAAAACCCCACAAAGTTCTCCTGCTGGGTTTCAGTCACCTTTCTCTTTAGTAAATGTTCGGTTGGTTACTATAAACATTTGATGATTTTCCAGGGTTCTAGTATTGTTGATTCTGACCATTTTTACCACATTTTTTTTGTATTTTTGTAAAGGGATGAGTTCTTGAGTTTCTTCTTGGCCATTTTCCCTGACGTCACTTGCTCGTGACAGTTGGCACAGTTACTAAATGGAAGCTTTTTGTCCCACCTTGCTGTCAATTGTTGGGTAGTCCCTCCACCCCTGCTGAACATCAGTCTCCCCATCTGGCCAGAGCTGGACTGGATGGGGGGGTATGGCGGGGTGAGGGCAGCACCATGCGTTTGTGTGAGGCACTAAGGAAGTACAGAAAAGAGGGTAGTGGAGAGGGGATATTAAGGACAGGTGGCCTGAGTCTCTGTGGAGCCTGGGTGGCCGGGTGGCGGAAGGGAAGAGGATCATGAGGTGAAGCATTTCTGGCAGAGGGCTCGGCACAAACAAAGGTGAGGAGGGATGCCTGGGTGGCTCTGTCAGTTAAGCGACTCTTGATCTCGGGTCTCGATCTTAGGGTTGTGAGTTCAAGCCCCATGTTGGAACTTAAAAAAAAAAAAAGTGAGGATAGGGAGACCCTATCCTGTGTGTTCAGGGAAGCAGGAGATGAGGCTGGAACAGCAGTGAGCCCTGGTTCTGGGAGAGTATCTGCTGATGCCAGAGTGGGTCACAGGGGTATCAGACTTACTTCCCAGACCTGGTGTGCAGGCTGCCTGTGGGGAAGGGGCCCAATCCCAGGCTTCAGCTAGGGGTGGCCTGGGTGCATGGGGTTGAGCGGTGGCTCTGGGCCAGGCAGGGCCAGGCTCTGAGTACTTGCTGGGTCTCCCTGAGGGGGCCTCTCTCCATCCACCAAACCTGATTTACTATCTCTTCCTTCTTCCCTCTGCTTCTCTGTGATGTGCTCTTCCCTCTCATGTCTGCCTGAGATAATCATGACGCCCAGGTACCACCCCTAACGTGACTTGCTCAGTTAATAAGAACCAACACTCATGCGGCCATTTTTTTTTTTTTTTTAAACAGGAACCAATCTGAGTGAGTTACCCACATAAACCTTTTCAATCCTCACAAGCAACTCATGACGTACTGTTATCTTGTCATCCCACAGATGTGGAAACAAAGGCACATACGGGTTGAGGAACTTGCCCCAGGTTACACGGCTTGAGGGGCCTTAGGTTCAACCTAAGCCATTTGGGTCCCGAGTCCAACAGCTTAGTGACCAGGCTATCCTGTCTCTCCAGGACGAATCCATCCCTCATCTGGTGGCACTATCCTTATCTGGGTCTGGATCTGGTCCATTCCCAGGCCTGGGCTTGCGAGGATGGTGTCCCCTAAGCTTTAGTCTGAGCCTGTGAAGCCTGGGTAAATGGACAAATGGAAGGATGCCTGGAAACCTATCCCCGGCACCGTCCTGTGTCTGAAGGGCCCTTCTCCCATGGACTCCTGTGGGTGGGTGGGCAGGGCTACATGTGCTTATTCTTTGCTTGACTGGGGGAAGGATCCCTCCTAAGGGCACAGTCCCTGGGAGGGCATAGGAAGTAGATGGGAATCGCTGCGGTCCATCAGCTTTGTGCGGAGCGGCAGAGGGCTGGGTCCCTGAGTCCCGGATAGGGGGTTGGAGTAGAAGGAAGCCCAGATCCAGTGGGGCAGCTCTGAGTTCTGTGTGAGGCATCACTGTCTCCTTCCTTGCCATTCCCCCTTCTCCCTGCCGTGTTTTTGTGGGACAGTCAGGCCTCCAGGATTCTAGATAATGCCAAGGGCCAAACATGGAAACAGTAGGGCTTGAAGAGAGAGGAGAAAGGGGAGGAAGAAAACAGAAGTTAAGAAGAGGGGAGAAGGAGTGGGAGCAGAGTCCCAGGGCCTGTGCCTGCCGGACAGGATGGTGGCTCATCGCCCAGCATGGACCCAAGCCAGGTGCCCAGTCCCATGTGGCTGCCAGGACATAGGAGCCCAGCTTGGCGCCCACTGTCCTGGAGAACCAGGGGACACCCTTCCCAGGTGCCTCTTCTGCCTTCTGCAGATTACCAGCTGGCTGGCCTCCAAGCTGGGTGAGGAAGACCAGAGACAGACTGTTCTGAAGCTTTTCTCCCCTAAGTCCCACATCCCTACCCTTAGGAAGAGTTTTACCTGCCCTCCCTTTCCAGAGGCAGCCAGTGAGCTAGTAGGATCTCTCAGGCACCTTCCCGTCCGTCTTAAAAAATTATGAAGTTTATTGCGTTCCACTCCATAACATCCCCACGTTCCTTTCCAAAGAAAACCTACAGATTGAGTTTCCAGGTGCCTGGTGGATGCTAAGGTCCGCAGCTCGGTTCTGCGGCGCTACACGCTGCGGTCTCGGTGAAGCCGGCTGCGAATCCCCCCACAATGATGAGGTGTTGGGGGTCCGGAAGAGACGGGCCAGGGCCAGGGCGGTGCGCGCGCCCCCTCCCCGTTCCCGCGGGCGTCACCTAAGCCGCCGTTGCCATGGGCACGCAGCAGATGGCCGGGTTTAGGGTTCCCGGCGGCGGTGCGCACGGGATTAGGTGAATTAGGGAGTCGGAGCAGAGCCGCCGCCAGACCGACCGCGTCATGGAGCCCCCTGCCGACCCCGCGGAGCCCTCCGATCCCGCCGACCCCTCCGACCGCGCCGAGGCGCGCGCCAAGCCGCAGGGCAAGTGGGCGCTGGTTCGCAGCCTGAACCATGCGTTGAAGACCTACGCGGTCCTGCCGGTGAGGCCTGCGCGGGGAGGGGGAGGTTGCACCCTGGGAATCCCGCCCCGTGCCTCTGTTTCCCCGCCTGGCAGAAACGGGATGAGCTGCAATGGGTGGCAGAGCACCAGGGTGTGTGCAGACAACCCCCCCGCCACGCCCACCCCCACCCCCACCCTGGCGTCTCATGCCTTCCCTGACCCCCAGAGTGAACTTGGCCCCAGCCGCCCCTCCTTGCGTCGGGAGCTTTTGCACATCCCAAATGGGAATGTGAGTTCAAGGTGAAGTCTCTAGTGGGGCGCCTGTCACAGTGGAGTGGTATGAGTGGGACCAGGTTCAGGCGTGAGTGCCTGGAATCTGGGGACAAGAAGGGTTGGTGATGTAAGACTGGGGCCCAGTGCCCCCTTTCTCTCCTTCCCCTTCCTGTCCCCCCCCCCCCCCAAATCTCTTTTCTTTTCCATCTTCCTTCCCTCACCTTGTTTTTGGTTCAGGCTGCTCTGCAGATGATCAGAGTCTTTATCAGTCATTAATTTGATGAGTGACTGTGGCCAAGTTCCTTTGTCTCTTTGGGCCTCAGTTTCCTCATCTGTAAAATGAAGACTTTGAACCCACCTGCATTCTGATGCCCCAAGAACTTTTCCTGGGACCAGGAACTTTTCCTCTCAGACAGGTTCTCAGGCCTCACAATTCTCCCTGAGGCCAGTTGGCTGCCATTTTCGCCTTTTTCCTCCAGTTGAGACCTAGAGCAGAGAAAGAAAGTTAAGCCACTGCCCTCCTTGTGACAGTCCTTGGTTAGGAGAGTTCTAGTTGCCTGTTTCCTGTAGGCCTGAGCTCTCTGCTCAGCCTCTCTGAGCCCCCATTTCCCACTCACATGAAGTCTTTTATTTCCGGTTCTCCTCTGTTCCCGGAGTGGGGCATATCTCCTGTGTGCCAGGCTCTGTGCTGGGTTGGGGGCAACCTCTGACCCCCAGCTGCCCTCGGCTGAAACTCTTAGCTTGCCCCTTGGCCCACAAGCCATCCAAGACCAGGGATCCTGTCAGTGTTTCCTGTTTTGCTCACAAAACTGGGTTCAGAGAGCTGTCCAGAAAGAGTCCTGGATTCGGAATTTGTCAGACTTGGGCTTCATTCCGGGTTTTACTACAAAACAGCTGGGTGAATTTGGACAAGCTTCTTGACCTCTATGAGGAGATGAAGTGGAAATGGAATCTTCTGCCTGAGGGCTGTCAATGAGATAATCACAGGGAAGCATCTCACTTCCTACCTGGCCCGTTGTGGGTGTATTGTGAGTTAGCATGGGGCAATGTCCTGGCCAGCCTGGCTGCCAGCGGTTAGTGTCTGTCTGTCTGTCTGTCTGTCTTGGTCTCTTTCTTTCTCATGCTATACATTCTGCATTCTTTCTCACACACCCTCTGTCTCATGCTCTCTCTCTTACATACACACACACACTCCCATCGAGAGACAAATCCTGTTTTTCTGTGTTAGACTCTGACTCTAGGGAGTCACAGAGGAGACAGACCCAGCCCGGTCCTCGGGGGCTGCATGCTAGTGGCAAAGGGTCACACAGATGGCGGTCACCCCAAGTGGTGCTGGCCCCGGGGCCTGGAGGGATGCCTCCGTTCTCCACACAACAGCCAGAGCGAGGTTTTGAAAATGTAAATTCATCATGCCATTCTCCGGCTTAAAACCTCAATGGCTCTTTGTCGTACCTAAAAGAAAGTCCAATTCCTGTCTGTGGTTATGCCCTGTACAATCTGGTACCTGCCCACATTCCCCTCACATCCTCCCCTCCTCTGTCTAGAGGCACGCTGCCTTTCCCATCTGTTTGTGGCTCTGTCCCCAGAGCTGGAAAGGGACCGACCCACAGTGGGCTCTCCATAAATAAGAGCTGAATCAATGAATGTGCTCTTCAGGGGTTGGGGGGCGGGAGAGAAGGAGGGGAGGCGGGGAGGGGTTGGAAGGGCTGTTATTTGCTCTGGGTCTGGACAGACAGGTGGCGTCCTCTCAGTGGAAAGGTGGGAGGGGTAGCGGGCAGGTGGAGAAGAGCGGCGTGAGCCAGTGTGGCAGGTGATCCTCGGCCTGGAACTCAGAGCTTCTGAGGGGTGTGTCAGGAAGCACAGTTTGGGTGTGGGACGGAAGGGGTACACGGGGTGCCCCACGGGAAGCAGCCAGGCAGCCCGGCAGGCACACCGCACTCCCACACCATAGATGCTCAGGAAACACGTGAGTTCTCCTCTCCAGAGCCCGTCTAATTTTTCCTCCTTTTTCTGGGAGGAAGCTGGGGTTTGGAGCTAACCTGTCTCTGACACGCGTAACCTCCCACAAAGCGGCAGCCGTGGCCAAGAAATAGCTGATTCCAATGGGGACGACCAGGAGGAGTCTGGAGCAGTGAGGAGTTGGACTTGGGACTCGCGGAGCCCACCCCCTGAGGCATGTGGAAACTGAGGCTCAAGTCAGGCAGCGCCTTGTCCGTGGCCCAGCTGAGCAAGCCTAGCTTCCCAACTCCCAGCCCACGTGGTTTCCACGGGGCCATCCCCTCAGGTGAGGTTCACTGTCCTGTTTCATCAGCGGTTCTATTCCTAGCTGCTGCTTGGTAAGTTACAGTGTTAAGAGGTCTGTGTTCTCTCAGCCTCCTGGGGAATCCTCTTATTCGGATTAGAATAAAATCTAACTTTTACCTGCAGGCCAGTGAGAGGTGATGGCGCTGGAGCTTGACCACCTCTGTGACTGCCGTTGTCCAGCCCAGTCATTCTCCACCCTCCGTGTGCCTGGCCCCTTCGCCGTCCTCCCCGCCATCTGCAGCGATCGATTGTGTGAACGCGTTTGCTCAGTTGTTTGTTTTCTGTCTCCTTCCAACGGGAAGGTAGACTCCGTGGTCACTGCTGGATCCCCAGTCTTTAGATCAATCAGTGCCTTGTATTCATAGGTGCTCAATACGCGTTTGTGGAATGCATCGGCGCTGAAAGTGGTTGTTTCTCCGACTCTGGGTTTTAAATCTGGCTTCCATGTGCCTTCACTGGGTGTGTGGTGAGAGCGGGGGACACAAGCGTGACACCCTCCCGCTCAAGGTCAGGGTTCTCCCTCCACAAGCTAGGAGGCAGGGTGGTAGAACTCATATCACAGGGCCCAGCACACAGCAGTGTCACTGCAAGGAAACCCACACCTCTGACTATGACACTTGACTCTGGAGGTGATGGAGACTGTTTGGGTGTCCTGTGGGGATGCCTCCTTTAGGACAGAAGGGAAGTGGTTTGGGTAAATTGGTGTTTCTGCCTGAGCCTCGACAGATTTTCTGTACGTGTGTGGGGTTGTAGAGCCTTGGGGAGAGCCGGGTGCTGGACAGCCCTGGGTTTGAAGCTGCCCAGCTGTATGCTCTTGGCTCCTCCCATCTCTGAGCCTCTGCTTACCTATCTGTGAAATGGGGACTTGGCTGTTACAGAGGAGAGATTGAGGATATTGCATAAGTGCCCAGCCTGGCCTGGCACCGGATGGCTCCCAGCAAGTGCAAGCTCCCTTTCCTTCCCTCTGCCGTGGTTGGCACAGGATCCCCTGGCAGTAGGAGGGCCGAGGCACAGGATCCCCCTCCCTGCTCACCTGGCCTGGGATTCTCTCTCACCCACAGGGGGATTATGTCTGGATGGACCTGAGATCTGGGCAGGAGTTCGATGTGCCCATCGGAGCGGTGGTGAAGCTCTGTGACTCTGGGCAGATCCAGGTGGTGGACGATGAAGGCAATGTGAGTAGCCCCCTACCTCCCCTGCCCCTGCGGGAAGACGCAGGCTGACAGGGGCCGGGCAGCAACCTCAAGGGGGTGGAGGCAGTACCGTGCCCCTCCTCCTGCCTCTTGGACACCCCCTCTTCCATGGAACTTTCCCACTGCCTCCGCGAGAGGCTGTCTCTCCTCTGCCCAGGCTACCAGTTCATTTTCCGTAAGCACTCGGTCTGTTCTGTGCAGTATGAGAGATGGGTGTGTGGAGGGCATGGGTGCGTGCACGGTGGCGGGCCGGACGTGGTGCCAGGCTGAAGTTCCACAGGGGTGCTTTGAGTCAGACAGCCTGGATTCAAATCCCACCTTGCCCACTTACTTATTAGTTGTGCAACCTTCATCAAGTCCCCTTCCCTTCCAAGCCTCGGTTTCCTCTTCTATAAAATGGGGATAATAATACCTGTCTCGCTGGGTTATTGACTCAAAAGTTGGGTCCCACATAGAGAACACCTCAGTAAAGTCAGTTAGTCTAAAAATGCCCATAGTCTTGCTCTATTGGATTATGGTGTCCTAGGAATTCATTGTCTGCCTTGGCACTGCCCTGGGAATCAGTCTAACCGATTAACCCTTTACTTCTCGTGGCCCTGAAGGAAAGGGACACTGGAGGTGCAAGTTCTGTGGGTAGTGGGAGGGGGAAGGGATGGAAAAGTATGAAGTCAGGGCCCTGCCCTGGAGAAGGCCGGTAGCCTGGAGGAGGACCCATGGGGGAAGCACATGTGTATGTGGCTTGGGGATGTGGGGATATGGTACTGAGAACAGGGTCCCAGCTTAGGGACATGAGGGATCCAGGGAGGTTCAGTCCCACTGTAATTTGGGTTGTGCCTGGTGCTGTGCCCAGTGCTGGGGAATATAGAGACAGAACCGGGTTTCTGTCTTGGGTTCCTAGAATGCTGAGGGCAAAAGAGGGTACAGTGACAGGGAGCAGAAGGCTCTCCTCGGGGCAAGGGCAGGGATCAGGAGCCCAGGAGCCAGGTCCTGGACACAGGGGGGGCAGGGGCATCCTGCTTTTCCTGCAGTCTTCAGGGACCCCCCCCCCCCCGCCGTGAGATGCACGAAGCCCTTTGGCCTAAGCTCTGTCTTTGGGTCCTCACAGCACCTGTGAGAGGCAGGGAGGGCAGCCAGTGTTACCCCAAGGGGAAACCGGGACAGAGAGGGACCACCAGGCCTGGTCAAGCAGCTGGTAAGTGATGGTGCTGGGATTAGCACGCAGGACCTCTGGCCTCTGTGTATGTGTTTCCTCTCCCAATATCTCGATGGCGACTCTAGGGCTCAGATTCCGTGAAACCATGCTTTTGTCCCTGGGCTTTAGAACCGGAGTGCCTGCCCCGTCATTCTGGTGGCTGTGGTTCTAGGACCTTAGAGGAAGCCACTGTGAGGTTGCAGCCAGAGAAGGGGGCACAGGTTCAGCTGGCAGCACAGACAGGGGCACACACCCTCCTGCAGCCCCGAGGGTGGGGCCCAGGGACCATGCCTGCAGGCTTACATTTCACCTGGGTCATGTTGCATGTCAGATGGTGTCCCGTAACTGTGTCACTGGATCCCAGAGCTCCCCTCCCACCTGTTCCCACTAAAGACTTGAGAGTGGGGGCTGCAGGCATGGAGGGATGGGACTGGCTGGCCGGGAGCAGGTCAGAGAGTCTGGTTTGCCTCAGTGGCACTGGGCCCAGGGCTTCTGGCCCCCTCTTGCAGGGGCTTCCCCATTCTCATTCCTACCCCCCAACCTGACCCCTCTGACTTCTAAGACTCCCTTAACTTGACAGCCGAGACTAGGCGAATCCCATCTGGTTCCCCCGAGACCCCACAAGATATCTGTCCAGAGAGAGTTCTCTGTGAAGCTTTGCTGAATGAATGAATGAATGGTTATGGTTCCAGTCTTCATTGAGATCCTAACATTCTGCCTTTGCCCAAGCTGTTCCCATTGCCAGATACACCTCTCCTTTCCTTATTCTACAGATCACGTGGTTCCCCATCCCTCTAAACTCAGTACCAGGCCAGTTCTTTTCCAGATGTGTTCCCAGTCCTTGGGATTGGCCATGTCCTCCCCTGTCCTCCCCCCCCTCCTTCCCACCTCCGGCATTCCTTCAGAGCCAGGTCTCAGTTTGTGCCCTGGTTACACTTTGATCTGTGCTATAAGTGCCTGTGGACATTGACCTGAGGGGTGCTGACCTCAGTGGGGAGTCCCCTTTGTGCAGGAAAGGGGGAGGGAGAGGCTCAGTTCTGCCATTGAACTGGGTAAGCCACTTTGTCACTTGAGTGTGACTCCTCGCTATTAAATGGGGGCTGGTGATTCTGCTGTGGGATTTTGTGAGGAACAAATGAGAACATAGATCTCCTCTGTCAAACCAGAAAGTATTAGAGTAATAATACCCAGCCCTGGTTGGGCAATTACCAGGCAGCAGCACTTTTTAGACATGGTGGGAGTAAAACAAAGGTTGACCTTTAGTGTATCAGTTAATTCCCCCAGTGTCCCCAAGAAGAAGGGACTGTTCTTCTAACTCCAATTTCATAGATGAGGTCATGGAAGCTCAGGAAAGCCAGGTGGCGTGCACAGGGCTTACAGGGTCACGTGGTGGCTGAGCCGCCTCTTACCTCTGGGCTGAACTGTTAGGGTAAGGATTATGGGGGCCAGAGGCTGGGGTCAATGGGAGAGGCAGACAGCCTGCCCAGGCACCCTCTTCCCTCTGGCCTGCATCAGAGCCTAGCACCAAGTCCGTGAGCAGGGACCAGGCAGAGGGAATTTTCCAACTGGATCAGCTTTTATCAAGAAATAGGATAAAATGGGAGAGAGGAATGTTCCACTCAGGACTGGAAAGTCCAGGCGGGTTCTTCAATCTCACCATCCGGCCCATTCATGCCTCAGGGAGGGCCGTGTGAGGGCCTGACCTGGATGGAAATGCCTCTGGCCCAGGAGGTGCCCTGAAATGCCAGGGCAGTTGGAGTTGTAGGCTATATGGCTAGCCCTGTCCCTGATCCCTCTGAGGGTATTGTGCAGGCCCCCATCCTACTCTGGTCCAGGCGAAGTGAGAGGGCGGGTATGAGGGACTATTAGGGTCTCTCCATGACTAGGATTCCCGCTTCTAATTCAGAACTGGTCCAGTGGTCACCAGTTAGTCATGTCCTAGCAGATTTCCTGCCACATCATTTGTGTCTGGCCCATGTATGAGGCACTGTGGACCCAGGATATGGAAGACCTGGAATCTGGCCTCCATGAGCCCCCAGCCTTTGGGCACATTGGGAGGTCAGAACTGCATTCAGACAACAGCAGCCCAGGGTGACCACTGCCTTGCAGTGGGAGACCCAGGCAATGTGAGAGCCCAGAGGAGGCCCTGACGTGGCCTGTGGTGGAGGTGAGGGGGATGGAACAGTGGAGCATGTGAGGCTGGGCAGCGTTGTCAGCAGAGGCTTTAGAAACTGGGAAAACCTTGAGTGGGGCCTCAAAGGCTGGGTGGAAGGGAAGTAAGGGGGACCATATGAGCAAGGCGACAGAGGCATTTGGGGAAGTGGAGACCAACCTTCTCTGGCTTAGAACTACGGGCGGCGGGGTGTGCTGGAGCAAAGGCCACATGTCCCTGTGTCCACCTCAGGCTGGCCCTTGAATGCCACGCTGAAGAGGGTGGCGAAGCAGGGAAGGGCTCCAAGCCCCAGAATGATGGGATCAGACAGGTACTTGAGGAAGCCCCCAGGGGATGTAGGACTGCAGGGGAGAGCTGGGTGTGAGGTGGAGGGCAGCAAGGGCCAGGGAAGAGATGGCCGTCTGGATCAGAGTAGGGGCTCGAGGTGGCGAGGAAGGCACTGCTCACTCAGCAGCAGCCCTTCAGAGGGTTGCGTGAGTAGGACAGGGTGACCAGTTGGATTGGGGATGGGACAGGATGAGGGGCTCATGCCCCAGATTCCTGCTAGTGACTAGCTGTTGGGGTTGGTTATCCCAGAGGGGGACCCAGAAGAGAAGGAGGCAGGAGAGAACATGTTGTGTGCACCACACTAACTCACCAAGTCTGAGGGCCTGAGCTGGGTGTGGGCAGAGGGCTCCCCTTCTCCCCTGTTCCCGAAAGTCAGACCCCTGAAGCTCCCAGGGTTCTGGCATTTGGGAGCAGGGAGGGGCCCCCAGAGGGCTGTGGGGGCTCATTCAGGCTGCAGCCACACTCCAGAGCACAGTCATACTCTCCCCTCCCTGAGATGCTAGGATTGTGAGGAGAAGGTGCTGGAGACCACCTTGGGGAAGGAAGGAGCCATCTGCGGGTTTGTTGAAACTGCCAATGCTATTGGCCAGACGTACCACCAGAAGCCACCCCCTGCCCGAGGAGGAGATATTACAGGGGAGCATAGGAAGAGCCACGGGGCAACCTCTCTCCTAGTTTCCGCATCAGCTCCCGCGCACTGAAAGTTCACCCCTGCGCCACCTTCATCCATAAGCCCTGTGAGCTCTATTTCAAACAGATCTACTTCTCTCCATCTCCACTGCTATGGCCCTGCCTTTGTCGACCTCAGAGGCTTTGCTTTTGCTATTCCCTGGGCCTGGAATGCCCTCTCTATATCTTCAGGGGGCCCTTTCTTGTCATTCAGATCTCAGCTCAAATGTCACCTCCTTGGAGAGGTAGTTCCTGACCACCCTAAGGTAGTTCCGTCCCTTATCTCTATCCTGTATGCCCGTTGGTTTATTCTTGGCACTGTCTGAAATCGCTTCCGGTGTAATTTGAAGTCCAGTCTACTAACACTTTCCACTCCATCCTGCGAAGAGACTGGGGGGACTCTAATTCCCTTTGTGAGAATCCAAAGTGGGGCCAAAGTCCCTGCACTGCCCATCTTTTAGGTCTGTAGAGAGAATTCCCTAAGAGGAGGAGGAGTGGTCCATAGAGTGTGGGCGTGAGCACAAACCTGATAATGATTGTGTTTGGCCACGGGAAAGGACAAGGTCTTTACCAGGGCTGCGCGGACCCAGGATTCCTGCCCCTCCTGGGCCCCTTGCCCAGCAGAGCGCAGCCTGGGTCCCAGAAGAGCCACCTGACGGTAGCCACCGTGCCTCCCCACAGGAACACTGGATCTCCCCGCAGAACGCCACGCACATCAAGCCCATGCATCCCACGTCGGTCCATGGCGTGGAGGACATGATCCGCCTGGGAGACCTCAATGAGGCTGGCATCCTGCGCAACCTGCTCATCCGCTATCGGGACCATCTCATCTACGTGAGTGCTGCCCCGCTCACCCGCCAGGGGCCATTCTCCCGAGGCAGTCAGGGGCTCCTCTGTCCCCAGCCATTTGTTCTGAACCATCCTTTCTTTGGGGCCTAGGCTTCTGTGGTCTGTGGTTGGGGGAGGGAGCGGTATACACCCCGGGTTCATGCGTCTCCCTAGGCCTTGAAACCACTGGGAGGCCTGGGCCGGTGGGTGAGCCGCTTCTGTGCTTTGCCCAGAGATGGGGAACGGCTGTCCCCTCCTGGGTTTGCTGTGGGGGCGGGGCCTGCCATTGGTCCTCAAGGTCAACATTAGGATGGGCCCAGAGTCTCTATCCTTAGAAGGGGATGGAGGAAGGAACATGATCCTTGACCCCACAAAACCTTGATATAAGAACCAGTCATACACATCCTCCACGTTCTTTCACCTTGAAACTTGACAAGGACAAATAGTCTCACTCGGCCAGGACTGAGCTGATTCCAAGAGGTGGGTTCAAAGACCATCAGAACACGAAGGGCCCATGGAGACTATTGTCTACAGGCTCTCACACTTTTTGGCCTTGGGAACCTTTTATGCTCTTAAAATTGAGGATTCCCAAGAACATTTATTTTTTATTTATTTAATGTTTATTTATTTTTGAGAGAGAGACAGTGTAAGCAGGGGAGGGACAGAGAGAGAGGGAGACACAGAATCTGAAGCAGGCTCCAGGCTCTGAGCTGTCGGCCCAGAACCCGATGTGGGGCTCAAACTCATGAACCACGAGATCATGACCTGAGCTGAAGTCAGATGCTTAACCGACTGAGCCACCCAGGCACCCCTCCCAGAGCATTTATTAACGTAGGCTTTATCTATTGATATTTACCATATTAGAGCTTGAAACTGAGAAACTTCACAAATGTATCAATACATTAAAAAATAACCATAAAAATCTATTATAGGAAACATTTTTATGGAAAATAACTGCATATATACCCCCCAAAAGTAGTGAGGAGAGTGGTATTATTTTATATATTTTTTTCAAATACCTTTAATGTCTGGCTTAATAGGAGACAACTAATTCTCATATCTGCTTCACATCCAGCCTGATGCGATGATGTGGGGTTGAAGGGTATGAGGAAAAGCTGGCTGCAAAGATACGGAGGTGGAAAAGATTACAGATTTCCTGAAAGTTCTCTGAGCGTTCAGAGATCTCTGGGCCACACTCTGAAAACTGCTGGGCTAGTCCCATAGTCCCACTTTAAGACTGGGAAACTAAGTCTGCAGGACGTTTAGCCAGGCCCAGAGCTCTGTGCTGGGGTCACTGCATGTCTCTGACCCAGCGCCTCCCTCCAGCAGCTCCCAGTGAGGGAAACCAGGGCTGTCACAAAAAGGAGAGAGCAGGACAGAGCAACCCCCCCCCCCCCGCCCACCCTCACCTTCACCCTCAGGCAGATCCCCGGACAGGCTGCTATAGGGGGCATGCTTGGGGGACACACGTGGTGATAAGCGTCTGAAAAGTGCAGACAGAGCAGGCCTGTAGGAGTGCGGCCTTTGCTCCCAGCTTAGGGAGAAAGGCGGGGTTCCCAGAGGTAGGTGATGCAGCATTCAGGAAGGGGCGCTGCTTGGATAGGAGGCTGGAGGCAGGACTGCGCCTGGTAAGTGAGTGACACAGGGTCACTCAGGTTGTCAGGACTGTGAAGAGCAGCCAGGGAGACAGGGCTGGAAGCCCTGAAGTTGTCCCTGAGCAATCCCAGCAAGGAGCTGTGTCAAGGTCAGGGATCCATCCTCTCAGAAGCCCTGGAATTGTGACCACTCACCCTCCAGGGAGGCCCTCTGCTACCCTCCCCACCCTGGGACCCTCTGCCACTTCAGGCCCCCCTATGCCTCTGTGCTGAGGCCCTTAACATTCGTCTCCTGAGTAAGCACAAGTGGCTTTTACAGGGAGCCCTTTAGCACTGATGAAGCCCCTCTCACCCTTTCCCTCACCCAGAGCGGGGGACAGGGCACAGAAGGCACCTCCAGACATGAGCAGCAGCATCCAGACAGGAGGATGGTGCTAGAACTCGAGCCCAGGCCAGAGATCCCCTATGGGGATCCACTGGTGTCTGTGCCCCAGTTCTTGGTGGTTCCCTCATTGCTCCTCCCCCTCGATGGCAGGTGGACACAGGAGGGTCCTGAGGCTCTCTCTGGCTGCTCTCCTGGGGCTGGGTGGAGTCTAACACTTGGGTCCAGAGCTAAGTGGGGACAGGGAGGCCACTGCCAGAGCTGATGTCCTGACCCAGTATCCTGTCAGGAGGAGGCCGAGGACCCCTTCACACGGAGAAGCTGGGTCAGATGGGAGTTGTCCCCACCAGAGACCCCACAGACCATGTCTAAGAATAACCAGAGGCATGTCATTGGTTATTTTGCACACAGTGTAGTGATTCTTACGGGCCAACTGGTTCCTCACATGTGAGGGATAGTTGGTGGGCTGAATCAAGGAACAAAGGCAAACACAACATTCATAAAGGAGAGGGGAAGAAAAAAACTCCAGTTTGAGAAGAACAAATCTTCTTTGTGAAATTTGGGGGGATAGACTAGCTGGGAGCTAGCAGAGAAGTCAGCTTTGGGTCCTTGAATAGCCTGAGAAGGGGACCAAAGAAAAGAATCCGAGAGGCTTATGGATTCTCCAGAAAGCTCCAAGATCTATACCACTTTTTCTCACCAGTTACCTTTTTGGTGGTCTCTTCTCTGGGTGAGGGAGAGGGGGTAGGACACCGACTCGAGGTACGGTGCCTAAGTTGCCTTCTTGTTCAGGAAATCAAAATATGGCACCTGGGGGGTCCCCAGCTCAGTTGGTCTATGGGCCTAAGATTCTGGGTGTGTGTGGGTCTGGGGAGCCATGTTCAACGATTGCCCAGTACAGGGTTTCAACTTGCCAACTCTCTGGTGCTGTGACTGGGTAGATGGGGTAGGACTAGAGCTTTGAAGAAGCAACCGGGCCATTGTCCCACTCAGAAACCATACCTGTCCCTAACCATGGCAACCCCTGGTCACTTCATGGCTTGGGTTACCCTGGGCACAGCCCCATGTACCCAGGATTTCCTCAGATTACCACAGCTGCTCACAGCCCTGGGCTGGGTGATGCCCTCTCCCTGACTGTCTGCCTTGGGCATGCCCACTCCAGCTAGCCCATCCCTAGAAGCCTGAGGGAAAGCACCCTAGGGCCAAAAATCAGCTCTGAACACCCCCAATGGGGGGAGGACCCCCAGAAGACACCTGGCAACCCCTGGGTCCCACAGGGAGCAAGGGGCATGGCTGGTGAGAATTCTGGGCTCCCTAATGCTGAATAGGCCGGCCCGGGTCCGAGTCTTGGCAGGTGGCCTTTGGGGAGTCCCTGCTCCTCTCTGGTCCCAGACTTCCCTCTGACACGGTGGGGAGACTTTCTGGGTGAGCACCTCTGTGACTCTGGGAAGGTGCGTGTGCCCAGGATGTGTTTTGGTCTCCATGGCGGGCTAAGAGGCTCCAGGCCTGACAGGCCTGACAGCTTCCTGGCAGAGGCGGAGCCATTCCTGTCACATCTCCTGGAGTGTGTCTCTGGCTCCAGAGAGGTTCTGGAACTCTGCTTGGGGACTTGGGGCCCCTAGAGACCACGTGTGTTGTGTTCTGGCTTGGAAAGAGTCGTTATCTCTCCCCCTCCCAACCTGTGGCCCCAAAGGCAGGTTTTTCTTCCTGGAGGCTCGAGCAGGAAGCCTGTGCTGGGCAGCTGGGCATTAACCTCCCTTGGAGGGAGAGAGGAGGCCAGAGGGGCTCAGGGAGCAGAGCTGAGAGCCTTGGGGGACCGGCGGGGGCAGAACGGGCCTGAGTCTCCTTGCTTTCCCCCTGCTTTTCGTGAATTGATCTCGAAGTCCCTCTGCTTCCCAGAGGCTGCTTTCCCATCTGGAAAGGGATGTATAACCCCTCCCGCTGGCCTCCTGAGGAGCACAGGCAGCAACTGAGTGCAGTGGCAACGTCCTGCACCCAACAGGGGTCCAGCTGGCAGATTGGTGTTCTTGCCCTTCTGCGGTGTGGGGGGCGGGGGACGTCCTCACTGACGGAAGCGGCCTTGCTTCCATTAGCTGTTCTGAAATGGGCACACGTGCTATAAGCTGGAAAGTTGTCCTCTTGCCACAGAGAAAACCACGGCCGATTTCTTATCTGTCCTCCAAGACAAAGACTGTATCTATGATCTATATTGTATATGATATAAAATTACATGTAAAAAATTTTTTTTTCTGCACAAGTAGTAGCATTTCTCTCTACCCTGTTCTGTGCTTCTTTTCCATGCACCACAGCCCAGGGCCATCCTTCCTGTCACTATAGGCAAGGCTGCCTAAGAGTTGCTGACAGGCTGTCCCCTCACATCCCTTCTCTGCTCTTTCCTCTGGGCCCCAGTTAATGCGCGGTGCCAGGCCTGGGTAGAAGGGACAGTGAGGCTAGGGGGCAGAGCCCTTGAACCAGAATTGCAGAGGAGTCAGGTGGGCCAAGTGATGGGGATCATGCGGGCACATAGGAGGTTGCCTGGCTTCCTGAAGGGGGGGATCATCTCATCTTAGCGGGGCTGGCGGGGGGCGGGGGGCGGGGGGGGGGGGGGGGATGGAGTTGGTGCTTCTAACTGAAGGTTTAACGTGGAGGGAGCCTCCTGGCTGTGGGATGCTGTTGGTGAAGGCCAGGACTCTGGCGTCTTGTGTCCTGTAGCCGTGGGAAATTGCCTGACGGTTGTCAGCAGGGGGGTGACACAGCCACGTTTAAAAAGCTGGCCCTGGCTCAGAGTGGAGGGTAGATTGTAGGGGGTGAGGGTAGCACAGAAGCTGGGAACCAGATGGGAGGCACCTGCAGTGGTCTGTTGAGAGCCCATGGTGGCCAGCGTCAGGGGTGTGGCTATGCCAATGGAGAGAGTTGGGCTCATATGAAGGAGAGGGAGGCAATGGGGGCCTCCCAGGTCCCGCCGTGGGCGAAGGATGGTGGGGTTCTGCTGGCCAAGTTGGGCTGGCTGAGAGGGAGCAGGGTTGGAGGGGAGGGTGGGGTCCAGTCTGGGCAGGCGTGTGGACGGAAGGGGGGGATGTCCAAGAGGCAGGGGCTTGGGGGCTGCTGCTGCTCTCTGGCCTGTGGGTAGAGCGGGAAGGGCCCTGGAAGCCATACAGGGGAGAGGAGGGCCCAAGGCCCGCCGCAGGAAGGCTTCTCGGAGTGTATCTGCGCATCCTCTTGGCACTGGCTGGCCCGGCACTTGGTCACCGAGTCTGCTCCCAGGGCCACCTCTGTCTGGCTCTGGCTGCCCCTGTTGACCAGCTCATTAGGTCTGCTTTGGTGTCTCTACCTCCAGCTTCGGGGACAACCATTCATCTTCCCACAGCTGCCAAGATGACCTTTCTCCGACAGACCTTCCAAATGCCATGCCCTTTCACGCCTCTGTGCTTGGTTCCCACGACCAGCCCTCACTCCCCCTCTCCCCACACCGCACCCCCTTCCCCACCAGAGGAATCGGCTGCTTCCTACAGGCCCTAGCTTTCCCTCCCCAGCTCCCAGGATGTTCTGTCAGTCTCCCCATGTGTCTCAGTGGAGGGTCCTTAAAGGACTGCTTGGAGCCAGCCTCTTGCCACATGGCGATCACAGACCAGGCGGTTTGATGTCAGGTTGTTTAAAAAATTTTTTTATTTTTTACATGTTTATTTTTGAGAGCGAGAGAGAACGCATGAGCAGGTAGGGACAGAGAGAGAGGGAGACACAGAATCTGGAGCAGGCTCCAAGCTGTCAGCACAGAGCCTGACGTGGGGCTTGAACTCACGAACTGTGAGATCGTGATCTGAGCCGAAGATGGACGCTTAACCAACTGAGCCACCCAGGCGCCCTTCAGTGCCATGTTATTAAGGAACCACCAAGAAGAAAGGAAGGAGGCACTTAAGGACGGCTACTCCATAAGCGGGCACATGTCAAAGGTTATGTAAGCCCTTCAGTCATTCCATAGCCCTGGGAGGTAGGTGTTAACCATCCCCCCTTTACAGATGAGCAGACTGAGGTGTAGAGAAGCAAAGCGATCTGCCAAAGATATGTTCTTTGCGGCTGACTCCCCCGCCTGGGGACAGACGGTCAGCTGGCTCCCATAGCCAGGCAGGGCTGAGCTGTAGATGATGGGTCTGAGTGCCCTGGAGCTGGAGGTTCGTGGGCTCTGATCTGAGAAGTTAGCCCAGCCCTGGGCTGTGTGGGGTGTTCTTAGTGGAGAATGCCCTTATGTCCCCATTCCCCACTGAGCAGCTCTCTTGTCTCCTGTTCCCCACTTTCCAACCTCAGACCAACTGTGGAGGGCGGGTGAGTGTGGCACAGAGCTGGCTCTGGCTGTCCGTACGTGCTTGGCCTGGCCGGTCCCTCAGCCTGCGTCCCCACTCCACCCTATCTCTGCCTGCTTGGGCTCTTGCATGCAGTGGGGTGGTCAGCACGGTCAGGCTCTGCTGCTTCTGGCATGGGGCTGCTTGGAGGGAGAGCCTGGATGGCAGGGGAGCATCCTCCAGGGCCCAGAGAAGGGCACTAAATGGCCAGTTCTCCTGGCCCAGGGCAGGTAGAGCCAGAACTGGAACCCAGGTCTGGGCTGTGCAGCCCAGGGCTGCTTCGCACAGCCGTCCTGGCCCTGGTTGGGGCATTTCCCCTGAAATGGGGTGCTGGCAGCAGCCCTTTCCCTGCATGGCTACCTTGGGCTGAGGCTTCTGGGGTGATGCACTAAGCCCTTGGTGGGAGGCGACAGGGGCCGGACTGTCACTTCCCGTTGGTGGTCACACCTTTCTTCAGTCTCTCCAGGCCCGGATGTCAATATATCCATCACCGATTATAGGCTGAGCCTGACCTTTTCAAGCTGGGGTGGGGAGGGGCAAGTGGAGGGAGCAGTGATCCCTGGGCACCTTATTCTGCCTGGTGGCTAGAGGCCCGGGCCATGTTGTCCCCTGTGTGGCAGGGCCCCGGCCTCACAGCAGGAAATCTTGTACACAGGTGGCCAGTTAGTGCACCGACAGAGGAGCCCAAGGAGAGAAAGGCCCCTGGTAGTTTGAGGTGCACCGGGTCCCTGCACCTGTGCTGGCCAGGATGGCTGGAGCTGTCCTGTCCCCCAGAACACAGGGGCCCCTCTGCCCTGGGGCAGTGCTATGGAGACTGGGGCCTACCCAGCCCCCAAACCACATCCCCCAGCCCCTTCAGCCTGTTATGATTTGGTTCCACTCCCCCTGGACCAACCTAGCCTCTGCTCCAGACTGGTCTGGTTTATGAATGTTACTCTAAACCTTTGGGATACAGGGCTTGGAGGCAAAAGTGGGGACCATACTTTTGAGTAATTTGAGTAATACCTGCAGTGTGCTATGACTTCTAAAGTACACTACCTCCTAATCCTTATAAACAGTTACATTATGCCCATTTTACAGATAACGATATGGAAAATGGGGACTCAGAGACGCTCCCTTTCTCCCCACTTGTTCCTCCCTTCATCAGATCTCACAGAGCACCTACTCCAACCTAGACCCAATGTTAGTTTGACAGCCCCACTCTCAGCTCCTAGAGACGCTGGATTCTGACCCCAGGTCATGTGACTCCAAAGTCAGGGCTGTCCCTTCCAGAGGAATGGAGCAGCGCAGAGCCTGAGAACTTTATCTAGAGTCAGAGCCTCCCTCACAGGAAGTGGTGAGTTCTTCGTCCCTTTTGCCCGCAGACGTACACAGGCTCCATTCTAGTGGCTGTGAACCCCTACCAGCTGCTCTCCATCTACTCACCAGAGCACATCCGCCAGTACACCAACAAGAAGATTGGGGAGATGCCCCCCCACATCTTTGCCATTGCCGATAATTGCTACTTCAACATGAAACGCAACAGCCGTGACCAGTGCTGTATCATCAGGTGGGTAGCCCGGCACCAGACTGGAGCTCCAACTTTGTGCTCCTGCTAGTGCCTCATGGAGAATCACCTCCCCTTTCTCAGGCCTTATATCTCTATTAATGCTGCCAAAGTTCTTGTTAGCATTTGAGGCCTACCTTGTTCATTACTGGGTTCTGTTAAGTTACAGTCAGGTGAAATTTTAGGTTCCTATTCTCTGCTGGGCAAAGGGTAATAGGACAGAGCATTGGTCTAGCATCAACATATGCCATGCTCTATGGCAAGTATAGATGGAGGGGTGTCTGTGTCTAAATAAAGGGGAAGGAAAGTACCTTTGGCTGTGGCAGAGCACTGAGCTGCTGTGGCCTTTCCCCATCCCTGAAAGGTCCATATTGTCAGCCTACTTTACAGACTGGGTAGGGGGAGGCGCGGGTGGGGGAAGCGGCTTGGGCCAAAGCCCCGTAGGGAGAGGGCCAGTGTGGGCTGTGACGGGTCCTACCCCTCTCCGGGTCTCTCCTGCAGTGGGGAGTCTGGGGCAGGGAAGACAGAGAGCACAAAGCTGATCCTGCAGTTCCTGGCAGCCATCAGTGGGCAGCACTCGTGGATCGAGCAGCAGGTGCTGGAAGCCACCCCCATCCTGGAAGGTAGGGCCAGGGCTCTCAGAGTGGGGCTGGGTGGCTGGGTGGGTGCTGACCTTGCCCGTGACCCTCTCCCCACCCCGAAGCATTTGGGAACGCCAAGACCATCCGCAACGACAACTCAAGCCGCTTTGGGAAGTACATCGATATCCACTTCAACAAGCGAGGTGCCATCGAGGGTGCCAAGATCGAGCAGTACCTGCTGGAAAAGTCACGTGTCTGTCGTCAGGTGGGCCTGAGCCCGGGGCAGAGCTGACCCTCACAGGACCCCCGGCCTCAGGGGCGGGGGGGTGGGGGGGTACGTGTAGTCTGGATCGTCCCTATGCTGCTGCCGGCTTGTCTCAGGGCCTGAATTCCTGCCATGAAACCTACCCGTAGGGGCTTTTTTGTGGAAGTCATTTGTTAAAACAGTAAACCATGTCTCAGTCTTGACTGTCTGGTTTCTGATGCCTCTTCCTGCCCCTGCCCCCCAACACCTTGTACCCCATTTTCAGGCTCCCGATGAAAGAAATTACCACGTGTTCTACTGCATGCTGGAGGGCATGAGTGCGGATCAGAAGAAGAAGCTGGGCCTGGGCCAGGCCACAGACTATAACTACTTGGCTATGGTGAGGCTTGGGCAGGGCACCAGGGAGGGAGACACCTGTCCCAGCGAGGTCGGGGGCAGTCCACTCGGCCCCTCCCCAGCTCCAGGCCTGGCGGGCGGGATCCTCCGTGTGGGCTTTCCCCTTGTCCCCTGACTGCCCCCAGGCAACTCTGGGCTTGTATGTGCCATAAGGCCTGTCCCGACCTTGGGCGTTTTCCCAGCTGCATGTGCATCTAGATGAATTGTCATCACAGATCTACATGTTCCTAAATGTTCATAGACCTCCTAGACCTGGGGACGCATAGACACACACGCCCACGTGTACACGTGCACAGACCTGCCTGCACACACGTGCTATTAGTTCAGCCTTCGAGGATGTGATGACCGAGATCTCTGCCAGGACCCCCAAGACTATAGGGCACAGGCTGTTGCAGCTTCAGCCTCGCTGGTCACAGAGCCTGGTGCCAGCCTCTTGCTGCTGGCTGGCCACCAGCGAGAAGTGGGCCCCAGGACCGTGGCTGCCACCCAGCACTGGTTGGAGGGGGTGTGTGTGTGTACAAACAGGTTCGGGGGGTACCAGCTTCCTTAGCCCTGGGGAGAACCCATGGCTGGGCTGGGCCAGGCCGCATGGATGCAAATGAGGAACGTGGGACAACAAAGGAGTGTGTGTGCTATAGGTGTGACAGGCCTTCCCAGACACTTCCTGGAGCTGGATAAGAAGCTACGTGCGCACAGACGTGTCTCATGGGCACACGTCATGAGGCAGAGTCCTGTCAGTGCCCAGCATCCCAGATTGGCTCGGCCTGGCAGAGGGGGCCCTGCATCCCAGGTACTGCCTCTCTGGAGGTCCCTACGGCCTTGCCGATGGCCTCCTGCACCCCACTCTCCCACCCCTCCCACCAGGGTAACTGCATAACCTGCGAGGGCCGGGAGGACAGCCAGGAGTACGCCAACATCCGCTCAGCAATGAAGGTGCTCATGTTCACAGACACTGAGAACTGGGAGATCTCGAAGCTCCTGGCTTCCATCTTGCACCTGGGCAACCTGCAGTATGAGGGTGAGGGGCCCGGATGGTGCACCCCCACCCCACTCCACCCCACCCCTGCACGGAGTCCAAAGGCAGCTCAGCACCTAGCCACCTGTGGTTCCTAGCCCCACCTGTGGGGGATTGTGGCTCAGTTTCCGTCCCAGCAGGTACAAACCCTGCTTCATAGGAGCCAGGGCTGCCACTGAGCACTCTGGGTGTCTAGGGTGGAGGAGTACGAGGGGAGAGGGGCATGACTGTCAGTGTCTCCACTTGGATGCCAGGCATGGTGCCAGGTGCTGGGCATACACAGTTCCTGCCCTCAGGGTGCCTATAGCTCATGATGAGAACATACATTGACCCAGAGAAGCACTTGACCGCAGCGCTGATGGCCTCTGTGGACAAAGCAGGGCCCCTGACAGCCTGGCCCTCCTAGCCTGCCCTTTTCCCCCATGCCTGCCCTCCCCCTCCTGACCCTGCGCCCCCTTGCTGCCGACAGCCCGCACGTTTGAAAACCTGGATGCCTGTGAGGTCCTCTTCTCCCCATCCCTGGCTACAGCTGCGTCCCTGCTTGAGGTCAGTGTCCAGCCTTCGGTCCCCAGGGCTGCTTCTGTTTTTCTCAGAGGGACAGTTTTGACTCAGGTTCAGGGGGCTGGGGATGTGGGAACCTGGAAGCTGGGGCCGTCTGCTTTGGAGAATTCTGGAAGTTCAATGTGGAGAACCAACTGTGGGTAGGTAGGATCTGTGCTGGGCACGGGTCTCAGAGGGGGAGTGGAGCCCAGCACCCAGGAGCCTTGCTGCCCTAGCCTCACTGCTTCTGGGGATGATGTAGGGCGCAGGGGATCTGGGGTGAGCCGGCCCATTGGTGTTTTAGCAAAGGCTTACTAGGCTCTGCCCTGGGTTTGAAAACTGGGATGAATAAAGCCAGGGTCTGCCCCAGTCCTAAGAGGGTCAGGTAACATGCTAAGGCTGTCAAGGAGAGAGCAGTCCTTCTGGGTAGTGTTTGGGTGGGGTTTGACAGTTGGGGGGGATCTGGCTGTGGGGAAGGCGTTCTCAGTGGAGTTGGACAGTTGGACAGGGGGAGGGGAGTTCTCCGGTGTGGGGGGAGGGAAGGATGGGCTGCGGGTGGCTGGCTGAGGGCCTGGATGCTGCCCTGCCAGGTGAACCCCCCAGACCTGATGAACTGTCTGACCAGCCGCACCCTCATCACCCGCGGGGAGACGGTGTCCACCCCGCTCAGCAGGGAGCAGGCGCTGGATGTACGAGATGCCTTCGTCAAGGTGGGCCGTTTGTGGAGTGGCACTGGCTCACTCCACCCCTTGGGGTGTTAGGTTGTTGATATGGGCAGGAGGGGATTAGTCCAGGGAGCTAGAAGGATATCTGGGCCTGGACCCCTACCTGCTCTTGGGTTTGCGTCCTGCCCACTGGCTCTCTGGGGGGGCCTAAGCAAGAGTCTGCCTTCTCCTGAGCTCTGTTCATCCTACAAGGGGCTGTTATGCTCCTCAGGAGCCCTGCCAGCCCTGGTCTCCTCAGGTCCTCCATCCCTGGCCTGCTCTGCTCTCCAGCCCCATGGGGCCTCATACTGGGTCATATTCTTTGGGTACTTGGTCTGCTGTGCTATTCCCAGCCCAGAGAATACCCTCTCTGGTCTCTCTAAGGAAGACACTGAAGATGGACCAGGTCAGGTGGAGAGGGCCCCTAGTCCTTTCCATTTCCACAGTCCAGATTGCCACCCCCCGCCTCACACCAGGTTTGGTGCTGTTAGGGAGACAGAGATGGATGGAGATGTGGGAGCCCAAATGAGGGCTTCTTCCCAAACTTCGAGGTTAGGAAGGCTTGACAGAGCTTTGACAAGGAGAAGGAATTGTTCTAGCAGGAAAGGGTGATCCAAGGCAAAGGGAAAAGCTTGAGGAAAGGCTAGGGGGTTTCAAATAGCACAGAAGGGGCTGAGTGAGGCCATGACAGCCCGGGATCTTCTGGGGAGGGCATGCTGGGCACAGCGGCTGACACAGCCCCCTCGCAGGGCATCTACGGGCGGCTCTTTGTGTGGATAGTGGACAAGATCAATGCAGCCATTTACAAGCCCCCCTCCCAGGAAGTGAAGAGCTCTCGCCGGTCCATCGGCCTCCTGGACATCTTTGGGTTCGAGAACTTTGCTGTGAACAGGTACCACAAGGGGCTCTGCTCTGTGGGAATTTTCTTTCACAACATGGACATAACAGGTGTCACATCTCTGCCTTTAAACCTGAATCTCATCAGCCGACTTCCCACCTCCCCTGATGGCTTTGGATCCCTCTTCACGCCCCTCTCTGCCCGCCCCTACCCAGTGCCTTGGCTCTTCCTCTCCCAGGTGCTCTTCCAGGGATTTGGTGCCCACCTGGTAGCCCTCTCTTCTGACTCAGTATCCCCTTCCCCACCTCCGGGATGGGGGGGGGGGCGGGTCTTGACAATGGCGCCTACCTCAGAGGCTGGAGAGCCCGTGATGGGAGCACCGCGTGGCCAAGGGTGTGCTGTACATGGGGCCCAGGCCAGGCCAGCACCTCATCCGTGCCCTGTGCACCCTGCAGCTTCGAGCAGCTCTGCATCAACTTCGCCAACGAGCACCTGCAACAGTTCTTTGTGCGGCACGTGTTCAAGCTGGAGCAGGAGGAGTACGACCTGGAGAGCATCGACTGGCTGCACATCGAGTTCACTGACAACCAGGACGCTCTGGACATGATCGCCAACAAGCCCATGAACATCATCTCCCTCATCGACGAGGAGAGCAAGTTCCCCAAGGTGGGCCTGCCCTTGTTGGAGCCCGTGCAAAACATCCCCTCACACTCTGAGCCTCCACTTGCCTCATCTGCGAAATGGGACTGAGGACACATGCCTCTCAGGGTGCCTCTGAGGCCGATTCAGGTGCATTTGTCTGACATCTGAGGATCACCTACGGTCCACAGGGTCCTGGACCAAACAATGATGATTTAAGCTAATAGCTGGTACAGAATAGGTGCCCCACACATGGAATGTGTCTCGGGGCAGGGGCGGGTACTGCTCCCATGACTTTCATTGTGGGAAATAGATCTTCTACACTGGACTGTAGTTCCAATCCACTCACTTAACAGATAGGGAAATGGAGGCCCAGAGAGTTCCTGGGTGGGGTACCAGTAAAGGGAGGGAGCTCCTGAGAAAGACAGAAGAGGGGGTGCAAAGGCAGAAGGACCTGGGAGAGGGAAGGGTGGGGGGGAGGGGGCTGACTACGGTGCTCGGTTCCCACAGGGCACGGACACCACCATGTTGAATAAGTTGAACTCCCAGCACAAGCTGAACTCGAACTACATCCCCCCCAAGAACAACCATGAGACTCAGTTTGGAATCAACCACTTTGCAGGCGTCGTCTACTATGAGAGCCAAGGTACAAGCGGGCTGTCTGGGGCTGGGGTCTCTTCTCCTGTGCCCTCTCTGACCCTCCCCTTCTCCTGCCCAGAACGGGGGTGGGAATACAGAGAGGGAAGGGGCCTTAGGAAACACTGGGCCCAGTGCTCTTCCTTTCTTACAGAGATTTTAATCAATTGTGGTGAAGTATATGAAATGTACCATGTTAACAATTTTTAAGGCTAAAATTCAGTGGCATTAAGCACATTCACGATATCGTGCAGCCATCACCCATATCCATTTCCAGAGCCTGTTCATCACCCCAAATAAGTGCTGATTAAACAATAACTCCCCATTCTCCCCAGCCCCGGTTACCTCTATTCTGTTTCTATATCATATCTATATCCTATCATGTGTCTGACTCTGACCTCCTATAAGTGAAATCGTACAGTATTGACCCTTTTGTGTCTGGCTTATTTCTCTCAGCATGTCCTCAAGTTTCATCCATGTTGTATCATGTGTCAGAATTTCCTTCCTTTTTAATGGCTGAATAATATTTCTGTGTGTGTGTGTGTGTGTGTGTGTGTGTGTGTGTGTGTGTGTGTGTGTATTCATCCATCTCTTGACGCACATTTGGGTTGTTGCCACCTTTTGGCTATCGTGAATAGTGCTGCCACCAACATGGGTGTACAAGTATCTGAGTCCCTGCTTTCAATTCTTTCGGGTGGGCTTAGTGCTCCTTTGTACAGATGGGAAAGCTGAGGCTCAGAAGGGAAAGTTGACGGTCTTTCCTGACATGGCCCATTAGGTGCAAATCTGGGCCTGGAACCAGCCCTGTTATTCGCCCAAAACTCTCAGCAACACAACTAAGTGTAAGCTTTGAAGGGGATACCTCCTCCTTGCGGCTGGGACATGCAGTTGGGTTCATTTTAAAGCTAGAGGTGAAGAAGAGAGTCAGAACACGTCAGGTTCACCCCACTTGGAATCGCAGATTGCCCTTGCAGCTCCACCCCTACCGTCCTGGTCTAGAGGACCGTCCTTGGATGGACATCGGCTGTGGTGTGTGTCTCAAAGGGTCCCACGTGCAGTCTCAGGCCAGTGAAAATCGAAACAAACAAGGAAAGAGCTGTTGGTTTCATACTTCCTTGTTTTTTTATTTAAAAAATTTTTTTTAACTTTTTAATTTTAGAGCGTGAGCATGAGAGAGTCGGGGAGGGGCAGGGGGAGAGGGAGAGAATCCCAAGCAGGCTCTACGCTCAGCACAGAGCCTGACGTGGGGCTCAATAGCATGATCCTGGGATCATGACCTGAGCTGAAATCAAGAGTCAGACGCTCAACCGACTGAGCCCCCAGGCACCCCTCATATATACTGATAAGTATATCAGTGAGCCAGCCTGAAGGGATGGAATCTGAAGGCTCCCAGCCCTCCTTCAACTATTGGACTGTGAGATCCAACCCTGCTGTTAAAAAGGAGGTCAACGCTATGTCTGAAGGACGTTTGGGAAAACAAATGTGTCTGTTGTTAGGAGTAGTAGAGGATTGTGTGTGTGTGTGTGTGTGTGTGTGTTTTAATGTTTATTTTTGAGAGAGAGAGACAGACACACAAACAAACTGAGAGCAAGCTGGGGAGGGGAAGAGAGAGAGAGGGAGACACAGAATCCGAAGTAGGCTCCAGACTCTGAGCTGTCAGCACAGAGCCTGATGCGGGGTTCGAACTCATGAAGCATGAGATCGTGACCTGAGCTGGAGTCAGATGCTTAACCGACTGAGCCACCCAGGCACCCTGAGGAGTGTATTTTTCAGTTCCACCTATATTCACTGAGATCTGTTATGTGTCAGACTTCATGCTTTTGCTGAGAATACAGATGAGAATATTGAGTGGACTCTGCACAAAGTTATAAAATTATAACTATAATTAAATTATAAACTAATTAAACTAAATATACATTATATTTATAATTATATTTATAAATATAAATTATAAACTAAATTAAGTATAAAATTAAATATAAAATTTAATTAAATATAAAAATATAAATTAAATATAAAATTAAAATTACTACTTCATGGATTTAAAAACTGAGGCACAGAGAGGGAAATGACTTGCTTAAAGTCACTAACCAGTTTTGAGCTGCTTTAAACAATTCTGCCAGCGTTTCCTGGTTCGCAAAGTACTGTTTTAATTCGGCATTTCATTTATGAAGCAAATGAAGAGCTGAAGCAAAGCAAGAGCTTATGGGTATCCTCATTCCCTTCTGACAAATGAGGAGGCTGAGGTCCGGAAGGGGACCATCCTAGGGCCCCAGAGTGAGTCTGAGACGTTCCATTAGAACCCGCAATTCCATCCCAACTCCAAAACCCACCCTTCCTCTGCTGAGTGCCTCCTGGGACACCCCCCCTCCCCAGACACTAGGCGGGCCTCCCTGCCCTGGGTCTCTGTGCTGTCTGCAAGCCAGGGCGGCCTGAGTCCCACGGGGTAAGCGTCCTGCTTCTCTGCAGTGTTCTTCCTCGCCAGGCAGGCATCCCCAGCCCTTGGGCACTCCATCTTCCCCCCCGCCCTATCAAGCCCCCCCCCCCCCCAACCCCCACCATTAACCAGTTCCTAACTCAATCCCTGGGACTAGCAGCCCTCTTGGGGATCTGTATGGTGGAGAGGAGCCTCCCCGGGCTGGTGCCAGGAGTCCCACGTTCAAGTCTTAACTCGGCTCATGGCTTGCTGTGTGGTGTTAGATAACTAGCTCAGCTTCTCTGAGCATTGGTTTCCACCCTTGTGGGATGGGGAAGACAATCCCTGCCCACCCCACAAATACAGGGGGGGTTGTGAGCATCAGTGCTGTGAGGACCCTTGGTAAAACAGAGTGCACTGGGCAAATTCAAGGTATTTTAAATTCCTGTACTATGAGCTGGAACTAGATCAGCACGTGTTCTCTTCCAGGTGACACGCTGTAATTAACAAGGGCTTTTGATACTTTCATTCAAAAGACTAAGGCTGGCGTTGTGGGCACTGGGTGGTTCACTGGGGAAGGCATCCCTGCCCGACCTGGGGGCCGAGGTCTCCTGCCCTTCTCTTTGAACAGATCTGGAAGAGGGGGCTGTGTGGTGAGGGAGAGGGAGGTCTGGCTCTGCCCCTCGCTTTCTCTGTGATGTCGGGCAGGCCACTGCCCTCTCCAGGCTCTGGTGTGGCCCACCGGAAAATGGACGTGGTTAAACTCAGTGAAGTTTGAGGGTCTTCCTGGCTCAGACGGCGAGGATTTGGGGAGGCACTGAGGCTTGTCAGGAAGAGGCTGCTGGAGTGCTCGAGGTGTGACTGCTTCTTGCCCCTGCCCAGGCTTCCTGGAGAAGAACCGGGACACCCTGCATGGAGACATCATCCAGCTGGTCCACTCCTCCAGAAACAAGTTCATCAAGCAGATCTTCCAGGCCGATGTCGCCATGGTAACGTCGGGGCGGGGTCTCTGTTGGGCAGGAAGGGCCCCCCCCCCCACCCCTTCCCCGGGAAGCTAGGCCTGTACCTCGGCCCACCCTTGTGCAAGTTTTTCCCCTGTGCACCTTTGGCCACAGAGAGGGGACAGGGCTTTGCTGTGGTTCCAGGAGAAACCCGGGACCTCCACTATCCTCCTATCTGGTCCTCCTGCTATACCAACTCAGGGGAGGGCACAAGGCCCAGAGAAGGATGACATGAGAGGTCACAGAGCAGAGCCTGATCAGGACACGGTTTACTGGGCAGGTGCCCCAAACTGGATGCCCAGCAGCTCACAGGGAGCCTGGGAGGAGGGAGCACATCTAGCCTCAAGGACAAGGATGGATGCGGGTATTCAGAGAAACAAACACAAAGGGTCTGTGTGCCCCAGCCCTGGGCCCCACGCAGGGGTGCAGAATTTCCCACCCTCGGCATTTCCTTTGTCCCTAGAGTGCTGTTTCCTGCAGGATGGTATGCCTTTTTATTTCACACTTTCTTCCTGTCCCATGGCTTCCTGAAGGGCACAGAGGGACTCACGGGGAGGGCAGAGCCGCTGCCCCCTCGGTGCCTGTCCAGGCGCCTGCCCTGCCCCGGCCCCAGGGGCCCAGACCTCTGCCTCGAGGGGCCTCCTTTCTCCTTGGTGGATGTTGCTCTGTTTGCTGACCCACCACGTTCTCCTTGCTCCCTGCCCCCTCTCGCCCTGCACTGTGGTTCCTGTTATAGTTTCTCTGTGGTTATTCATCGGGCACTCTTCGCCAGTCAGCAGCTTCTGTGAAGGTAATAGACCCCTGTCTGGGGCCAGTGGATGGCGGGCAAGGCCTCAGCAGCCCCTGGGGCTGGGCTGTGTCCTTGGCCCCCGTGGCACTGAGGTTTGGGGAAAGGGCCGGCTTTTTCTTCTTTTCTTTCTTTCTTTTCTTTTTTTTTTTTTTTTTGAGTGTGTTTTTATTTTTTGTGGAGTGGTTTGTGGAGTGGTTTTGCTTTTTTGTTGTTTGAGTTGTGTGAACTGTGGCCATCTCAGTTTCTTAAAGGAGGAAACAGACTCCTAGGAAAAGAGACAGGGCTTGCCCAGCATGCCCCGTGAACCAGGGGCAGAGCCGGGACTCGAATCCAGGTCTCCCACGTCTTCTGTCCCCCCCCTGAGTCTCTTCGGGGTATCCAGGTCTGCTTCTTCCCCCAGGCCCTGCCAAGTGCTTCTGTGTCCACGACTTGGCCAGATCCCTCAGTAGCCCTGCAGGACAGGAGGGGCAGGTGGTATTTTCTGCATTATGCAGACGGGGGACTGAAGCTCAGAGATGAGGGGTGACTCACCCCAAGTCACAGTACCCTGTGGAGCTGGGACTAACGTCATCACCCCGGACCTCCTCAGGCCCTGGAACAGCATCCCTGGGGTGTCCCGACCACCGGCTTCGGATTGTGGCTCCTAAGGTGCTTTAGAGGCCCCAGGGGTGCGGGGTACCCGTTAGCAACAGCATGGCTTTGCAGTCCCCTTGCCTCTCTTTCCCCTCTTCTCAACCCTCAACTTCCTCTCTGCCTAGTACCGATGTCTTCCCACACTTGGTCTTAATGCTGAGTCTCTCTTCCTTCCTGCATGTCTGGCATCCCCCTACTGCCGAGCGCCTCGTAGAGTTCCCAAACAGTTCCCAAAAGCCACAGCAGTGGAGAAGGGCGTCTGGCATATCGGGAGCAGGGGGTATGACTGGACAGTGGCCTCTGTCCTCTGCCCGTGGGTTGGCCCCGGGACCCTCCCCTCCCAGCCAACACTGTGGCCCAGCTGCTGACAGGGCGAGTGTGGGGCCCCCGCCAGAGTGGGGACCCTAGGCACTGGAAGCTTTTCTGCACTTGGCCATCCCCACCCCGAGGCCTACATGTCACAGGGTGGCAGAATTGATGGGATAGCTGTGGCACTGGGCTCTTCCCACTCTTTCCTCCTCTCCGCTGGTCCCCAGCCTACCCCTGCCAGGCCCAGCCTTTCCTCCTGGTCGTAGGCAGTCCTGCAAGACCACTGAACTTCATCTCCTACCTCCGCTCCTCTCTTTCCAAAGCACCTGGAAGCATCTATCTGGGAGCCTCTCCACAAACTTTCCTGTTCTGGGACTTCTTCCCCTGGACCTGGGGACTAGAACCCACTTGTTGAGGAACTGTGGGGAGGCCCAAGAGAAAGACCCTGGGGCCTCTGGAAATGGCACACTCTTTAAAAATTTTTTTTTTAACGTTTATTTATTTTTGATAGAGAGACAGAGCATGAATGGGGGAGGGGCAGAGAGAGAGAGAGAGACACAGAATCGGAAGCAGGCTCCAGGCTCTGAGCCATCAGCCCAGAGCCCGACGCGGGGCTCGAACTCATGGACCGCGAGATTGTGACCTGAGCTGAAGTCGGACACTTAACCGACTGAGCCACCCAGGCGCCCCTGGAAATGGCACACTCTTGAGGGAGTTTTGGAGCACAGAGTTAGAACACAGCAGTGACAAATTTGATCTTGATTGTATAGTCTTTTCTGGGCCAGGCTGGGAGCTACCCACTTACACGTCCCACCTCATTCACTCCCACAGCAGCCCTGGCAGCCGTTGCTATGGTCCCCCCATTGCAGGTAGAGAAGCTGGGGCCCAGAGAGGCCAAGGTGTTTGCTCAAGGTCACACAGTTTGTGACACCCAGGAATTTGACCCAGGTCTGTCTCAGGGAGGTGTGGGAACTTGTCCAAAGTCGCACACGAGCTAACGGGAAGCTTTTTTTTTTTTTATTTCTTTATTATTATTGTTATTTTTAAATTTTTAACGGGAAGCTTTTCAAGCCCTTTGCTCTTTGTCACTGCACAATGCTGTCTCTGTGAGCATTGCCCCTCAGAAAGAAAATATGTTTTGTCATTGCTGGAGACATGATCGATCTGCAAAAGGGACCCGGAAATCAGTCTGGTGGGGTGTGAAGTATCCAGTCACAGTTTATCGATGACTATGCTTTTCTCAGGGTAGAAGCCCACACCACCTCCTTCCGGTGATCCGAACATGCGTCCTGTGCCTGTCTCCAACCCCCAAATTTCCATCCTTTGACTCCTGTGTCTGCCTCCCCAAGTGGCCCTGGGCAGCCCCACCCCCGCCTTTGCTGCTGGAGGGACCAGCTGAGCCTTGAGGACCATGATTCTTCTAGGGCATCGTGCACCCTGATTAGTGTCTAACCCCAGTCACACGTCCCCGGGCCCCGAGTCCACCGGACGCTTATTCACTCTTTACGCAGGTGGCTTCTCCTGCCTGCGTCTCCCCAGTCCTGCTCACGTCGTGCTCCTGCGTCTGCCCCTCAGATCCCCTCTGTGGACTCATTTAACACTGAGCTGTGGACTCTCCACTCCCACCCTGACCCCATTTCCAAAGGTCTGCGGATTAGCTCAGAAACCATGAATATCCTAAGGGACCGCCATTCCCCTCAGTGTGATAGAACTGAATCAGAAACCCCGGCAGCCAGGAAGTGGGAGTAGACTCTACACTCGGCTCCCATTTACGCGCCTTCATTCAGACACAAACATGAACGGGGTGCCTGTTCTATGCCAGACAACGTCCTGCGTCCTGGGGGGCAGACTAGCGGATAAAACAGAAATAAAACCTCTGTCCTCCTGGAACTTACATTCTGGCAGAAGGGGCAAATAGCTAATAAGCAGATGAATAAGCGTAATACGTGGTTGTCAGATGGGGATATGTAAAATGGAGACAAAGGAGGAAGGAAACAGGCCAGTGGTAGAGCTTTGCAATTTTGAATAAGGGGCTCAGGAAAGGCCTCCTGGGAAGCTGGTAAGGAGGCGGAGGAGCCAGCCGTGTGCATCTGGAGGAGAAGCACTGCAGGGAGAAGGAACGGCAGGTGCAAAGCCCCGAGCCTGCCTGGTGCATCGTGGGAGAGCAAGGAGGCTGCGCTGGCTAGAAGGGAGGGGGCGGGGTGGTAGAGAGACCAGAGGTAACTGGGGCCAGACCCTGAAGGACACCGTCAGCCCTCGTGAGGGGCTCAGGAGCCATTGCAGGACTTTGTGTTGGGCGGATAGGAGTGGATTTGTGTTTTAACAGCTTCAGCCGGCTGCTGTGTTGAGACTGGAGTTGGAGGGAGGTGTAGAGTGTGGGGGACAGAGGCAGGGAGACCGGTTTGGAGCTCGTTGTGGTGACCTGAGAGAAGCATGCTGGTGGCCGGACCGCTGATGACGGAGGAAGTGGAAAGAAGGGGCCAGGTTCTGGATCTATTTTGGAGGTAGAGCCAATAAGATTTTTGGCGCAGTGGATATGAGAGAAGAGGAGTTGGGGACCGCGCCTAGATTTCTGGCCTGAGCAGTTGGAAAGCGGACATTTCTGGGAGCCCACGGACACCAGGAGCCAGTTCAGCGAAGCGTTGCTGATTGTTGCTTGTGGCAGGCCCCCGGCCCCCGCAGAAAACAAGGCGGACCTGACTGTGCTCACCAGGCCCACAGCCCAACGGGGAAGACAGAAAGAAATAGTTCCAGAGTGGTGACAGAAACCAAAGAGAGGGTGTGGCGTGGGCGTGGGTCTGTGCGTGTGCTGTGTGTGCGCTCAGGGCAGGGGCTGTAATGCGGGCTGGGGAAAGCCCACCCCAGACATCTCCCCGCCGCTGAGTCCTGGGTCATCTGGTGCTGCGGCTGGATCAGGTCCCGGGACGGTCATGGGTGTCACAGACCTGACATTCACCCTACCTCAACACAGACTCCCCGACATCCCTTGGAAAACTCCTAGAATGTGTTCCAAATGAAATGAAACGGAACCATGGCAAATTTCAGAAAAGCAAGTGTTTGTGGTTTCTCGGCAAGCTCCATTTCCATCTGGCGCATATGGTCTGAGTTTCGTATGTGTCACACGCCTCTGCCTCCCTCCCCACACCTCACACGTCTTACCCCGGTTGTTGGTACTATAGGATATCGGATAAAATTACGTCTCGTTGAATATATATGATCTTACATTAATCATCAAGCCCGCAAATAAATTCTCGTGCAAATGAAAGGGCAGGAATATAGTAACATCAAAATACTTTGGAATTGAGTCTGATTTCTAGGTCTCGTTTCTCAGTGTTGGCCTGAGATGTTCCACTTCCTGTTTGCTGACCAGGCCCTCCCCCAGCACCCTCGCTTCATTTCACAGTATTTTGAGAGGGGGACCCCGACAGGGCAGGGGCTGGTTGCTCACCCGGATAGCAGCTGCTGGAGCTCAGAGCCTTTGGGCCGCCTGGGGGGAGGCCAGCTGTGTGCCCTCTTAGGAGGCTTATCTGGGCCTGCTGCTGACCAGCTAATCCCATAGGGGAGAGGGCAGCGGCCAACACACCCATGGGTTCCCAGGCTGCTGTTGACCGAGACAAGCTCTGTGCCCACCCTTGTCACAGCCCCATCCGCTAGTTAGATGGCGCTGTTCCCGGGTAGGAAACAGGCTCAGTGCTGTTTAGTGACCTGCACAAGATCACACAGCTAGGAGGTGGTCTGTCTGACCCATTTCGAGGGAGGACCTCGGTGTCTTGAGGTGACCAAGTTAGGCTACTCATTCATTCCCGGCAAGGCAGAGTGGAGTCTGAGAGGGGCTGGGCCTTGCCCAGAGTCATCCAGCAACTCCTGTGGGAACCCAGGGCTCCCCACTCCCGGGGCAGGGTTCTTTCAGGCTCAGGTCCCAGAGGGGCGTCCCAAGGGGTGCGTCTAAGATCCAGCACCAGTCAGAGGAGGCCAGTCACAGAAAACCCCAAAGCAGGCTACCGTTTGCCAGGGCGGCTCTCCCTCAGGCCCTAAGCCTGCTGACCTCCCGTCCCGCTTCCCTTCCTGGAGGGCCTAGGGGGCACAGGTCAGCCCCTCCCATCACCATGGTCCGTCCCCCCAGGGCGCCGAGACCAGGAAGCGCTCGCCCACACTCAGCAGCCAATTCAAGCGGTCGCTGGAGCTGCTGATGCGCACGCTGGGTGCCTGCCAGCCCTTCTTCGTGCGCTGCATCAAGCCCAATGAGTTCAAGAAGCCCATGGTAAGTGACTCTGGTCCCCGGGTTGGGGCAGCCAGGGACCATCCTGGGGCAGCTGGAGGGGCTGGGCTGAGACTTTGTCTTCTTTGCGGAATGGCAGGGCACCTGAGGGGTTTACAGAACAGGTTCCAATTTACTGGAGGTAGCACGTCCCCCGGAAAGAGCCTGGACTCTGCAGTGGGCTTGACACAGGTTCAAATCCTGTACCGCCTTTAAGCTGGGCTCATCTCCTGGGGAATTTCATGCAATAGGCATGGAGACCCTTAGGAGTCAGCCTCGGTTCTTGTTGTGGCCCTGACTTTGAAAGCCCCTTCTCCTTTGGTCCTGGCAACCACCACTTCCTCCTCGAAGCCTTCCCAGGTTCCTCTGACTGGTTGGGAAGGTTCTCATTTTTGACTCTGCTGAATAACATCGGGCTCCTTCTGTGAGCCCGGCGTGGGCCGGATTCTCTCCATGGCCCCATTCAACCTTCCCAATAGCCTGTGAAAGAGGGACCTGAAGGAGGGACCGTTATGGCTCCACATCTGGGACGTGTGACTGCGGGCTTAGGGAGGCTAAGGGACTTGACGCTGCAGAGCTGGGAGCCTGGCCACCCCTCACTCAGGCCCTCTCCTTCCACAGCTCTGGGAGGTGTTGTTTACCACAAAGCTCTTAGAGGCCCAGGGGGAAGCTGGGGCCTGAGGGGTCTGGGGAGGGACGGAAGGAGGGAGGCCAGGGCTGGGCCAGGGAAAGTGCCTGGAGGGAGAGGAAAGGGAGAGGAAACAGGTGGCGGAAGCCAGCCAGCTATGTGCTGGCCCTGCCTCCTGCCTGAAAACATTTCCCAGGGTGGGCTGGCCCGTCCCCCATGGGTCCCAGGACTGGGTCTGAAGGGGCAGGAGGGTCACAGAGAGCTCCCACTTTAGGGCAGGAGGTCTGGGGGGAATGAGGCCAGGGCATTGCCAAGGCAGTTGGGTCCCACCCTCCTGTTTTCAGATGCTTCCAGAACCTTCTCTGGACCCAGACCTCAGCATCTGTTACCTGAACCTTAGCAGCAGGACCTTCTCATTGGTCTCCTGCCTCCTTGTTCCAGTCCCCATCCCGACTGCAGTGAGAGCCAGTAGGTCTCAAATGCAACTCTGACCTGGTCACTCCCTGCTGCCTCCCTAGCCTGGCCTCCAAGGCTCTCTCAGTCCCTCTACAACCTGCTGCCGTCACAAACATGATTTTGTGACAATGAGAAAAGAGTGTCTCTTCCTTAGGGCGCCTTACTGCCAGCAGCCAGAAAGTCGTCTGAATAGCTGCAAACCTACCATGGCTGTAATATGAAGGGTACCCCCTGGGGCTGAGCAAGGCACCCGGCACCTGCACAACCATAACCTTGGCATGGATTAGTTTCCTCCGTTTCCGTGAAGTCCCCTAGCATGTCCTGCACTTTTAGGCTTCCACACCTTTGCACCCGTTCACCCTGCCTCCTCCAGTGCCTTTTCTCCTGACAGGATTAGAGCAAAGACCGCCTCCTCCGGGAAGTCCCCTCGAGATATCCCAAGGGGAGTTAAGCTGTCTCTCCTCTGTGCCCCCACAGCATGAGACTCGTCCCACGCGAGGGTCTCATTTTGTGCTGTTAAGTGAGTTCAAACTGCAGATCTAGGGTCGGCCCACCGCTGCTCCTCATCTGTTGTGTGGCTGGGAAAAGGCCGAGTGGGGCCGAGCTCCGAGCAGGAGCCTCCGGTGCTGACGCCCTTGGCTCCGTGCCCGGCAGCTGTTCGACCGGCACCTGTGTGTGCGCCAGCTGCGGTACTCAGGGATGATGGAGACCATCCGAATCCGCCGGGCCGGCTACCCCATCCGCTACAGCTTCGTGGAGTTTGTAGAGCGGTACCGGGTGCTGCTGCCCGGAGTGAAGCCGGCCTACAAGCAGGTACAGGGCGGGGGGGCAGAGGAGGCGGGAGGGAGGGTCCCAGCTCTGGGCCGGGCAGGGGCACTGGTTTTCTCACTGGCACAGAGTGCTGGACGTGACATCAGCCCGGCCGCCTCAGGTACGGTGGGGAAGATCGGGGATCAGCCAGTAGAGGGCTTCCGGGGGCTCAACTGGCATGGACTTCACACACATGATGTAGTGGATGAGACCAGGGCTGCCACGTGCGCCCCGGACGTTAGACACAGGAGAGGGTTTTGTGGTCATTCTGCCCAGCCAGGGAGAAAACTGAGGGTCAGAGAAGGCAGGACCCGGCCAGGGTCACACAGCAAGTCGGGTGCAAACCTGGAGCAGAGTCCTGCCTCCTGGTCTTGGAAGGGACACTCGGGTGGCCTTGTCACTCGCTGGTGGGGCTGCCCATTCCCTGTGCACCCCCCAGGACGACCTTCGGGGGACATGCCAACGCATGGCCGAGGCTGTGCTGGGCACCCATGACGACTGGCAGATTGGCAAAACCAAGATCTTCTTGAAGGTGAGCGTAGCCGCTGTCTCTGGCTGTCTCGTGGATATGTGAGTTCCCCATCACGGCAGGGACAGGGTCCTGGGGGCCTCTGTAGAGTTCTGTCAGGTGGGTCTGTGCTGGGCCTTGGTGGTCTTCTGCAGTCTGTGATGGGGACGTGGGATTCGGCCTCCTCTGTGGGGGAGGGGAAATGGATTTTAAGACCATCTGTGATCTGGGGGGTGAGGTCAGAGGTGGCTCACCAGGGAGGCCTGGATTCAGTCAGGACCCTGTGGCTGGCTGCCTGCCTGCCCTGGGACTTTGGGCAAGTCACTGGCTCTTTCTGAGCCTTGTTTTCCCAGCTGTAAAATGGGATGTGTTTAGGGGGTGGGGTTCTTGAGTGTATCTTTAGGCCCTCTCCTGTGATTTCCTGCCAGGCAGGGTTCACCCGGGCCATGACAGACCACATGCCACCCCCTCCCTCTGTCCTCTCTTCGAGGCCTGTTCCCACCCTCCCTAAGCAGCACCTGGAGCTCAGTGGGGCTGGACTTCGGGATGGGGCAGTTGGGAGGGGGCAGGGCTGGGAGCCGGAAGCTGGGCCGCGGGTGTCTTGGCCTTGGGGTAGAGCTTGCTGGGAATTGGCCGTGTCTCTACAGCTGCAGCAGGGACAGTGTGAGCTCCCGGCCCGCCGCCTTCCCCATTTCCATTTCCGCTGTACTCGAGTTCTGGCTGTCCTGGGTGATGGGCAGGGCTGCTTCCTCTGCTGGGAGGGTGGGGCCCGGGCAGTTGCGGGAGAGCTACAGGACGGAAGGGAGGAGGCAGCCCCAGCGGGAGAGAATCTGGGGTCTGACGGTCTACTTCCGCCCTGGCTGAGGGGCTGTGGGCCAGTCCCTTCATCTCCCAGAGCCTTTTTCCCCTCGTCAGAAAACCTTGCCGACTGTTCCCTGCCTGTGCAAATCACTACTGCCATCCGGAAAGCTCATCCTTTGTGCCAGGCGGGGCCGTTTATCCATTTTTATCCATGACCTTGTGTAGTCCTCGAAGCAGCCCTAGGAGGTAGGACTGCTACGCCCATTTCAGGGAGAGGAGAAGTGAGCTGCCCAGGTGGTGCACTGACCTGGAGCGGAGAGCAGGGCTTCTAGCCTGTGTGGGGAAGTGAGGGAAAGCGGGCAACACGATGGTGTCCAGAGAGCTCTGAGGACCGTCCTTGTCCCATCCTCACCTCCCTGGGCTCTTCAGAAATGTGCCACTGTTTCGAGAGCCTAGACACCTACTTCTCATTCGTTCCTCCAGACAGCCTGCTGGGCCCTGTGCACAGTGAGGTGGTCTGGGATTATCTGATGCGTGTGGCTCCCCCATGAGGCTCAGCATCCCCAGGGCAGGGCCCCAGTCTGCCTGTTCACTGCAGCCCCATCCCAGCACTTAGCACTGCGGTGACACTTGGAGTGACACAACGATTCATCTGTATTGAATGTCCGAGGTTTTGTCTAACTGAAGGGAGGGTTGGGTGCCTGGGTGTGAGGAGAAGAGAGGCCTAGAGAGGTCAGCAGGGCCTGCGTTATGGAGGGCCTGAGTACCGGGCAGAAGACCAGGCTTGACCCTGGGAACCGAGGTGTCATTTTAAGGTCACCATCAGATTTGTGTTTTAAGAGGGTTCCTCCCTGAGGGAGGGCCAGAGCAGGAGTGACAGAGGCCAGGAGTGAAATGGCAGTGGTCTGGCCCAGGTCAGGGGCCCACGTGACAGAGACCTTTAGAAACGTGGGTGTGGGGGGCACCTGGGTGGCTCAGTCGGTTAAGCGTCCGACTCTCGATTTCAGCTTTGATGTCTCGGGGTCATGAGATCGAGCTCCGTGTTGGGCTCCATGCTGAGCGTGGGGCCTGCTTAGGATTCTCTCTCCTCTCTCAGCTTCTCCACCCTCACCCCATCCCCCAAAATAAGTAAACATTTAGAAGAGTGGGGGCTTGGGCAGAGATGGCCATAGGGATGAAGCCTGTGTGTGAATGATAGGCTCTCTGACCCCTCCAGTCCGGTTAAGCTCCTCCTACTCCATTTGTCCCACCCTGCCGCCAGGCCTCCAGGAAACAGCCAAGAGCCGCGTCTGTGGGAGGCTGTCCCATGGGGCCAGAGCAGGGCAGGGAGCTCTGAGGGAAGGGAGGGAGGGCCTGTGTGGGGCAGCCTCAGCCCCGGACTGTGAAGTGGGGGGGGGCACTGCTCAGGAGCTCTGTACTCCAGGACCACCACGACATGCTGCTGGAGGTGGAACGGGACAAGGCCATCACCGACAGAGTCATCCTCCTGCAGAAAGTCATCCGGGGGTTCAAAGACAGGTAAGTGCCGGGACCAGCTCGCCCACCTCGGCTCACATACAGATGTGTGTGTGTTTGGCTTACCTCTGTGCCCCTGAATGAACACTAGGAGTAAACACACGCACACAGGAACGAGCGCGCCATGCACGTGGCACATGCATGCCATGCACACGCGATCATGCTAACACCGATGAACGCACGGACACGTGACTCACACCCACCTACCTGTGCCACATACGCCCAGTGACACGGTCCACTGCCCTCCATACAAGCACACGTGGACACCTGAGGCACACATGCGGACAGTCCCGTGTCTCGGGTGCCTGATGAAGTTTCCCAAAGAGGAAATTTGAGGTTTCGTAAATTACAGCGTGTGTCCCGTTTTCCAGGTGAGGGGCATGTGTACAGCTGTGACACTTCGCACACGGGCAGGGCTGACTCTGGAGTGTGACTGCGGCTCCACAAAAACCCACAACCTGCCCTTTTAGCAGTTCATCTGGTTACCCCCTCCCTCTCACCATCTGCTCTTCCATCAGTTCTGTGCATCCATCTGTCCGTCCCCTCCCACAGCTGCTCATTTGCTTATGTACATCCAGATACTGGCTCGCTGACTGTCTCACACGCTGACGTACCCACCCTCCCCTCCGTTACTTACTTCTGCCTTCAGCAGACACCTGCTGTGTGATGTGTGGTCTCTTCGTCCTCCATCAGGTCAAAGGTGACTATCGTCCTATAGAAGCTGCCTCACGTGTGCAAGGGACAGCAGTGTACTTGCTCAGAGTCTGTCAGAAGACGTGGGCTCTTGTCCCAACCTCACTGAGCCTCCCTTTCGTCATCGCTAAAATGGGGAAGTTAGTAATAAATAATGTTCACAGTGATCCAAGCTTTTAGTCTTTATCTTATTTACTTATTATTATTCACTTATTCAGTAAATACCTCCTAAATGCCTACCTTAATAGGCATATGTGACAAACTTAGGAGGCAGGAAGAGCGGGTGTTTTTGTGTCCATTTTACGGACAAGGAAGGTGAGGCATAGAGAAGTTATATGCCTTTGCCCAAGGTCATGTGGCTGGGAGAGACAGAGCTGGGCTCAGCCTTACTCTCCTGATTCCAAACCCTACCAGTACCCTGGCTGCCTCTGGGCACTATTTCTCTGCTCTGACATCCTTCTGTATGCTGTTCCAGATCTAACTTCCTGAAGTTGAAAAATGCTGCCACGCTGATCCAGAGGCACTGGCGGGGCCACAACTGCCGGAGGAACTATGAGCTGGTGAGCCTCCCCAGGGGGCTGCTCTTTGCCTCGCGAGGCCTTTGAACCTGGCCCCATTGCCGTAGCAGCAGGACGTACCCTGCCCAGGGCCTGGTTGGCCTCCTGCCACTGCCCTGGCTGGCCCCTACCCTTCCTCCAGCCCAAAGTCCAAGTCTGCTTCTTGCGGCTTTTCTCATCTGGTCAGCAAAGTTTGACACTTTTCCTCTGGAGTGTTTTGATGGGTTGTGAGCACCTGGGCCATTAGCTTGGAGGAGGCTGGTGGTGGGTGTGTCACATGGGTCTCTGCAGAGCAGCCGGGCTGCAGTCCGGACCTGGGGCTGGGGAGGCAGACAGGAAGGAGACCAGCTCCTGGTCTGAGGACGGGGGTTCGTTGTGTGTGGTGGGGGGGGGGGGGGCGCCCTCAAGGGAAACCAAGTCCTTTTTCTAGAAAACTTCTGTCTGCGAGGAAACAGAGCTTAACTCTGGGGGAGACCTAGTCCGAGAGAAGACAGAGCTTTGGGGCATGCCAGTCAGAGCGGAGCCCAGCGCGGCGACTGTCCTGTGGCCAGGGTCAGCCTGGGGTCGGGGCGGCAGGCTCCGAGCCGGTCCGTGTCCTTGCAGATGCGGCTGGGCTTCCTGCGGCTGCAGGCCCTGCACCGCTCCCGGAAGCTGCACCAGAAGTACCGCCTGGCCCGCCGGCGCATCATCGGGTTCCAGGCCCGCTGCCGCGCCTACCTGGTGCGCAAGGCCTTCCGCCACCGCCTCTGGGCCGTGCTCACCGTGCAGGCCTACGCCCGGGGCATGATCGCCCGCAGGCTGCACCGGCGCCTCAGGGCCGAGGTGAGGGCTTTCGAGTGAGTCCACAGCTCTTGTGTGCCCTGAGCGGTGCTGCTCCACCCCGGGAAGGCAGGTCCCACCTACACCGACACCTGCAGAGGGGCCCTGGGACCATGCCTCCTGTGGGGAATGCACACAGCTGGGATCGACCCCTCATTTCCATCCTCCCAGCCAACGGCAGGGCCCGGGGCCCAGTCACTGTTGTGGTGAAGCTGGTTTGGCTTCGGGAGCCACCGATGTCCCCAACCTGCTGTGTGACCTGGGGGAGTTCCAGGTACCTCAGTTTCCCCGTCTGCCAAACTATTTGGCAGAGTCGCTCCTGGTCCCAGAACTCAGGGTGGCGTGGGCCAGAGCTGGCAGGAAGCACTGTGACGGTGCCCACCCGGCTGCCCCTTCCCTCAGTACCTGCGGCGTCTGGAGGCTGAGAAAATGCGGCTGGCAGAGGAGGAGAAGCTCCGGAAGGAGATGAGCGCCAAGAAGGCCAAGGAGGAGGCCGAACGCAAGCATCAGGTGAGCTGAGTGGCCCAGACCTCAGATGTCCATTCACTGGTTCAACAGCACTGGCGACACAGCCTGCCTTCATCCGTGCACTGGGTGCTTCGTCCCGTGCCAGGCCTGAGGACAAGGGGCCGTGGCTCCAGAGTAAGAGGCGCCATGCCCATCACCTTTTCTAGCTGGGAGATAACGCGGATAAAAAGCCAGAGCCGGAGCGAGAGCTCCCAGTACGGGAGCCTGAGCTGCATGGGGCTAATGAGTGCTTGAAATGGCAAAGGGCTCTAAATGTAAAATATATACTAGGTTCTGAAGACAGTAAAATAGAAGGAACATGAAGTATTTCAGTACTATTTTTAAAATATTAATTACGTGTTGACATATTTTAGAACTATTGGGTTAAATAAAAATATATACGTATTTTTTTATTTGCAAGAGAGCGAGAGAGCTCACGAGTGGGGGAGAGGGGCAGAGGGAGAGAAAGAGAATCTTAAGCAGGCTCCACACTCAGCACGGAGCCCGAAGTGGGGCTCGATCCCATGACCCTGGAATCATGACCTGAGCTGAAATCAAGAGTTGGACACTCAACCGACTGAGCCACCCCTAAAATATATTATTAAAATAGATTTCGCCTATTTCTTTTTACTGTTTTGAATAAAGCTACTCCATTCAGGGCTTGCATTATATTTCTATTGGACAGCGCTGGTCTAGAGCCTCAACCCAACAGCTGTGGGATTTCCGGGTTGGTGTGGTCCCCTCCGGCAGGGGAGGGATGAGCAGGCTTCCTGGAAGAGGTGGTTCCCAGCTAGGCCCTGACGGGCAGGCAGGATTACTCTGGACTTGTCTCAAGGCTTCTCTGTGGCCCAGTGCTGGGCATCTGTCTGCACTGGATTCTGAGGGCTGGGCGGGGTGGGGCCCGAGGATAGAGAGGTTGGAGGCTCAGTCCTTCCCAGCAGTCAGGAGGGCCTGGGTGGAGGCCGGGACTGAGGCCTGGCAGTTGCGGGGGCTCTCCGGGGCTCCCTGAGGAGGGCGTGCTCCCCGAGGCCGTCTCCTCTGTATCCTCTCAAACTCCCAGGAGCGCCTGGCCCAATTGGCCCGTGAGGATGCAGAGCGGGAGCTGAAGGAGAAGGAGGAGGCTCGGCGCAAGAAGGAGCTCCTGGAGCAGATGGAGAGAGCCCGCCATGAGCCCATCAACCACTCGGACATGGTGGACAAGATGTTTGGCTTCTTGGGGACTTCAGGCGGCCTGCCAGGCCAGGAGGGCCAAGCACCTAGTGGCTTCGAGGTACCAGGCTGGGGACAGGCCTTCCGTCCTTTTGTGCCTCTTTGTTTGCCTTAAAGTCCCCCTGACCCTTGGGCACAAAGGGCAGCAGTAAGACGTATGGCCCATGCAGCCCCTGACCTGTCCAGCCAGCAGCTCGCCATTCACTGTCCCTCTCCAGTCACTGTCCCTCTCCAGGGCCAACTTTTATTCATTCACAAACTTGTATTCATCCATGTACTGAGGACCTACCACGTGCCAGGCTCTGTTTGGGCAACAGGATGGCAGTGTTCCACCCCGTGGAGGAAGAGCTGGCCCCACAGGGACAGGTTGGGGGGCCGCAGGGCCAGCCCGAGTCTGGTCCGTGGCAGGGAACCTCTCTGGCTTCCTCAGGACCTGGAGCGCGGGCGCAGGGAGATGGTGGAGGAGGACCTGGATGCAGCCCTGCCCTTGCCTGACGAGGATGAGGAGGACCTCTCTGAGTATAAATTCGCCAAGTTCGCTGCCACCTACTTCCAGGGCACGACCACACACACCTATACCCGGCGGCCGCTCAGGCAGCCGCTGCTGTACCACGATGACGAGGGCGACCAGCTGGTGAGGGCTGGGGCTGTGCGGGCGCCCAGATGGCAGGTCCCCGGGGGTGGGACTAGGGCTGACTTCACCCTGGTACCCCGGGCCCCGTAGCCCTCCTGTGGCCCTCTCCAGCCCTCTCCCCAGACCCCCAGGCCATTTTGATGGTTCAGCAGTACCCTGTGCCCCTGCCCCCTGACACACTCTGCCCCAGGCGGCCCTGGCGGTCTGGATCACCATCCTGCGCTTCATGGGGGACCTCCCTGAGCCCAAGTACCACACCGCCATGAGCGACGGCAGTGAGAAGATCCCTGTGATGACTAAGATTTACGAGACCCTGGGCAAGAAGACGTACAAGAGGGAGCTGCAGGCCCTGCAGGGCGAGGGGGAGGTGAGGCCCAGCTACCACCCCCCCCAACCCCCAGTTCATCCATGTCCCTCCCAGGCCAGTAGGGAGGGCCGCCCGCATCCCCATCCTCAGGGTTCTCAGCAGAAGGAGCCCTTAAAATTTGCCTCTGCCTCACCTCCCTGACCCCCACTATCCTCTGTCCCCTTGTGGGAACAAACGTGTGAACGTTTTGTAAACTGTAAGGCGTGGATGGTGATGGAATGAGGCCATGCGGCAGAACCAACGGCCTTGCAGTCAGAGCCAGCACCAGTACTGACTCACTGGGAGGCACTGGGCAGGCGCCCGCACTTTTCTGGGTCTCCGTTTTCCCATCATCAGCTGGCTGGTGGGGGGCAGTGCGGACGAAAACGTCAGTGTGGAGGCGCACAACCTGCTAGCCATAGCTCCGTTGTCAACTGCTCTTGTCCTTACTTTGGGCCCAGGTGCTTGATCCTGACCCCTGTTTGTCCTGCAGGCCCAGCTACCGGAGGGGCAGAAGAAGAGCAGCATGAGGCACAAGCTGGTGCACTTGACCCTGAAGAAGAAGTCCAAACTGACAGAGGAGGTTAGACCAGACCCTGGGCTGCCTTAGGAGGCCCAGGGTGGGGCAAGACTGAGCTGGGGGGGGGACCACAGGGAGTGGGAAAGGGAGCGGATGTGGCCTGTTCCCAGGGGCTTGGGCTGGACCGTGTCGGGGGTTAGTGGGCAGACAGGAGTGCGAAGTAGAGGGCGGGGAGCATAGGCTGGGGCCGGATCAGGGAGGGCTTCCCAGAAGAGGAGACTGGAGAGCTGGGGAGGGTGAGAGGCAGATGGCGAGAGGGAGGACATTTCCTGCCAGGGCAGGGACCCGTTGCATTTGACCCAAGGACCTTTCAGATGCCTCAAACTTCTCTGTGAGTGGGCGTGCCCATGGGCATTAACAGTAACGGTTTGTTTGAACTCTCAGTCACCTCGCTTTTGTTGAGCAGCACCGCCCTGGCCCTGTGCTCCAGGAATGTACAGGCTGGGAGAGCAGCAGAACTAACCCAGGCATTTACAGCACAGGGGGACTGGCTCCCGCGTATCCCTACTTTTGCACACATCAGTCCCTCTGCCTAAAGTTCCTCCTTCTCTGCCTGGGAGTCACCTCCTCCAGCAAGCCTGCCCAGGCCCCTCTACAGTAGACTCAGGCTCCTCCTCAGGGCTTCCCTAGCCTGCTTTGCCACTGCCACTGTCCTCTTCCCCACCTGAGGCTCAAATCCAGTCCTATAGGCACGTAGCCCCAGATTGGAATCCCGGCTCCGCCGCTGGGTATCTGAAAGGCCCAAAGGGGGAAATGCCTGCTTTTTCCTGGGTTCCTGAGAGGATGGCATGGGATGATACCTGTGGGTGCCCCATAGACGTGAGGATCTCCTGGGCCTTCCCGCCGGCAGGGGCATGTTCCTGCCACTCCCTGCTCTCGCTCCGGGACTCTGGGCAGGGTGCAGGTTGGCACGGTGGGCTGTGTGGAACCAGAGAGGAGAAACACTTCTGTAAGAACCCAGGCTTGGGGCTGTTCACAGAGAACTGGGCGGTTGGAACCCAGGGTGTGTATTCTGGCTGTCAGGGTTGTGTGGAGAGATTGGGGTCCCTCTACGAGTCAGAAGAGCAGGTCCCTGTCCTGGCTGAAAGGGCTTCCCTGGGGTAGGGGGTGGAGGGTGGTATTAAGGAGACTGCAGAGGAACCTTGTCCCCAGTGTGTGGCACCAGGCCAGTGCTGCCCAGCTGTCTGGACCCGTCAGCTCTGCACAGGGCGGGGGTAGGACAGGGCTGGGGCTCTCACGGTGGTGGGCAGCCAGCTCATGTGGCCGTTCTCAGGATCTGCTCTCCAGGGGAGTGGGCAGACTCAGACATGAGGCAGGGCCCCTCACTTGACCCTGCCTGGGTCAAGCCTCGTCCCCTCCCTCTGGCCCAGGTGACCAAGAGGCTGCATGACGGGGAGTCCACTGTGCAGGGCAATAGCATGCTGGAGGACCGGCCCACATCCAACCTGGAGAAGCTGCACTTCATCATCGGCAATGGCATCCTGCGGCCAGCGCTCCGGTCAGTGCCTGAGGAGTGGCTGGTGGGAGGCATCCCACAGTCTCTGGAGTGCGGAGGCCCTGAAAGGCTTTTGGTGGCTGAGTTGTGGCTTTGTCACCTTGGTAACAGATTAAGCCGAACAGGCCTGGGGTTAGCTCCGCTGCTAGCTAGTCATGTGACCTTGATAGAGTTGTTTCATCTCCTGAGCCTCAGTTTCTTCATCTGTGAAGAGGGAATAATAATCACACTTACCTAATAGGCTTATGGGCAGATCAAACTCGGGAGAGTATGTAAGATAGGATCCACGCAGCAGGCACTTGGTACATGGCAAGGCACCTGTTGTGCTCATTACCTGATGCATCTACTGCCTATTCCTTATATTCTTATAACCTATTCCTGCCAGCTCACCTTTGGTGCACCCAACCCAGGCCTGTGTGCAGGGTTACCGTGGTTAGCATGCCTGGGAATCCCGTGAGTGCCTTTTTCCCCGCCCAGGCCCGGGAAAGGTCTTTGTTCGGGTCCCTGGGGTGTTGGGGAGGAGATGGGATGATCCAAGAGTAACCAGGAGCAATAAAGGAATCAAGTCTGCTTGGTCAGTGGAGGGAAGACAGGACTTTCTGAGGACTCTATCTGCACAAGATGGTCGGTTAGGAGACCCGACCCCATGAACCCATGCATGCTGGCTGGGAGGGTGGCAGGATGGGGCTGGGTGGGGCGTTGAGCCCATTTGACCAATGGGAAAACTGAGGTCCGGACAGGGGAAGAGACTTGCCCCAGGGATCACTAGCCTCCCAGACTTCCTGCCTTCCAGTCAGGCATCTTTTCATTGTTGCTGGAGGCCAGGGACTACCTCACCAGAGGTAGTCAGGGACCCAGGGCCACCTGCCTCCAGGAAGGAAGGGTAGCTGTCCAAGTTGTGTTGAAAGGGCAAGAATCTGCCTCCTAGTTATCTCACGATCAGACCTAAAGTTGTCAGTCCTAGAGAACATAGTGCCAGGAGCCCTGAGCCAAGAGGCAGAAGCCTGGGTGTGGCATCTCTGAGGGCCCATGGCTAATCCCTGCCTTCTCTTGGCCTTGGCTCCTAGCTGTAGGTGAGAAAGTCTTTACTGGTCTGTGATGAGATGGGAAAAATAAGGAAGTTTCTAAATCTAAATCTGATTTATTTAAAGGACTGTTCTTTGTTCTGAGATTTTTTACCCTTTCTACTTTTTGAATATTAGTATTACGTTTGTTTTACGAAATAACGGTGATACAGATAGCAGGCAGATTGTGTTATGGTGTGTTTTAAACGACCTTATTTGTCGTGATAAAAAGTTAGCAACCTCAGAATTAATTTTGAAGTGACACTGGCCTCTGAAGATCCGGGCACCACCGAATGGGATTATCCATCCTTCTCTGCCCAGTCCCGCCCTTCTGAGAGGGAAGAGCAGCAGTGCCCCCTGGTGGTCACTTTGTCATCGAGGTCCTGTCCTTGGCCCTGAACAGGCAGGCAACAGCTAGCATTTATTCACTGTGCCAGGTGCTTTATAAGCAAGCCTTGGCTCATTTTTCTTCACAGAAATCTTGTAAAGAAAGTATTATAGTTTTCCTTTAAAATGAAAACAAAAAAACTACCTTCATTGCTTTGATCTGATTACAAAAGTAATACAAGGCCGCTTAAATACTGTATTCAAACATTACAGAAATATCTCAAGGGTAAGTCAAATCCCCTGCCCATTCCATCTCCCGGAGAAACTCCTCAGATGGGTTGGCTGTTTCTGCCCTTCTGGTTGCCATCAGTAGAAATTGTACCTGCTGTCATGACTATGGGAGGGGTGCAGAGAGGTGAACTCCCCTGGCCAGGCCACCCAGCTGGTGAGGGACAAGGAAGGGAGGGAGCCTGGACTTCTCATCAAAGTGATCACCGGTGGCTGTGGCTGCTGTGCCCCAGAACAGGATGTGCACCATGCTCTGGATCATGGGGCCCTGACTGCGGATCTGGATTAGAGTCAGGAACATGCTTCGTGCCTGATGAGCCTGACTCCAAAGCAAGGCCCTCTTCACTGGCTCCGCAGAGCCGTGGGCTCAGCCTTCCCCAGTCGGCCCCACGCAGCCTCCTCCTGGGTGGTCTGGGGCAAGCAGGAGAGGACAAGATCGGGTATCTCACCTGTAGCCGGGAGGGGCCGGGCTCATTTCTGACGCAGTCTCCCTTCCTTGCTGCCCCGCCCAGGGATGAGATCTACTGCCAGATCAGCAAGCAGCTCACTCACAACCCCTCCAAGAGCAGCTATGCCCGAGGCTGGATCCTCGTGTCTCTCTGTGTGGGCTGCTTTGCTCCCTCGGAGAAGTTTGTTAAGGTAGGGAGGCGTAGGGAGGCATGGGCCTCCTGCGGCGGGAAGGGTATCAGAGGTGAGAGCAAGGGGAAGAAGCTCAGCGGGGCTTGGCAATGAGGCCTCGCCTGGGCCTCGCCTGTCCTCTCAGGCCTCTGGCTCCCGCTGGCTTCTTCCTGGCCCTCCTCCCGGGTTCCCAGCCCTTCCCTCTGTTCTCCCTTCAGCCATGTTTTATTTATGAGGAGACTAAATTTGACAACAGCGTCTCCTGGACCCTCCACTTATGGTCTTGGAGAAGGCACTTTGGTTGATTTCAGGCCACTTTTTTTTAAGTTTTTTTTTTTTCATTGTTTGTTTATTTTTGAGATGGCGTGTGCACAAGTGAGGGAGGGGCAGAGAGAGGGGGAGACACAGAATCCGAGGCAGGCTCCGGGCTCTGAGCTGTCAGCACCGAGTCCAACGAGGGCCTTGAACTCACGAACTGTGAGATCATGACCTGAGCCCAAGTCAGACACTTAACAGACTTAGCCACCCAGGTGCCCCTCAGGCCGCTCTTTTGACTGTGCCAGGCCCTGGGCACTGGGGACACAGAGGCAGAGCAGGTGACAGACAGCAGGACTGACCTAGCTGGTCAGTGCTGTGAGGAGGAAAGTGCTGGCCCAGCGGGGGAGTCAGGGAGGTGGGCCCTGGAAAAAAGAGAAGCAGTTAGACTAGGTGAAGAGAGGGGGTATGGCATGTGGGGTGAGTCAGGAGGCGTGGCTGAGACTGAACAGGGTCAGAATATGGCAGCCTTGCTGCCAGCCTGAGATACATGGACTTGATCCCAAGGGCGGTGGGGCTTAGCCCCGGAGGATGTGGGTGGCCGGGTCTTGAGCAGGTCCTGAGTGTGGGTAGAAGGGCTGGAAGTAGGAGACCTGGTGAGGCCAGAGTGGAGGCCCCTCAGCTGGCCCTCTGTCTACAGTACCTGCGGAACTTCATCCACGGGGGACCGCCTGGCTATGCTCCCTACTGTGAGGAGCGGCTCAGGAGGACCTTTGTCAATGGGACCCGGACACAGCCTCCCAGCTGGTTGGAGCTGCAGGTGTGGCCCCCCGCCCTACCCAGGCATGCGAGTGTGTATGTGTGTGTGCATGTTTGTGTATCCCCAGTGCACTCCAGTGCCCCAGAAACATCCCCCGCTTTAGGAGTCTATGGTTCTTCAAGCACCCACCGTCAAGTTTGGGATTCCCAGGCCTATTGGGACAGGAAAGCACCCAATGGATGATTGACTCCCATCTGCTGGTCTTATGGTCAGATGGGGGTTCCCTCTGTGTCTTAATAGCTTCCTCTATAACCTAGCAATAATGATCCTCATCTCACAGGGTCTTGTGATGGTTGTATGAAGTGAGAGCAGAAGCCCCTGGTTTGTGGCAGTGCCCAGCCTCCTAGCCCCAGTGCCCAGCCTCAGGGGCTGTAAAGGTTCCATCAGGGCAGGGAACACTGCAGGGTCCTCTGGGCCCCTGGTGCTGGGGTCTGAGGCTCTGGGGCAGCTCTAAAACCCTAGGGAGCAGGGAGCCAGGAACCCAGAGGGCGTGAACTGGTTTGAAGTGAAAAGATTCTCACAAACGCTTTTTGGCCATTTTCAGGCCACTAAGTCCAAGAAGCCCATCATGTTGCCTGTGACCTTCATGGATGGGACCACCAAGACCCTGCTGACCGACTCGGCGACCACGGCCAAGGAGCTCTGCAATGCGCTGGCTGACAAGATCTCGCTCAAGGACCGCTTTGGGTTCTCCCTCTACATTGCCCTGTTTGATAAGGTACGGCCGCCCCGCAGGGCCCCCTCCTGGCGCCACCCCGGCTCCCGTTCCGGTGCTGCCATGTACTGGCTCAGGCAATCTCGTGCAGTTACTTACCTTCCGGAGTGCGGTTTCCTCTCAGCTAGTGGTGACTCCGCCTCTGCCCAACTCATTAGGACTGTGGAGGGCACCTAAAAATCGGGCGGTACGGTGGAGATTGAAACCCAGAGCTCACTTCTGTTGTATATACCTGGGCCCATTCAACCCTCCCCTGGCGCCAGGGAAGAAGCATGGCAGAGACAGACTGGAGGTGTGCACGAAGCCACTTAGCTAGATTCCATTTTCTCATTTGCAAATGGGAACAGACTTTTTTTTTTTTTTTTTTTTCAGGTTTCCATGGTAGTTTCCTTTCACCTGTTAGTGACCACCTGGAGTATGTGCCTCCCTGGGCACATCTGGGCCTAGAGCCTTCTCCGCTGGGCTGGGCCTGGGGGTGGGTGATTGCACCTCCACACTCAGACACGTCACATGCAGCAGATGTGGCCCCGCGCCCCCGCCCCATCCCGGCAGGTCCAGGGACAGAACCGCATTTGGACTTTTCTCACCTACAGATACCTCCTTGTTTTCAGTGACCGTCCATCAGAGTTTCACACAAGGCTTACACTAGGAAATGGGAATACTTGTGTGGCTGTGCTGACTCAGACCCCATGGCGCGGCCCTGAGATCCCATTCTGATCTGCTTCCTGGGTGACCCGGACCTGTCCCTGCCTCTCTCTGAGCCTCGGTTTTCCATTCGAATGAGAACAGCTGGCACGGCTGATGGCTCTTTGTAAGGCCTTTCTTGCTTGCTCACCTTTCCGTCCCTGCACCTGCAGGTGTCCTCCCTGGGCAGTGGCAGTGACCATGTCATGGATGCCATCTCCCAGTGTGAGCAGTATGCCAAGGAGCAGGGTGCCCAGGAACGCAATGCCCCCTGGAGGCTCTTCTTCCGCAAAGAGGTCTTCACGCCCTGGCACAACCCCTCAGAAGACAACGTGGCCACCAACCTCATCTACCAGCAGGTGGTGCGAGGGGTCAAGTTTGGGGAGTACAGGTGTGAGAAGGTGAGTGACCGCGAATCTCGGCTCACAGCCCTCTGTTTTCCAAATGTGGGACGAATGTTACTGTCTGTACCCACCATTAGCTTATGTGGAGGTTAGCCTGATTGAGGCTTCTTCTGGATTAACACTACCTGTAGGAACAAAGGCTTTGAAGAATAGCGTGACTCCGTGGTGATGGTGCACGGTATGGAGTGTGTGCTTCAGAACTTGCTGTATTGTTCTGAGTTAGTCTAGAAAACTCTGTGCTGAAGGAGTAAGAGATCTGCTCATTTAGACCAGAGTTTGCAAATGCGTATTCTCTTAGTCTCCTTTTAGGGACAGGAGTGATGTGGAGAGACTCGTGTCACGTTATTTTATCTTTGATGATGGTGATGATGGTTCTCACGGTACCTATGATTCTGTTGGTGATTATGATGGAGGAATAAAGTTGGAGAGGATGGAAATGAAGAGGGCGGTTGTTGGTGGTGGAGATGGTGCTGAGGGTAGTGGCCATGATGATGATGGTGTTGGTGACGGTGGGTTGGTGGCCCAGGATAGTGCTAGGTTGGTGATGGTGACAATACTGTTGTTGTTGGAGACGATGGCGGTGTTGATGGCGGTAACGGTGGTGGTGACGATCATGGCGATGTTGGTGTTGGTGAGCTGATAGGCAGGATGCATTATTAGTATAGCTATATGGGTTGTTCAAATTCTGAGAAGCTTTGAACTGGTTGGAAAACACTACTGCCTTCAAGACACCCAAGAGCCTTTTCCTACTGCCCCCTCTGCTGAAGCCCTGGCGAGCCCTGGGCAGACATCACTAGGGCTGATGTTCACCACCCCAGGCAGAGAAAGGGCAAAATGGCCAGTACCCATCATCCGGCCTTCTGAAGCCTCTGCAGCATGGCCGACTTGTCGTTCACTACTTGGACTATCCCAGGGTGGGGTCGTGTTGGTGATGGAGATGGTAATGGTGATGCCTGCCCCTCCCTCTGACAGAACCAGCGGTGCCCAGGTCCCCTGTTCTCCAGGGCAGACTGTCAGCTCCAGCCACTCACCAGGCTGGGAATGTAGTGGCTGACCCATTACCGATGGGTTGGCTGGCTCTCTGGGTCAGCTCATGTGCCTCTGTGCTGGTGCTGGGAGACCCAGGAGAAGGCAGGGATGTGACCCTGCCCCTGGGGAGCTCATGGTTCCCCCAAGCAGATAAGAACTTCTGGGGAATCAGTGAGAATGGAATTTTCCAAAGGCCAGAGTCAACAGCTAGAGGAGGCAGGGCTCTGAGGGCTTCAGTGGTCTGGAAGGGCTTCCCGAGGGTGTGTGAACAGCACCTTCCTCCCCCTCCCTACCTAGGAGGATGACCTGGCCGAGCTGGCCTCCCAGCAGTACTTTGTGGACTATGGCTCCGAGATGATCCTGGAGCGCCTCCTAAACCTCGTGCCCACCTACATCCCTGACCGTGAGATCACACCCCTGAAGACACTTGAGAAGTGGGCCCAGCTGGCCATTGCTGCCCACAAGAAGGTAGGAGGGCAGGGTGGGGTCTTGGAGGGGCTCTCTGGTGACATGCGTCTGCCCACAGGGCTGCTGGGAGATGGGATGGCAGCCTCAACCTCCTGCCTCCCAAGCAGCCTGTCTCCACCATGGACGTCGGTTCACTCGTGTCTTAGGCTGTCTACTCTGGGCTGGTGCCAGGGATGCAGAGATGGATCATATCTGATCCTTCAGCTTCATGAGGGAAACTATGGGTCCACGGATATTGGGGTCCCCTGGCCCGGCAGCAGCCACTTGCTAGAGCTACAGCTCAGGAGTGTTGGCACCTGCTGGAAGAGCTTCTAGCAAGTGTATCCTCCTTTCTGCCGAAAAGAACTCCGGCCCAACTTCCTGCCTGGGGAACTTTAGGTACAGAGCCCCCTCAAGCCCCTTGCTTGAGGCCCCAGGCCCATAACCAGCCCCAAGTAGCTCTCTTCCAAGCTAAGGGGCGTGCTGCCCAAGTAGAGGAGGGGTGGCCTGGCCGCTGAGGGGGATGGATGGGCCCCCCTGCCTCCTGGCCGTGGTTGTGGAAGAGCAGAGTATCTTGGCACACGAGTTGCCGGGTTGGGGGCTCCACAGACCAGCAGTCTCTCACCCCTCTACACCACACGGCCTCTTCCCTGCCCCAGGCGCCCCATGCACTTCTCCCACCCTACTCTTTGCCTTCCGTGGTGAGCTGCCCACAAGCCTCCACTCCTCCCTGAACCCGCCCTGCGCCCTCTCTACATCCAGGCCTGGCTCCCCTGCCAGCCCCCCTCTCCAACCCCCCTGCAGCAGAGATGTGTGTTTTCCCTCTACCCCTCTGTCTGTCCGGGCAACTTCCTGTCCCTCATCCCTCCCACCCTGCCAGCTGCTGAAGCCCATCCATTCCACACTGCAAACAGCTTCCATCTCTGCCGTTCCCCGGGCCTCCTCGGTGTTCGCTGCCATCATGCACGCGGCATGTGGCGTGTTCTGGGTTGGGTGCCATTGTTTGTTAACTTGTTCTGCTTTGGGTGAGTACAGTCAGGCACAGTACTGAGCCCTGGGGGTGCAGCTGTGAAGCAGACAGAGGTGGGCTCTGCCCCTGGAGCCCACACCTAAGCTATAGCTGTGTCTCTCCCTTGGACCAGAGCCTGTTGGCCTGTGGGTCCCCAGATCCCCGGGCCAGTCTTCTCGCAGAGTGCACATATGTACATGGCTTTTAGAGTCAGAGTGGTAAAAACATTTGGGGACAATTTCAAACTTGTGGAGAAGCTGCAAGTTCAAGAACCTAGAACTGTGTACCCCCCACTTCACCCAGACTCACTGGTTGGTAACATTGTTGCCACATTTGCTTTATGATCCCTTCTCTTTGCATGTGGACGTGCATTTCTTCTGAACCTTTTGAGATTAGGCTGGAGACATGAAGCCCCTTATCCCCCAATGCTCTCTGCTCCTGGGAGGGCTCTGCTTCTGGTCCTCTCAGTGCCTGGCACGCACATGGGTCTTTGCCCATGTTTGTGTCTATAGCTGATAAGTACCATGAGTTCAAGTTGATACATCCAGTTCTGCACCAACACCACCGAGTTCTTAATAGGGCTCTGAGGGACATTTTTAGATAATAAAATGCCAGTGCTTTGGTTTCTTGCCAGCAGCATTGCATTATCCCCTGGCCTCTCCAACCCTTCCCTGCGCTCCCGTCTTCATGACTCCCGGGTTCACCTGTCAGCTTCTGCCAACAGCCCAGTCTTGCAGTGGCTGCCTTGCCTACACTTCTATGTGACCTGGCTCTTACAGGCCTGTTCCCCACTCCCTCTCCCTGGTCCAGTACACACACCCCTGTTTAGCCACACACGTTCCTGTTCCCCAGATGTCTCCCACTCACCCTTGACTCTGGGTGTTGCATGCATGCTGGCAGAATTGTGGGCTTTTCTGTCACTGCTGAATTGGGAGCTCTCTGAGGGTGGGACTTGTGGAGTGATGGGGGTGGCTGCGGGCTGATGGGCTAGGGTGGAGCCATGGTGCCCAGGAGGACACAATAGCTCCAGGGCTGTTCCTGGCTTGGGGGCATGAACATGGGATTTTTCCAGACAGAGCTTATCTGATGGCCTTTCTCTCCTGTCCATCCCCACCCCCCAGGGGATTTATGCCCAGAGGAGAACTGATGCCCAGAAGGTCAAAGAGGATGTGGTCAATTATGCCCGTTTCAAGTGGCCCTTGCTCTTCTCCAGGTTTTATGAAGCCTACAAATTCTCAGGTACCTCCTCAGCCTTCCCGCCTCCCAGTCTTTCTCCAGGCCCTCTCCCCTCCCTCCCTCTGTGGCTCCAGCTCACAGCAGAAAGAGGGAAACAGCCCAAACCAGACTCCCCAGCCAGCCAGACTCCTGCTTGCAGTGTTGCTTGGTCCTTCCAGATCAATCCACAGAGTGGGTCCTGCCTCCCCACAGTCCAAGTGCTCAGCAACACTCTGGGTTAAACAACTGAATGATTATTAAGATAGTTAAAACGCCTACTCTGTACGGAAGAAGGTGGCCCGGAGTATGGGCTGGGCTGACTCTGCAGCTGAGCACGGAGGTCATGGGCCCAAACACACGCAGGCTGTTGGCTCAGACATCCTGAGGTCCTAATTACTAGGCATCTGTGCGAGGCCCTGTGCTGGTGCTGGCCTTCACAGAATCACGAAGTATCTAGCTGGAGGGACCCTTGGGGCTCAGTTAACTCCCTACCCATATATAACCTCTCTCCAGGGCGGGGGCTTGTCCAAAGCTGCACAAAGACCAGAAGCAGGGATAGGATTCACACCAAGTTTCCTGATTTCAGTGCTCTCTTCCCACTGTGCTTTGAGTTTTGGCCTGTAGGGAGCTTGTGCTCTCTGAGGCTCAGTTTACCCATCAGTAAAATGGATGATAAGTGAGAAGTATGGAAGCCAAACTCTGCACATTCCATCTGTGCCCTGTGGGGAATCTACCTCTCCTGGTCCTTCCATACTTATCACCTATCCCCCTTACTACCTCCCTGGTAGTGATGAGGACTGGGAAGGGCTGGGCTGGGAGTGGGGCAGCCTCCCTCTCACTGCCTGGGTCTCTGTCCCAGGCCCCAACCTCCCCAAGAATGACGTTATCGTGGCGGTCAACTGGACAGGTGTCTACTTTGTGGATGAGCAGGAGCAGGTGCTTCTGGAGCTGTCCTTCCCTGAGATCATGGCTGTGTCCAGCAGTAGGTAAGCCCAACGCCTCCCACACTACACTTTAGTGCAGAGCAGGGAGTTGTCCAAAGCTGCACAGAGACCAGAGGCAGGGATGTGTCAAGCCCCAGTGTCCTGATTCAGCACCGTCTGAAGCAAGAAGGGGGCAGATGGAGACATGGACAGGCAGATGGGGAAGGAGGGGGCTCCTGGAGCTTTCTGGGGTCATGAAGGCTTTTAAGGGGAGTTTCTGCCCTCATCGAGGATGTCATGGAGGTGCAAAGATGTGCAGTGACCTGTCCTGGTCGCGTGTGACTGAGCAGTTTGTGCCGCACCGTGCAGGCATTCCTCCTAATAGGGACAGAGGGGTCTTTATGGTGCATCATTAATGGCTGTTCTGAGATGGGTGTGGGTGGCTTAGAAGGACAGTCAGGAGCAGTCAATTGTGTACAAAGAGAGCCTGGTCTCGGATTCAGGGGCCCGGGTGGAACTCACCTCCATGTCCTCATCCCTAAAATCTTAATACTTCCCTCTAGTAACAGTGGTGAGAGGGAAATGCAAAAATCAATGGGAGAACCCTTTGTAAACTGAAAGGTGTGGAGCATGCAAGAGCAGGGCTGGGGGGTGGGTTCCTGGAATAGACTGGTGTTCCCAGCAGGCCCTCCCCAGATCCGAGGCTTAATCGTCTCTGCGCTTTGTCTGATATGGGCTGGAGCTGGGCATGTCCAGCTCTGACCAGGCATGAGCTAGGCACGGGGATGCAAGGTCATAAGACAATCCTTGCCCTTTTGCAGCTTCCTTCAGATGAGAGGGGAGACAGACATTGAACAGGCTGTTTTTAAGCAGGGACAAGTGTGATGAGGGCTGTGGGAGGGCAGGGAGGACTTTCTGGCAGAAGTGGTAGCTAGGCTGAGATCTAAAGGGTGAGTAGGAATTAGACATCAAAGGGGCACTGGGCTGGGCCCTTGCGGGCCTCGCTCTGGACCGTGTGTGACATTGGCAGGACCAGGTCTGACTCAGACTGGGCTGTGTCTGGCCTGGGCCATGACTCCCCCCGCCTGGGCCATGTCTGACTGGGCTGGCCTTGGTCTCCTTCAGGGAGTGTCGTGTCTTGCTCTCACTGGGCTGCTCTGATCTGGGCTGTGCTGCGCCTCACTCGGGCTGGGCAGGACTGACCCCGGCTGGGCCCTGTTCTCCGTGTTGGTCCTGCAGGGGAGCAAAACTGGTAGCCCCCAGCTTCACGCTGGCTACCATCAAAGGGGATGAGTACACCTTTACCTCCAGCAATGCCGAGGACATCCGTGACCTTGTGGTCACCTTCCTGGAAGGGCTCCGGAAGAGGTCTAAGTACGTGGTGGCCTTGCAGGACAACCCCAACCCTGGTGAGTGGTTCCTGGCACAGGCTGCCAGGCACTGGGGGTTAGGGGCATCGGGCAGATCACACACCTTGATCTTGGCCTGGCATTTGAGACCACCTGTGACAACCCTTCCCCAGATACCCTCAGTCCCACCCGGACCAAAAGCCAAACTCTGCACCTTCCAACTGTGCCCTGTGGGGAATCTCCCTCTCCTGGCCCTTCCATACTTATCACCTGTCACCTTCTCCAGGTGACATCATGGGTTCTTTCTCCACAGTCTCCAAATACCCACTATCTTCAAATGATAACAGTAGTAACAGCTACCCTGACTGAGCACCCCCAGGCCTCCTAGGCTCCGGGCAGAGCTTGGAAAGGACAGAAATAAAACAGACCCTGGCCCTACTCTCAGTGGGGAGAGGGGCTGAAAACAGATAGTGACGGTCCCTGTGACAGTGTGGTAACTATGGGAGCCTGGAGGAGAGGCCCCCATGCAGCCTGGGGTTCAGGGTGGAGGTATGTGGGGCAGAGTGTTCGAGGCATAGAGGAGAGCACAAACTGAGCACAGAGGCTGGAGAAAACAGGCATGTCTGGGAACTGCAGGTCGACTGGTTTGCCTGGAATGGGTGAGGTAAGGGAGACAGGGCAGGAAGTGAGGTAGACAAAGTCAGGAAGGCCAGCCCACAGCAGCCTTGTGAGCATGTCAACGAGTGTCAGTTTTCTCCTAAGGGAGATGGGGAGCCATGGAAGGCGTTTGATCAGGGGAGTGGCGCACTCCAATGGCCACGTCTGTGTGAAGGGTTGTAGCAAGTTGGAGGCAGGGTGACCAGTGAGCAGACATGAGTGGGCCTGGGCCTCAGTTATTCAGGGCAGGGATTAACAGTTTGTAGGTCATCAACCTAAATAAAGATGTTCCAATCCAGCCTCTCTCTCTGCCCCCTGCCCCACCCATGGTCCTGCTCACCTCTGCCTCCCAGCGGGAGAGGAGTCAGGTTTCCTCAGCTTTGCCAAGGGAGACCTCATCATCCTGGACCATGACACGGGAGAGCAGGTCATGAACTCAGGCTGGGCCAACGGCATAAATGAGAGGACCAAGCAGCGTGGGGACTTCCCCACTGACTGCGTATATGTCATGCCCACTGTCACCTTGCCGCCGCGGGAGATTGTGGTATGTGGCTTGGGGATGGCAGATGGAGGGGAGTCTCCTCTGGGCCTTTCTTTGTCTTCTTCCCATATCTGTAAAATGGAGTGAGGGATTATACTGGATTAGCGGTCTCCAGTTTCTCTGGAGATGATCTGGGGGTCTTCTGGGACCACAAACTTAAAGTCGGGGAAGCTGTCAAACCTGTGCTGGGTGGAGAGTGGCCGAGGAACTGCCCAGGGCGAGGGATGGAAGGAGAGTGGGGGAGGGAGGCATCACCTTGCACTGTCTGAAAAGGCAGTGAGCCCCGAGCTGGGAAGGGAGGCCCTGGTTGTTCTGGATCACAGCACTGGAGACTCAGAGCCCAGCTTTCCAGGCAGCTCCTGAGCCAGGCGCTGTTGACTGGGTGGTTCTCACGCCACATCCCCCTCCTCCATCCGGCCTTCTCACTGACCCAACCTGGTTCAGACTCGGGGGACTGCGGAAAGGACCCCGAGTGCAGCAGATGGAGGCAGCAGTAACCTCAGAGATGGCAAAGAACAAAAGGGTCCCAGGATCAGAATGGGGTGAGGGTCAACCCCATGGTGACCGACTTCCCCAGCCCCAGTCCAGAAGGCTCTGGGCTTTACCATGTTGGCTCCAGGGGTCCCAGGTGAAGAGCTGACCTCAGACCCTTGTCTCTCGGTCTCTAGGCCCTGGTCACCATGACCCCCGACCAGAGACAGGACATCATTCGGCTCTTGCAGCTGCGAACAGCAGAGCCCGAGGTGCGCGCCAAGCCCTACACGCTGGAGGAATTTTCCTACGACTATTTCAGGTGATGGGGAAAGGGTAGGTGGGCCAGGACAGTGTGAGCCACAGGCTTCTGCTACTCTAGTCCGCGTGGTGGGGTTGCCTCCTGCTGCTGCTGTGTGTGAGCAGGGCTGGGTCGGAGGGAACAGGAGGGCAGCTTTTGTCTGTCGAGATGTGCCGTCTTGTGCTGTGCCATTTTATTCTTCCTTCATTTGACAGCGTGACTGTGGTCACCCCAGGTGGGGTCCTGGGCACCCACGACTCATGCCTGTGCCTGTCTCACCGACTCACAGTCCTGGTGGGGAGATAGGCACAAAACTGGGCAGCTGTGATTCTGTATGCCCAGCATTGTGATGGGGGTGGTGACAGAGGAGAGGCTTCCTGGAGGAGGTGGCATCTGAGCCGAGCTGTGCAGGGGGTGACCTGGGTGGAGGAATGCCGCAGGCAGCACATGCCAAGGCCAGAGCAGAGAAAGCCGAGAGGAGCAATGGGGAGGAGGCCATGGGGGTGGGCAGGGCTGGCTTTCTAGCTGAGAAAGTAAGGTCCAGGGAGGGCTGGTTGACTCATCCCAGGTTGCCCAGTATAGCAGGGAGGAGCAGGGCCTTCCGCCTCCATGCACAGGTTGGGTAGGGGTGGGTCTCACAACCTGGGGTCAATGCTGACTGTGCCGTGTCAGGCCCCCACCCAAGCACACGCTGAGCCGGGTCATGGTGTCCAAGGCCCGTGGCAAGGACCGGCTGTGGAGCCACACACGGGAGCCGCTCAAGCAAGCACTGCTCAAGAAGATCCTGGGCAGCGAGGAGCTCTCACAGGAGGCCTGCATGGCCTTCATTGATATCCATACCTGCAGGGGTGGGTGCCATGGAAGGGCAGGGGAAGGGCCACAAGGAGGGGGACCCCAGGGCAGGGGGGGCACCAGGCCCCTGCCTCCAGGGTTTTCATCCAGATACCTACCTCCTTCTGAGGGGCCCGGGTGGGTCCTGGGCAGGGTGGAGGGATTCGGGTGGAGTGGCTTCATCTATGCCTGGCACCTTACAGTGCACGAGGGGCTGCCTCATCCATTGTCTCCTCTGACCCTGTCATTTGGTTCAAGATGAGTATTGTGTCATGTGCTAGGCCAGGCATGGAGACACAGCTGTGACCAGACCCAGTCCCTGGCCTTCATGGTGCTTAGAGCTAAAAGGGGCCGTGATGGGGCCAGGCAGCACAGTGAACTGATGTAGCCTTGAAGAGGAGGGCAGGTGGCTTTCCTGGATGAAGAGATGTCTAGGCTGAGATCTGAAGACTGAGTAGGCCCCAGTCAGCCAAAGGGGAGATGGGTGGGGAGTGTTCCAGACAGAATAAGCTTGTCCAAAGGCCCTGAATCACAACATGATTTAGCACAAGTGGAGGGCAGAGGTCTAGAAGGGAGTCTGAAGACGTGGGCAGACTAAGAACGCATTCCCAAGCCCTGTTAAGAAGCTTGGACTGTATCCCAAGGCCATGAGAAGCCCACTAAGCAGGGGGGGGGTGACACAGTCAGATTTGTGATTTGTAAAGTCCATCTGGGTTGGTGCAAGGACTTTGGATGGGGTGTTGGGGGCTGAGGTAGTGAGGGGAGGAGGTGCCCAGAAGAGTTGAGGAAAGGGTGGGCAGTCGGCATGGAGAGCAGGGTGGGTGGGTCATGCCCATTTCCTGAGTGGGTCGCCAGAGGCCCAGGGCCACACAGTTGGGTGGGGGCAGACCCCATTAGAGAGTGTGGCCTCCTGGGTCAGTGCTCCCCCCATCAGCCACAAGCCCTTCCTTGACGGCTCCCCACCCATGCTCAAGTACATGGGCGACTACCCATCCAAGAGGACGCGCTCTGTCAATGAGCTCACCGACCAGATCTTTGAGGGTGCCCTAAAGGCCGAGGCCCTCAAGGATGAGGTATACGTGCAGATCCTGAAGCAGCTGACCGACAACCATATCAGGTGAGGGGATGGTAGGCGGGTACAGGATGGCCTCCCCCCAGTGAGGGGGGAGTCACAGCTGACGGGAATCTTAAAGGTCCTCTACCCATTGTGACAGGGAGCTCCCTCCCTCCCAAGGCAGCATCTGGCCCTGCCTGGCAGCCGTCCTTCCGCATTCAGGCTCCCTCATGTCTTACCTCTGCCGCAAGGTCCAAGGAAGTCTGGTCAAGTACCAAGAGGTGGATGCACCCTCTGAATCTGTCCTTCTCCAAGTCTGACAGCACCGGTTCCTCCTAAATTTGCTCCACTCACTGCCCGAACCTCCTCCGGGTACCCCTCCCAGCCCAGACTCCATTCTGGAGGTTGTGCTCATGAGCAAATGTCCCCAGCCTGGCTCGGGCTGCGCTGGCTGTCAGTTGGAAGCTCCGGCTGAAAATTCTGGGCTGAAGGTGTTGGGTCCCAGAGGGTGCCACCTTGTCCCTGCTGGGTCAGACCACGGCAGGAATGGGAAGTCAGGGACATGCTAAGTCTCAGAGCCTGAGGGAAGCCCCACCGTCTCCCCTTACACCCAGACCGCCAGCTATGTCCCCAGGTTTGTCATCTTCTGCACCTCTTGCAAAATCCACCATGGAACCATACTCAGATCTTCTCACACTGCCAAACCTTTATACACGCTGTGCTCACAGCCAGCATTTATGGCCTTTTTTGCATATCAGAATTTGCGTCAGCCTTCAAAACCTAGCTCAAATGCCACCTCCTCCTAGAAGCCCTCTGTGCTTCTCTCCCGTCAGGCCCAGGGAGCTCAGAGTGCCCAATGAAGCCCAGGGGTTGGTCTAACTCAGTGCTAGTTAAAGAACAGACGAGTTAAAGAGTTTTTGCCAGGATACAGATCACACACGGCTTCCTTCATAGGAAAGTCTTGCTAAGAAGAAAAAAAATCTCAGCTGAACCAAGAGTGCTTGGTGACATCGCTGATGTTCATTCTGGCATGAATGAGCACCTTACCTTCACGTGGCCGGTAACTGCGTGGCCCAGTGTGGATTGGCCAACCACACTTTGTGTGGCACTAACTGGATCTGGCCACCAGGGAGGCGGGTCTGCGTTCGTCCCCAGAAGAGAGGCATGGGGGTCAAGACAGACACGTGCCACCACAGTGAGGCGCCAAGGATGCTCGGACCCACAAGTGGCCTGCAGAACCCCCGCTGGACACCCCACCTCTTTCTGCAGGTATAGCGAGGAGCGTGGCTGGGAGCTGCTCTGGCTGTGCACGGGTCTCTTCCCACCCAGCAACATCCTGCTGCCCCACGTGCAGCGCTTCCTGCAGTCCCGTAAGCACTGTCCGCTCGCCATCGACTGCCTGCAGCGGCTCCAGAAAGCCCTGAGGTACGGTGGCCCACTGAGAGCAGAGGCGGTGGGCAAAGAGCCTGTGGCAGGTGCTGGGATGGGCTCTCAGCCCCAGTGGGCTTGTGGGTGTCCCTGGCGGATGAGGGCACGGCCACACAACACGTGGGACCTGTCCCTGGGGTACCACAGCTGCCAGTCGGACAAAGCCTGCAGCGTGGTGCCCATTCTGGATGCAATCGTGTCTGGCTGCTCAGAAGGGCTGGCGCATACCTTCCAGTGTGTTGGGGACGTCTGGGCCATACTCCATACTCTGCACAGCCCATGTGCATCCTTCACGTCCCGTGGTCCCCTCCACAGCCCTATTTGGTCGACGCTGTTCTCTCATTCTACAGTTGAGGGGTTGGAGGCTCGTGGAGATTAAGTGACTGTCACCTGGCAGGGAGTGGCGGACAAGGGATTAGAACTGGGGTCTGTCTCCAAAGTTCCCTCTGTTCCCTGCTCCCCATGGCCCCATGAACCCACTGGCTCCTGACTGCCCCTCCACCCTTCTCCTGGCTTTCAGAAATGGGTCCCGGAAGTACCCCCCACACCTGGTGGAGGTGGAGGCCATCCAGCACAAAACCACCCAGATTTTCCACAAGGTCTACTTTCCTGATGACACCGATGAGGTGAGGGCTGCTGGCTTCTTGGTGAAGGACCAGATTCCCCGAGGACACAGGGAACAGCCCTGATGCCTCTCCCCTGCCATCCCCACATTTGCTCCAGTGGTCAGGGCTCAGTCGAGAGGCTACAGACTCCTCGGGTTCCCGATCTGACCTTCTGTTGTCTCCAAGAGCTTCCTTGAGAAGATCATTCTTCCCTCTCTGAGGTGGCTCTGCCTCAGAGAAAAGTGCTCTCTCTCTGAGCTAAGCTCTATGCTGGTGCCACCTCCCTGATGTCAGCTCTGTTCCTGGTCACAGGCCTGCCTGCCCAGGCCTCTCCTATTGTCCCCGAGCCCACTTTCCTGCAGGCCCCTTCCTTCCTCCTCACTTGGCCTGATTGTGGGTCTCCTGGTCCAATGGTCCTGTTAGCCTTCCCATCATGCCCATTAGGTCAGGCTGCCTCCTGACCTCCACTCTTTGCCCCATCTCAGCATCTCATTCAGATAAATGAATCTAGCACCAAAACTTTTAGTTTGAAAAGGAGTTTTAGAACTTGTCTAGAGACTAGAGACTCAGAAATGTCATGATAGGATTTCAGTGACAAGGACAAGAAACTAACAAATCCTTTCCTGTCCCTCCAGTGGAAGGTTATATGAAGCAGTCCCTCCCCCACCCCGCACCTACCCCTACCCCAGGCTGCTTCCCCTCTTTTTCCCTCCCCCTTCTGGAATTTGCTTTCTTCTTCCTCCAGCCTCTCTCCTCCCAAACACCCCGCCTATCTTTGCTCCCTTGGCCTCGTGTCACCCATGCTTGTACAGCCAGGCCCACAACCCTGGAAGCAGAGGCTGAGTGTGCTTGGATTGGGGAGGACACAATCTGGGAAGATCCAGACAGGAGTTGCTTTTTCCTTTTCTTAAATGCTGTGTCCAGCTCTAGACCCATGGGGAAACACCTCAGATGGAGGGTGCCCTGCATGTGTGGGAGTCTAGTTGCAGGCACAGATAGAGGGGCACAGGAAGCCCCAGCCGCCTGCCCCTCACTTCCCAGGCCTTTGAGGTGGAGTCCAGCACTAAGGCTAAAGACTTCTGCCAGAACATCGCAGCCCGGCTGCTCCTCAAGTCCTCAGAAGGATTCAGCCTTTTTGTCAAAATTGCAGATAAGGTGGGTGATGGGTCATTGGCTTCCTATTGGATTGCTGTTGGTCTGTCTGTTGGAACATTTGCTGGGACTGTAGGAGCTCATGGGGCAGTGGGGAGGGGAAAGAGGGGAAGAGAGAGGTGTGCTTGCATGTGGCATCTGATTGTGTCCCTTTCCTTCTTATATCCCTGCAACGGTCCCCATACTTGTAGCAGCTTCCCCTAAATGTCTCTCCTCTGAAGCATTGCAGAGCATGACCTCAAACCTCTTGGGAGCCATGTGGCACTTTATATTCTGGACCACACAAGGCTCATCGCCCTGCCACAACACACAAGTACTTTCCAGATTTGACTTGACCGGTCCCTCGGCTGCCTTGCCAAGGCCAATTAGCCCTGAAATAACCCCTGAAGGGGGTGTGATTATCCCCACCTAATAGATCACAAAACATGGACTCAGAAAATTTAAGTAACTTATTCAAAGCCACACAGCAAGGACTCAGATCCCAGTAGGTCTGACTGCAAAGCACAGGCCCCTGCCACCATTCCACCTTGCTCTTCCTCACTTCTGTGTTCATGAAGGTCAAGGGCCCAGCTTTAAAGCCTCTTCCTGTGGGAGGCTTCCTTGACCATGTCAGGTAGATCAGGTGCTCACTCAGTTCCTTGTGCATCCACGTCTGCCTCCTCATTTCACAACTGTCCCTGTGCCAGCCATTGGGGACCCACAGGTGATTTCAGTAAGGTCCTCGACCCAGAGGAGCTTGGAGCCTGTGGGAAGAGCAGGTCACAGATACTGGAGATTGTCCAAGGCAGGGACTGGGCCTCATTCTTGGCCTTCTCACCAGGGCTTAGTCTTTGCTGAAACGACTGGAATGACTGTCACTCTGGGTGGGAAGTAGGCTTTGTTCTGGAGACTCAACAGGCATAGTCAGGGCAGAGTGGGACACCTCTTGGGGCTGCAACAAAGGGCCAAAAGGAAGGTATTTGGTGAGTAAGTCAGAAAAATCAGTATTGGTGGAACTAAAATGAATGGATTGGAACGGCCATGTCCCTAGGTCATCAGCGTCCCCGAGAATGACTTCTTCTTCGACTTTGTTCGACACCTGACAGACTGGATAAAGAAAGCACGGCCTGTCAAGGATGGTAATGTGAGGCTGGGCCCTGAGATCATCTGAGGCCCAGAGCCACACCGCGAGGTCCACCTGGGTGGGACCCGAGCTAGGGCCTCCTCCTGGGCTGGTGCTGGGCACAGGTGATCCTCTGTGCTGGGACGCTCTGGGTGACTGATTGCCCTCTGCCACAGGAATCGTGCCCTCGCTCACCTACCAGGTGTTCTTCATGAAGAAGCTGTGGACCACCACGGTGCCCGGGAAGGACCCGATGGCCGATTCCATCTTCCACTATTACCAGGTGAGCTGCCTGCTCCTCTCTTTTGTGCTGCCTCCATGTGCTGCTGGCCTTGCTGTATTTCAGGAAAGCAGAACCCTGCTGCCCTTGCCAGGAGGGGGGGCCTCAAATAGTAAGGCCTCTAAGAGATTCCTGCTGGGATCCTGGGGAGTAGCTCAAAGGCAGACCCTTCTCTTTCCTCAGCGCCTTGTACTTTCTTCGGAGACTTTAATCCCCACCCGTTCAGGCCCTTCCCTTGGTGAGGGGCTGTCCTCTGAATCAGAGATTCTACGGCTACACCTGGGTGTATCTGGGTGTATCTAGGGCATCTGTGTGAATGTGTAGACACTTTCTAGCACAAGCATGTGCCTGCGGGAAGCCAGGAGGGAGGCCCCCATGTTGAACCTCTAGTTGTTGTCTGATGCTTTTCGCTCATTCTGCCCTCCCAGCAAACCCCAACAAGTAGGCATGTTGTTCCCATTTTATAGAGGGAGAAACTGAGACTCAGAGAGATCAAGTGATATAATTAGGACTACAGGGTGGATAGAATCTGGGTTTGAATCCATGTCTTCACAACTGCAGACTCGGTGATCTCTTCTGGGCCAGTCCTGTTTGTCATTCTGTAGGGGAGACAGACCAGGATGCTGGGAAGGTTGCGGGAGGCAGGGATGGTGGCTGCCGTGGTAGAGAGAACCCTGGCCTGGGAGTTGCCAGGGCTCATTCACCCGTGAGATCTGCCCCTCGCCCATGGTGCCCTTTTAGTGAATGGCAACATGAACATCAGCTACCATTTCCCCCAAGGCAGAAACCCAAGTCAGCCTTGACACCTCCCTCTCCCTCATTTCCCATGTCCCAAATCATTCACCTGATGACTTCACCTCCCCAACTCTCCAAAATCCATCCACATGTCTCCATTACCACCGGTACCAACTCAGGTCAGCCCATCATCTCTCATCTGAATGAAGCTGGTAACCTTTCCCCCGAGCTTCCCTGTCCATTTTTGTCCCCTTTGAATTCATTCTTCCTATGGGGGTCATCATGCTTTCGGGATCCTCTCAGTGGCTTCCCTCAAAGTAGAACGCCAAATCCCGACTCTAGCCCTGCATGGGGCCACTAGCTACTTCTGCTGCCTTGTCTTGTATCCAGCACTCCTTTGTTCACTTCACTCCAGCTACATCTTTTCAAATTCTCAGGTATGCCTGGGGGCCTTTGTAACATTTTCTCTCTTGGGAAGCTTTTCCCTAGGTTCTTTCCTTCACCTTCTAAGCTTTTAGATGTTATTTCAATCATCATAAGGGAAATCTTCCTTGTTCCTAAAACTAGATCAGGTCAACTAGTTATATGCTGTCATAGCACGGAGAACAATTCCTTCAAAGATTGTAATTATACATCAATTTGGGGTGATGGATGTGTGTTCTTGCCTTGACTACAAGTTCCTTGAGAGCAGGGAAGTAGATGTTGCTTAAAGGGCCTGACTCATAGCAGATGATCAATGCATATTTGTTGGCTTGATGGATGGGTAAATAGGCGGTGACTCAGTGAATGAATGGGTAGAAGGATGGATGGTGAATGAACTTGTGGGTGGACAGATGGACAAATGAGAAATGGATATGGGTAGGGAGAACCATATGGGTGGACAGATGGATGGGTGTGGATGGGTAGATAGGTGGGCGAGTAGATGAAAAAGTGGATGGAAAATAATTGACTCAGGTTTCTAATCTGCAGTGTGTCCTCAGGCCAGCCTCAGTTTTTCTACGTTTCAACAAGTGGGTAAGACAGTTGTAAGGCTGTGGGCAGTGTTGGCCATTTGGAAGCTTCATCTTTGCTTTTGGTCCACTCCTCATCCTCAATTACTGGAAGTTCAAAGTGGGGAAGAGGCTGGTGCTGCTGATGAAACTAGCAGGTCTCAAAGGAACTGAATGGGAGGAGGCCAGCCAGAGAGGATTTTCCCAAGGAAGGACAGGCTCAGAAGGTTAGGGGTGTGGAACAGTCTCAGGTTCACCAGATGGTCACTCTGAGTTTCTTCGTCTTTGAAGTGTGGCTGCTCACCCCACTGGACCGTTATGAGGGAAAATGAAATAATAATATTCATACATGGCTCTGCTTTGCAACTGTAAAGTGCTGGATCTGTGCAGGCATGGTTGCTATTTCCCCGTACTATCTCCTCTTGGGGCACAGTGTCAGCTGAGGCTGGAGGAAAAGGTACGCCCAATGTGGGGTGAGGCAGTAGACCTCGCCTGAGACCTGCTCTGTCTCTGGCAGGAGTTGCCCAAGTATCTCCGAGGCTATCACAAGTGCACACGGGAGGAGGTGCTGCAGCTGGGGGCACTGATCTACAGGGTCAAATTCGAAGAGGACAAGTCCTACTTCCCCAGTATCCCCAAGCTGCTACGGGAGCTGGTGCCCCAGGACCTCATCCGGCAGGTTTCCCCGGATGACTGGAAGCGGGTGAGTATAAAGGCGGCGGCAGGACTAGGGGTCTCTGGGCACCCCACGGGTCAGGCGGCAGGTGCTGGCCAGCAGCCCAGGGAAGTATCTCTTGTTGTCCCTGTGTGTGATAAGGTCACCCTCTCATTTTCCCTTCCTTTCGCTTTAGTATCCAGTTCTCCAGGCAAAGGACTCACCTAGCTGCTTGGTAGTAATTTGCCCTATTCTAGTTGTCATGGTGACCTGATTTCACTTGATACTCTTTGGTCTGCTTGCTTAGGGGAGGGGAGGGGAGAGAAGGAAAATGAGGATTCCATTAACTGGGATGACGGAGGCCCCTCATGGCCTCCAGGGCCCCCATCCTATGCCTGACCCTCCAGGGCCCATGACCGCTAACAGTGCAGGTGAGGTAGGAGCGGAAGGGGAGAGGCCTCTGATCCCCCCTCTCCCTACAGTCCATCGTTGCCTACTTCAACAAGCATGCAGGGAAGTCCAAGGAGGAGGCCAAGCTAGCCTTTCTAAAGCTCATCTTCAAGTGGCCCACCTTTGGTTCAGCCTTCTTCGAGGTGAAGGTACGTTATGGGTGGCTTCTCAGGAGGAAGGGAGGAAGGGACTAAGGAGTGGGGATGAGAAGGCACAGAAACGCCTCTCCAGGACTGTGGGAAACAGCGATGGCCTCTGCCACCTGCCCTGGCAAGGAAAGGACGGAAGCACCCTCAGCTTTGTACCACCTCGGTATCTCAGCCCTGGGACATGAGGGACAACCAGCAGCTCAGCCTGGCAGGGGAGGCAGATGTGTAAACCAGCCACAGTAATGGAGAACGATCTGTGCTGTGACAAAGGGGAGCCCTTATCAAGGTGACTGAGAAGGCTGAGGAGGCTTCCTGGAGGAGGCCACCCCTGAACTTCCAGGAAGACCCTGGGGAGAGTGTTCCTGGCAGAGGGCCTAGCATGAGCAAAGAGCCAGTGGTGTACGGGAAGTGCAAGTGGCTGAGTATGGATGGGCGCAGGGTATGAGAATGAGCAGATTGTGGTGAGGCAGGCTGGCAAGCCGGCGAGGGGGTTGGGTTTCCTCCTGAAGGTGGTGGCCAGCCCTGGAAGGTTCTGCATAGGGATGATGGGGCCAGAAGTCCACTCTGACTGGGGGGCGAGGGTGGGCCTGAGGGGCACGACCGGAGGCAGGAGAATGGTAAACAGGCTCGCGTGAGAACTGGGGGTAGGTCAGGCTGGAGAGGAGGGGATGGCCTTGTTACATACCTTGGACGGGAGGCCTTTTGAGAAGTCTGGCTGTACAAGGAAGAGAGGGAGGCAGAGAGGTAAGCTGGAGGCAGGAGTTAGAGTTCAAAGAGGGTTTTTAAAGAGGGCAGACATGTGGGCTGAGAGAAGAGATGGCCCAGACTCCTAGAGAAGCAGGAGAGAAGAAATGAAACTGCTGCCAGAGAGGGTGGGAGATGGGGTCACTTGGGGACCCGTGAAGGGGTCTGGGTCACACTGAGGTCCCAGCAGAGGTGGAAACTGTGAGGTTGTGGCAGAGCCACTGGCCCTGCTGCACCTCTGGCATCGAGCAGGAGCAGGGGAGGGCAACTTACTCCTAAGCACACAGCTTTTCCTGCTCTGGGCTCCCCCAGCTCTCTGATGGTTTCCGGCTTTCTTTGCCAGCAAACTACGGAGCCAAACTTCCCTGAGATCCTCTTAATTGCCATCAATAAGTATGGGGTCAGCCTCATCGATCCCAGAACCAAGGTAAGCAGTGACAGGGAAGAGCGGGGGTGTGCTTCTCTGTCTGCACCTCTCACAAGAGCCCCCAGACCCAACCCCCCAAAGCCCCTGCTGGCCACCATCCTCACTTAATGTGGCCAAGAAGGCAGATGATCTTGAGAAGTGGTCTGTGTTTGCTTCGTCTATTTTCCTACCTGCTCCGTCAAAATTGCTCTCCTAGAGTTACTAGCCAACACCTTGCTACTAAATCCAATGAACTTTTTAGCACTTGGCCTTTTGGCATCATTGGACCTTACAACCATTCGTTCCTTCCAGAATGCTCTCCACACATTGGTCAGGATAGCAGACTGCACCGGGGTTAAATATTCTCGTATTTATGGGCCAGAGTAGTCCTCACCAAGGGAACCAGGAAGCACAGTCCTACCACATACCCAGGAGGAGTACAACTGGACCACTGGCGAAGGGTGCCAATGGCCACCACCTTCCTCTTGTGTTCATGTGCCCCACTTTCCTGGTTTTCCTCCTCTCTCTCGGGTCATTCTTCTCACATACTTCTGTGTGATTATTTTCTACCCACACGCATGGTGCTCCCTGAGGCTTCCTGGCATCTTCTTGATTTCCTCCTAGTAGGACCATCCCATCCAGGACCCCTGTTTCCATTGCTTCAGGCCTCCCAAATTTCCAGTTCCAGCCCCACATATCCCATAGCCTCATGGACACGGAGGGAGAAGGCATCTGCCTCCCCTAGCATCTCCACAGCAGAGCTGGATTCTGTCTTCTTGCTTCTTTGCTTGTCTGAGGGCCCAAGGCCTTTCTGGTGGGTGTGGGCTGGTGCTGAGGAAAGTGAGGCCAGAGGGTCCAGACTGCGCAGGTTCAAATTTTCTCTGCTTTCCCAGGACATCTTGACCACTCATCCCTTCACCAAGATCTCCAACTGGAGCAGTGGCAACACCTACTTCCACATCACCATTGGGAACCTGGTGCGCGGGAGCAAATTGCTCTGTGAGACATCACTGGTAAGACCTCTTTTATTTAGGCCTGGTAGGGCTCCCCTACTTTGCCTAAAGCTCCAACCATCCTCTTTGTCCCCAGAACAAACGTGAGGAGTGCATGGCTTGGCCTGAGATTGGGATCAAAGGTCAGATTGGGCCAAGGTCAAGTCAGTTTGAGGCTCAGCTTAGGTCTGGGAAGGGCACTTAATCTGGGGCTGAGAACAGACCCCTCATTTATTAACTATTGTTTGAATGACTGCAGTGTCAGGGGCTAAAGACTCAGTCCCCAGAGTTCAATAGTGGAGCCATTAGCAATGAGGCCTCTTGGACTGAGCTGAATTTCTAAGGTGTGGCTCAACTGGTAAAGCCTTTAGAATCACCAGGATGTAAGGGGCATACAAGCTAGGGCCTTCATGTAGGGTCATAATAACTTTGAACCTTAGACATGTGGCTGGATGAGTCCAACCCTTCAGCTGTGAGGCTGGGGAGATGGAGTCCAGAGCAGTACAGGATTCTCCTTAGTTCAGGGCTCTGCCCTTTGCAGTTTCCTGGGAGTGTTCTGGGTCTGAATGGGCTGGCCTTGTCCCACTATTTGCTCTGTTTATCTTCTTGTGCTGTTTCCAGGGCTACAAGATGGATGACCTCCTGACTTCCTATATTAGCCAAATGCTCACAGCCATGAGCAAACAGCGGGGCTCCAGGAGTGGCAAGTGAACAGTGGGGGAGGTGGTCCTGTTTCAGGCCCATCAGCTACCTCTGCAGGCGGGAGAGGACTTCTGCCATCTGGGCAGGGAGGCTGGGCTAGCTGGCCACCACTGATTATTACACCAACTTAGCCTCTGATCCTCTTCCAGTGGGGCAGCCTTGCTGGGATGAAGAGCTCCCTTCTATCCACTCCCGAGGGGTGGTTCTAGCTCTGGCTTGCGGTGGCCTTCCCAGTTGTAAAACCCTATGCTCCTTGGGTGCCTTTCTTAGACCAGTCCTACCGTGCGACCTCCTTTGACTTTCCATGCAACCACTGTAACAGGGAATCAAGAGGACAACCTAGTTCTCCATACTGGGACCAACCAAACCAAACCAACCAAGAATATTCTGAAATCCAAGGGACTGGCTTAATTCCTGTAAGTCCAGAATTCTCAGCTGGGATGAGGGAGACAGACTACTTTTCTATATTGCAGTGTGAGTGCTGAGCCCTGTGTTAGTCTCCCCTGATCACCTCAGGGTATAAAGTATGTGTTTAATCATTTGGCCCTCTGGTGTCTTTGCTCGGGGAAGAGGAGAGAGTGGGGTGTGGCCTGTAGGACTATCTCCTCAGTCTGTGTGTGTAGGGCTAAGCTGGTCTGGGTTTGGGGTGCCTGAGCCCAAGATGTGCTTGAAAGGGGCTTAAAGGGGCTGGCTGGGACCACGGTGGGTTAGGGGTAAATGTTAGGACATCAGCCTGGGAGGTAGGGGCCTAAGTGTGCAGGGGCCAGCTTCTGGGCCTTAACTAGGACCAGTGGAGCCAGAGTGACCCTCGCATCCTGTCAGAAACATCTCCTTGGTTCATCAAGAAATCCAAGAATTGTGCTGCCTAAGGTTAAATCCTTGTGTCCTCAGAGTGCCTATAAAACGTTACTTTGTGACCAGGATGAAACAACCAAATTCAGCTGTGATCTGGTGAGGCATGGGAATGGGGGTTTTAGACAGAGAGGTAGGATTTGGGTGTGAGGCATCCTCCTGGGCCATGACGGGGAAGAGTGCCTAGAGAAGTGACAGTGGAGACTGCCCTAGAGGAGGGTATGTTTACGATGAGCCCCTAAGGCCCCCCCTAATACTTCAGTAGGGCCAAATCCTTATTGTCCTCACACACACACAAGTGTCTTGGGTCATCTGCATCCAGATGCCAAACACTCCAGAGGGAGTTCTATTCCTGTTCTCCCCAGCTACTTGTGTGGGAGGAGCTGGTTGTGAAAATGGAGGCCCCAAACCAGATAGCCCTGATTTCTGGGATGATCATGTGGCTTTCTGAGACAGCTTTGCCCCACCAGTGTTTACACAGCTCCATAGGCAGCCTCAGGTAAATCTGAGCCAGAAGGAAGGTGCTGTGGTGGTGTGCCTCTACACAGTCATATCAGTGGGGATACAGAGGCCCAGAGAAGGTGGGCGAATAAGTGAAGGCCACACCAAACTCAGTTCACTGCTTTTAACATTTGGCTCTGAGACACCAAGGGCTCCAGATGCTTGTTCTATGCCCTAGTTCCCCTTCAAGGCCTAGGGTCGATGGATAGGCACAGAATTATGCCCATCATCCCATTGCACACTAGATCACAGTGTGTGTGTGTGGGATGAGATCTTTCCCCCGATTCACGCCCTTGCCTATACCACTTCTCATTCTCTGACTCAGGATGGCATCACTTTTGCACTCATCCCCTAGTCTGTCAGCCTGAGTGATCACAGAGGGGTCCAAAGAATATGCCATTAACCTTCTGGGTTCCTGAGAGGTTGCCTTTATTCTCATGCTGATGTGCACAAAGCCATTCCTTTAGCAGGGAGTACTATGAAGGGTTAGGATAAGAAACCCTGTAACTCCAGCTTCAAGACCACAACAACAGTTTTTCCCTTGCCCATCCCCTAGAGATGCATTCTTTATGGAAAGCACTAGACCAGAGTGGTTCCCCTGAGAGCCTCAATGGCCCTTCTGCACTCCTTTCTTGACCACTTCCCACCATCACCACCCTTAGGCACAGAGAGGAAGAAGAAGGAAAAGGCAACGTATGACAAAATTTTCTCCAAGAACATCCTATAGGAGGAGGAGAACATGCTAGAGAAGGAATGCACTGTATGAAAGACTTCCTGGGAGGAGGATTTAACAATGGGGATCTCTTGGGATTTTCAGGATGGGGACCTCTTTAGTGGGTACTGTGGGTCCCAAGGTTTCTAGGGCAGGGGGTCAATATGATTCAATGGAGGGGATCTGTCTGATGACCCCCCCCCCCCAGGGAAGAATGTCGGTGGTTTGATGCTCTTAGGGGACACTGGTAGGATGACATTTCCCTCAGGGGATATTGATAGTTAGATCTCCTTGGGGGACAGTGGTGGTTTGACCTTCCCCTTGGGCAGTCACTGGTGGCTTCACATCCTTCTTGGGAGGGTACTGTGGTTTGAGGGCCTCCTGTTTGGGGGCTTCTGTGACACAGAGGGAACTTGGATATCTGAGAATTGGGGGGATTCAGGCTGGCTGGAAGGTGGCTGCTGTCCAGGGCTTTTCCATGACTCATTTTCTATGTCAGGGACTGGTTCCTGAATATGTTGTAGGGGGTAGAAAAGACATACACACAGATTCCCTTAGTGTCACTTTCCCAATCTGTGTTTGCTATGTGGTGAACTCCTAGTCCTCTCTTAAACGTTAGAACCACCCCTACTCCCTCAGGCTCATTCTTCTAAATTTCCTCCCCCAAGATTTTCGGCAAACATATATGGCCTGCCAATTCTGCTTGAGGCAAATAAGGTCCATTATGTGAGGGTATGGAAGCTCCAAAGGAAGCTCTCAAAAAGTAGCAACTAAAACTTGCTTAAAGATTATATATTTTATAATAATTGCTTTCAAGTCAGTTATAGAGAGAAAGGAACATGTTTCCCTACTGGAATGCGAGCTTCTTGAGGCCAGGAACCTTTAACTTGCTTGTCACTATATTCCTGGTGCCCAGAAAAATGTCACATACTAGGTGCTTGATATAATTTTTTGACTGATGGGAAAACTGGTAATAGAGAATTCAGACCTACTCTCCTACTCCAGGACCTTTTTTTAAAATGGATACAATACAAAGAAAAACATATTAACGTAGTGAGGAATTATGGGGACCAAATCAAGAATGTGGCGATCCAAAAAGTGAAGCCCAGACCCAACTATACACTGTCTACAAGAAATTAGATACAAATAGATTGAAATTAAAGCCTGGAAAAATAAATACCTTGTTAACACTACTGAAAAGAAAGATGAAGTTGCTATTAATATCACACAATGTCTTTGCTTCAGAGCAAAGAATATTACCAGGGATAAAGAAGTTCATTTCCTAATGATTAAAGAGATCATTTCATCAAGAAGACATGTTCAGGCACCTTTTAAGTGTTTCAAAACACATGAAGCAAAGACAAGACTGCAAAAAGAACTAAATCTATAATTATATTTGAAGATTTTGATGCCCCACTCAAAAGAACTGGGCAGAAAATCAGTAAGATGTAGAACACCTGAAAAACTGGTTCTGGTCCAAGTGAACTCACCTCCTCCACAGACACCTATTTATAGAGCAATTCCTCCTGAAGATGACCTGAGGGCTGACTGAACAGCTTCTTCACCACAAAGAAACCACGCAGAGACTGAACTGTAGTGGCTGGGCAGGTGGTGTAGTACGGAGGGGCTGTGAGCAGACTTGTCTGCCCTGAGGCACAGAAAAAAGCCTTGGTTTCAAAGGGCAACTAGATATAAAGGAACCAGTCCTAGAACCCTGCCGAACAGTAGGTGGGGGGGGGGGGTGCTCGAACCCTCTCCAGGTCACAGGACCTGGAAAACGCCATGGTTTATGTTCCTCCTCCACCTTTATCAAGGTGTGGATGGAAGTAGGGTCTGGGCATCCTAGCTGGCCTACTGCCTCAATCAGCCCCAGGTCCCTACCCCACACCAGCCTAAGCCATCCCGGCCTGTAAAGTAGCACCCCCCACCCCCACTCCCACCAGTGTAGTGCATACCCGGACAGTCCTGGTCAGTGTCCCCTCAGCTACAGCCATCTTGCCAAGGTGACATAGGTGGAAAGAACCCTGGAACACACTAGCTCCACACCACTTTGGCTCCAGACAACTTGAAGTACTCCTGGCACAGAGCCCTGTGGGACCTCCTGGCTGATGCCTGCCTCAGCTCTAGCTGCCCCACCAAGGTACCCCCTGCATTGAGCATCCTGGAACACAGTGACTTGCATCTACTTCAGCTTCAGTCCTGTCAGGGCACCAACTGCATGGTGAGTCCTGACACAACCCCGGCCCACATCCACTTCTGCTTTGGTCATCCAGAGTGCCCTGGGACTCCCAACCCATATCCAGCTACAGCTCTAGCCAGCCAAAGTCACTAGGCACATACAGTCTACACAAGGGATGACCATTCACAAGACCATTCCTTTAAGTTTAGGAGAAGTAGGTGTTCTGCCTAATTCATAGAAATAAACACAGAAAGTCAAGCAAAATGAGGAGACAGAGGAATATGCTGCAAATGAAAGAACAAGACAAAACCTCATAAAAAGAACTACATGAAATACCCAATCTACCTGATAAAGAGTTCAAAGTAATGGTTATAAAGGTGTTCAACAGCCTGGAGAGAACAGATGAACTTAGAACATCAATGAGATAGAAAACATAAAAGACCAGAGTTTAAGAACACAATAACCTAAATGAAAAATACACTAGAGGTTGTAGAAAAACAGAGCAGTAATCTGGAAGACAGGGTAATGGAGGGCACCTGAGTTGAACAGCAAAAGGAAAAAAGAATTTTAAGAAATGAGGATAGGTTAAGGTCTCTTGGGCAACATCAAACAAATATTTGCATTATAAGGGTTCCAGAAGGAGAAGAGAGCCAGCCAGAAAACTTGTTTGAAGAAATAGCTAAAAACTTCCACAACCCAGGGAAGGAAACAGACATCCTGGTTTAAGAAGCACAAAGAGTTCAAAACAAGATGAACCCAATGAGATCCACACCATGACACATGGTAATTTGAATGTCAAAGATTAAAGGAAGAATTTAAAAAGCAGCAAGAGAGAAGTGACTAGTAATGTACAAGGGAAACTCTCTAAGGCCATCAGCTGAGTTTTCAGAAACTTTGCAGGCCAGAAGGAAGTGGCATGATCTACTCAAAGTGCTGAAAGGAAAAAACATACAACCTGAGAATATTCTACCTGGCAAGATTATCATTCAGAATTGAAGGACAGAGAAAGAGTTTCCCAGAAAAACAAAAGCTAAAGAAGTCATCACCACTACACTGGCCTTAGAAGAAATGTTAAAGGTACTTCTTTAAGTAGAAAAGTCCATAATTATAAGAAACCTGTGAAAGGAAAAAATATTTCATGAATAAAAGCAAACAGTATGGTAGTAGAGCAATTATATCTAAAATATCAGTTAAGGGGACTCAGACAACATATACATAAAACGTGGAGTGTGGAACTAAAAATCAAATTCCTTTAGAAAGTGTTCAAACTTAAGTGACTATCAACTTAATACAGACTGCTATATACTTAGAATGTTATATATGAACTTCATGGTAACCATAAACCCAAAACCTGTAATAGATACACTAAAGTCATCAGTCACAAGAAAGAGTATGGGAGAAAAAAGGAACATAGAAGAGCTACAAAAAGCACCCATAAAACAGTTAACAAAATGGCAATAAGTACTCAACTATCAATGATTAAATGTACATAGTGTAAATGCTCTAATCAAATGCGTAGGGTGATGGAATGGATAAAAAAAAATCAAGACCCATGAATATGTTGCCTACAAGAGACTCACTTCAGACCTAAAGACACACAGACTGAAAGTGAAGGGATGGAAAAATATATTCCATGCAAATATCAGGGGAAAAAAGCCAGGGTAGCAATACTTACAAGACACAAAAAAGGTCATTGCACAATGATACAGGGATCAGTCCAGCAAGAGGATATAACAATTGTAAATATCAGTGCACCCAACACTGGAGCACCTATATACATAGAGGAAATTTTAACATTTATAAAAGGAGAAATTGACAGTAGGGAATAATAATAGAGAACTTTAACACCCTACTTACATAAATGGATAGACAATCCATACAGAAAACTAACAAGGAAATTGAGGCACTGAACAACACATTAGACCAGATGGACTTTATAAATACAGAACATTCCATCCCAAACCAGAATGCACATTCTTTTCAAGTGCACATGGAACATTCACCAGGACAGATCATGTGTTAGGCCACAAAATAAGTCTTGATAAATTTAAAAATACTGAAATCATATGCATATTTTCTGTACACAGTAGATAATTAAAATCAACTATAAGAAAAAAATGGAAGAAACACAAATACATGGAGGCTAAACAATATGCCACTAAACAATGAATGGATCAGTGAAGAAGTCAAAGAGGAAATTTTAAAAAATACACGGAGACAAATGAAACTAAAAACACAGTGGTCCAAAATCTTTGGGACCCAGCAAAAGCAGTTCTAAGGGAAATTTAAAATGATACAGGCTTATCTCAATAAACAAGAAAACTCTCAAACAGTCTAACCTTAAAGGAACTATAAAAACAAGAACAAAGCCCAAAGTTAGAAGGAAGGAAATAATAGAGTATAAATTAATGAAATAAAGACTAAAAACCAATAGAAAAGATCAATGATATTGTATATCTGAAACTAATATAATGCTGTATGTTAATTATACTTGAATTTTAAAAAGCTGAATTATGAAGTCAATAAACAATAGTTAAAAATCTTTTAAAAAATCAATGAAACCAGAACTGGATTTTTGAAAAGATAAGCAAAATTGATAAACCTTTAGCCAGCCTCATCAAGAAAGAGAGAACCGAAACAAAATCAGAAATGAAAGAAGGGAAGCAACAAATGACACCACAGAAATACAAAGGATTATAAGAGACTACTACTATGAAAAATTACATGCCAAGATACTGGTCAACATAGAAGAAATGGATAAATTCCTAGAAACATACAATCTTCCAAAACCAAATCAAAAAGAAAAAATCTGACTAGTAACAAAATGGAATCAGTAATCAAAAAACTCCCAACAAACAAACGTCTAGGACCAGATGGACTCACCAGTGAATTCCACCAAACATTTAAAGAGTTAATAACTATTCTCCTCAAACTATTCAAAAAAAAAAAAAATAGGAAAGGGAAGAAAGATTCCAGATTCATTCTTTGAGGCCAGCATTATCCTGACACCAAAACCAGACAAAGACACTACAAAAATCAATATCCAATATCAATAGACCAATATCCCTGATGAACGTAGATGCAAAAATCCTCTACAAAGTATTAGCAAACTACAGTCAACAATACATTAACAGGATCATTCACCACAATCAATGGGATTTATTCCAGGGATGCAAAGATGGCTCAATATCCACAAATCAATGTAATACATCACAATAACAAAATGAAGAATAAAAATCATATGCTCATCTCAGTCAAGACAAAAAAGCATTTCACAAAACTAAACGTGTTCATGATAAACACTCTCAACAAAGTGGGTTTAGAGGGATCATAGCTTAACATAATAAAGGCTATATATGACAAGCCTAGAGTTAACATCATGGTCAATGGTGAAAAACAGAGAGCTTTTCCTCTAAGATCAGGAACAAGACAATAATGCCCATTGTTGTCACCTTTATTCAACATAGTACTGGAGTCCTACCCACAGCACTGAGACAAGAAATGAAAGGTATCCAAACTGATACGAAGTAAAAACTATCTTCAAATGACATGATACTACACATAGAAAACTCTGAAGACTCCATCAAAAAACTATTAGAAGTGATATATGAATTCAGTAAAGTTGCAGGACACAAAATTAATATGCAGAAATTCACTGTGTTTCTATACATTAATAATGAAATAGAGAAATTAAGAAAACAATTCCATTTACAATTTCACACCAAAAAAAAAAAAAAAACAAAAAAACCTAGAGATAAACTTAACCAAGGAGGTGAAAGGCCTGTAACTTAAAAACCACAATGAGACATCACTTTATACCTATCAGAATGGCTAGAATCAAAAAGAGAGTAACAAATCTTGGTGAGGAGACACAGAACAAGGAACCCTCATGCACTGTTGGTCAGTTTGTAAACTGGTTCAGCTCTTGTGGAAAACAATACAGAAGTTACTCAAAAAATTAAAAATAGAAATATTACACGATCCATTAATTCTACTATTGGGTATTTAACCAAACAAAACTAAAACACTAATTCAAAAAGATCTATACACTCCTACGTTTATTGCAGCTCTATTTACAATAGCCATGACATGGAAACAACGTAAGTGTTCACCAATAGATGAATGGCTAAGCAGTAGTAGTATATATATACAGGGGAATATTCAGCCATAAAACAGAATGAGAAATTGACATTTGCAACAATGGATGGAACTAAAGGGTATTACATGCTAAGTGAAATAGGTCAAAGACAAATACCATATGATTTCATTTAATATGTAGACTCTAAAACACAAATGAAAAAAGCAGAAAAACACCCATAATTATAACAAACTGATGAGTGCCCACTCATCCCCCCTCACACCTAACCTCTCCCCTCTGGCAAGGTGGGTGAAGGAAAGTGGGAGGCATAGGTTCCAGATACGAAGTGGATAAGTCACAGAGATGAAAGGTACAACATAGGGAATACAGTCAATTTTATTATAATAGCCTTGTATGGTGACAGATGGTAGCTACATTTGTGGTGAGCGTAACAATGTATAGAGAAGTTGAATCACTATGTTGTACACCTGAAACTAATGTAACATTGTGGGTCAAATATACCTAAAAAGCAAAACAAAATAAAAAAACACTACTAACCAACTAGATCCCATTGACATTTACAGAACATTCCACCCAATGATAGCAAAGTGCACATTCTTTTCAAGTGCACATGGACATTTACCAAGACAGACCATATTCTGGGTCACAAAAATAGCACCAATAAATTTTAAAGGATTTAAGTCACATAAAGTATGTTCTCTCACCATATAGAATTAAGTTAGAAATCAGTAACATAAAGATATCTGGAAAATACCATTTGGAAACCTAACATACTTCTAACCCAAGAATTAACACTACCTGATCTCAAGACTTACTATGAAGCTATAGTAATCAAGGAAATATGATTTTGTCATAAAGAGAGTCAAGCAGATACATGGAACAGAATCAAGAGTTCAGAAATAGACCCACACGTACGAAGAGAATTGATTGCTTATAAAGGTGCAAAGGCAATTCAGTGAAGAAATAATAGTCTTTTAAACACATGGTGCTGGAATAACTATGCCAAAAACCCCCAAAACTTAAGTCTATACCTTGTACTATATACAAAACTTAATTCAAATGGATTATGGACCTAAATATAAAACCCAAAACTATAAAACTTCGTGGGGGAAAAAACTTAGGAGAAAATCTGCTACCTTAGGTAAGCAAAGATCTTAGAAATGACATCAAAACCATGATTTATAGGGGCTCCTGGGTGGCTCAGTGGGTTCAGCGCATGACTTTGGCTCAGGTCATGATCTCATGGTTGATGGGTTCCGAGCCCCGCCTTGGGCTCTGTGCTGACAGCTCAGAGCTTGGAGCCTGCTTTGGATTCTGTGTCTCCCCCTTCCCCCCCCCCCCGCCCCACTCTCTGCCTCTCCCCTGCTTGCACTCTCCTCTCTCTCTCTCAAAAATAAATATAAAAAAAATTTTTTTTAACCCCATGATTTATATAAGAAAAAATCTGAGGGGCACCTGGGTGGCTCAGTTAAATGTCTGACTATTGGTTTTGGCTCAGGTCATGATCTCAAGGTTCATGAGTTCGAGCCCCACATGGGGCTCTATACTGAGAGTATGGAGCCTGCTTGGGATTCTCTCTCTCCCCTCTCTCTCTGTCCCTACCCTGCTTACTCTCTCTCTCTCTCTCAATAAATAAATAAACTAAAAGAAAAGAAAAAGAAAAAATGTAATAAGTACATTTACTCTAAACTAAAAACCTCTGCCTTCTGAAGACTGGTACCATTAGGATGAAAAGACTAGGCATAACCTAGAAGAAATTATGCGTTAACACATATATCTGATAAAGGATGTATAAATATATAAGTATGTCACAAAACTAATAATAAACTCACTATAAAAAGGACAAAAGATTTGAACAGACACTTCCCCAAAAAGAGATGCAGATGGCAAGTAAGCACAGGAAAAGATGCTCAACATTATTAAACATTACAGAAACGCAACTGTAAATCACAGTGAGATTCCACTCCACATGTACTAGAATGGTTAAGATGAAAAAGAGTGACCAAACCAAATGTTGGTAGAGATGTTGGAAGCAGAACTCTCATACACTGCTGGTGGGAATATAAAATGGTACAACTGCTCTGCAAATCAATTTTGCAATTTCTTAAGAAGTTAAACATACAGGGGTGCCTGGCTGGCTCGGTTGGTTAAGTGTCTGACTTCAGTTTAAGTCATGATCTCATGGTTCATGAGTTCAAGCCCCGCATGAGGCTCTCTGCTGTCAGTGGAGAAGGCTGCTTGGTATCCTCTGCCCCCCCCTTCTCTCTGCCCCTACACCACTTGTGCTCACTCTCTCAAAATAAATTAAAAAAAAAAGTTAAACATACACTCAACATTGCTCTAGCTATCGTACTTCTAGACATTTACTCAAGAGAAACGAAAGTGTTATGTCCTCACAAAGATATGTACAATGCACACAAATATTTGATAGCGTTTGTAAATGCTTATAAGAGCCCCAAACCAGAAACCCAGATGTCTAACAACGGATGGCTAGACAAATTGTGGTGTATCCATACAATGGAATACCATTCAGCAATAAAAAGGAATAAACTACTGATATAACAGCATGGGAGAATCTCATAATAATTATGCTGAGTGAAAGAAGCTAGTCAAAAACTATGCATTACTGATTCAGTTTATATACAATTCTTAAAATGCAACTATAGTGACAGAAAGCAGGTCAGTGGTCCCTGGGGTTGTGGTATTCAGAGAAGGGCAAGAGGCAGCGAGAAAACTTTTATTGGTGATGTATTCGTTCATTTTCTTGGTTGTGGTAATGATTTATTACTAAAAGCTTATTAAATATTACATTTTAAATATCTGTAGTTTATTACATGTTAAATATTCCACAATAAAGCTGCTTTAAAAAACTTTCTAGTATTTCATTCAAAATATTTATTGAGTTTTGTCTATACACTGGGCTTTGTTTTAGGTGTTGAAGATGCATCAGTGGATGAACAACCAAAAAATCCCTTCCATCACGGAGCTTACATTGTCACTGAAGGAGGAAGAGACTATTAAATAAGTAACAGCATGTCAGGAGGTGAAAAATGCTATGGGAAAGTGATTGATCAGAGTAAGGGTAAGAGTGAGTCGGCAATTTTAAATAAGATTTTTCAGGGTAGACCTTTCTAAGTGTTATATGAGCCCAAACCTGAAGTGGCTAAGAGAGTGAGCCCTTTTGGGTGCCTGAGGCAAGTGATTCCAGGCAATGGATAGCATGTACAGAGGCCCTGAGGCAAGAGTACCTTAGATGTTTGAGGAGAAATGAGATCAATGTGTCTTCAGCAGAGTGATATAGGACATCCTCAGCCATTCTTAGGACTGGCTTTTATTCCAAGTGAAATAGGGAGCCACTGAAAAATAAGAGCAAGGAATGAGAAGTGACGTTATCTTAGGTTTTAACTGGATCACTCTACCTGCTATGCTGGAAACAAACTAAGGGGATAGAGATGGGGAAAGATGGACAAGAGTAGAAGTATAGAGACCAATTAAGATTACTCCATTGGGGTGCCTGGGTGGCTCAGTCGGTTGAGAGTCTGACTTTGGCTCAGGTCATGATCTCGCAGTTTGTGAGTTCAAGTCCCACATAGGGCTCTCTGCTGTTAGTGCAGAGCCTGCTTCAGATTCTCTGCCCCCCTCTCTCTCTGCCCCTTCCCTGCTCACTCTGTCTCTCTCAAAATAAATTAAAAAAAAGAAAACTACTCCAACGACCCAAGTGCAAGATGATGATAGGCTTGGTCCAGGCTGGTAGCAGTGGAGATGGTGAGAAATAACTGAATCTGAATATACTTTGAAAGTATAATCAACAAAATTTGCCAATGGATTGGATGTGGCGTGTGCAAGAGAAAGGATTTAGGGATGACTTCAAGAATTTGGCCTAAGGAAACAAATATAATTGCCATTCTCTAGAAAGATGCAGTAAAGCAGGTTTTGAGTGTGGAAGATCAGGAGTTCAACTGTTTGGGGAATGATGCATTTGAGATTTCTCTTAGACACCCAGTGGATATTAAAGAGGATGTGAATCTAGAGATTGTAAAGGTATATTGAGGCCAAGGAAAATATCCAGAATGATCAACACTGAGTCATTTTAAACTGTCACTAGGGCTCCATTTTTAAGCCAAGTAGAAAGATCAATTTACTTATTACATAAAACTAGGTTTGGTGGAAGGGAGTTAAGATGGTAGAGAAGTAGGGAGACTGTGACTTTCCTCATCCCCCAAACACAGCTCTTTTGAGGTCAGATTACTTGGAGCACCCAGGCAATCAATCTGCGGAGGGCCAGAAGGATCCCCACAGTTAGAGGGAGGCAGATTGGCAGGAATGAGGTGTGCAGATGTGAACTGGGGGAGATAAAATGGCATAGGCACAGAGGAGAGGTATCCCCTTCTGTGGAGACACAAAAGGGAGGGAGGGAGGGAGGGAGGGAGGGAGGGAGGGAGAGAGAGAGAGAGAGAGAGAGAGAGAGAGAGAGAGAGAGAGAGGAGCTGTGAAAATGCTGTTACTCAGCACAAGAGGAAAACCTCTCTGGACCACAGACTGGGGAACAAGAAATACAGAGAGTTCCAGTTTCTCTTTCGAAAACAGCCTCAGGAGCTGAAACTCGGAGGTTTCAGAAGTGTGTGACTTTCTCCAGAACTGTGAAGCACGCTCCTGGGGAGGAGGGAGCTGGCCCAGGAGTATATACTGTGGTGTGACAATCTCAGGGGTGTCCTGGGAGAGAATAGTCCCCTTCCCAGAATACTTTGGGAAGAGGGCTTATTGCCTCCCCAAGGACAAAAGACCCTGCAGGTACAGCCAAAGGCCTTTTTATCAGCAGGGCAGGGTGGCTCTACTCCAGAATGGGGGGAAAGGAGCTGCACCAAGCTGGGTCCTTTAAGATTTTAGGTTTTGAATCCCAGCCCAGGGTAGAAGATGTGGGAGAACTGTAGAGCAGGGAAAACTGAGCACCCTTACTATTCTATGAGAGCTGCCTGAACAGCGTGGGTTGAGATATCTGGTCTGGGGAGGAGACAGTGGAGTGTTACCATTTTTCTCCCCAACACCAACACCAACACTGTAGGACTTCAGAGAGCAGCACAGTGGCCCCCAGTGGAGGCGGGACCCACTTACACCAAACCCCACCCCTCGGTACCTGGCAACTGCTTATTTACTGGGAGCCAAGACTGATCCAATGCAGCTGGCCTCTCGTCCAGACCAGCACAGCCACCAGTCCCAGGCATCAGCAGACAACTGTTGTGTTTTTTTTTTTCTTTGCTTTTCTATTTCTTTTTACCTTCTCCTTTTTTTTTTCTTTTGGAATCAGGCTCATAGTTTCTGACGTGTTTTTGGTCAAATGTTATTATACGTATATATATTAATTTTTTATCAGACATTTTTACTCTATTCTTTTTCCACCTTCTCTCTTTCATCTTTAATTTCCTGTTTCTTTCTCTGAATTTAGGCTTATACTTTTGTGATTCTTTGTTTGGATTTCTTTTCTCCCCTTCCATTTTTCTCTTTTTATAGGATCAAGTTTACCCCTCCCTTTTCCTTTTTTCCCCCCAAGGTTATTTCGACAAACAATTCAAAGCACATATGGTTGAAGGTGCAAACACTCCCCCGCTACAAGCAAGGAGGAGCTCTGCAGAGGACTGACCAATGGGATAGAGCAGCCAAACCACAACAGCAGAGTGCACATAACATACACCAAAAACACTTCCTGGAGTGCCAGGCAGTGGACAGTGTATGACACCTTTTTCATATAGAAGTATTCTTAGGTGCAGAACACATAACAAGCTTTTAAAACACGCAAAAGACAGAAAATAAGCCAAAATAACAAGACAGAGGAATTCTCCTCAAAAGAAAGGTCAAGAAGAAATCACAGAGAATTGCTCAAAACAGGTATAAACATATCTGAACAAGACTTTAGAACAACACTCCTTAGACTAATAGCAGCTTGAAAAGAGCATAGAAGACATGAGAGAAACCCTTGCTGCAGAGATCAGAGACCTAAGAACTAGTCAGGACAAATCAAAAAATGCCATAACTGAGATACAAAATAAACTAGATACAGTGACAGCTAGGGTGGAAGATGCACAGGAGAGAATAGGTGAAATAGAAGATAAAATTATGGAAAATAATGAAGCTAAAAAAAGAGGGAAAGGAAATTACTAGATCACGAGAGGAGAATTAGAGAACTAAGTGATTCCATGAAATGAAACAATATCCATACCATAAGAGTCCCAGAAGAAGAAGAGTGAGAAAAAGGAGCAGAAGGTTTATTTGAACAAAGTATAGCTGAGAACTTCCCTAATCTGGGGAAGGACACAGACATCTAAGTCCAAGAGGCACAGAGAACTACATTCAAAATCAACAGAAACAGGTCAACACTATGACACACAAAGATAAATAAATAAAAAAGGTTTGTAATTGCAAAATACAGAGATAAAGAGGGAATTCTGAAAGTAGCTAGGAACAACAGGTCCTTAACCTACAAGGGTAGACACATAAGGTTAGTAGCAGACCTGTCCACTGACACCTGGCAGGTCAGAAGGAAGTGGCAAGAAATATTCAGTGTGCTGAATAGGAACAATACAGAGCCAAGAATCCTTTGTTCAGCATGGCAGTCATTCAGGATAGGAGAGATAATGACTTTCCAAGACAAAGAAAAACTAAAGGAGTCTGACCACTAAACCAGCCCTGCAAGAAACTGTAAGGGGAACTCTCTGAGTGGAAAGCAGCAAAGACTACAAAGGACCAGAGAACATCACCAGAAACACAAAGTCTTCAGATAACACAATGGCACTAAATTCATACCTTTCAATAATCACTCTGAATGTAAATGGACTCGATGCTCCAATCAAAAGACATAGGGTATCAGAATGGACAAAAAGCAAGATATATATCTATATATCTATATCTATATCTGCATATATATCAGCATATATATGTATATATGTGTGTGTGTATGTATGTATGTGTGTGTATATATATACATATATATATATATAGGTATATATATACACACACTACCTACAAGGGACTCATTTTTTTTTATTTTTTTTTAACGTTTATTTATTTTTGAGACAGAGGGAGACAGAGCATGAATGGGGGAGGGTCAGAGAGAGGGAGACACAGAATCTGAAACAGGCTCCAGGCTCTGAGCTGTCAGCACAGAGCCTGACGCGGGGCTTGAACTCACAGACTGCGAGATCATGACCCGAGCCGAAGTCGGCCGCTTAACCGACTGAGCCACCCAGGCACCCCTACAAGAGACTCATTTTAGACTTAAGGACACCTGCAGATTAAAAGTGAGGGGATGGAGAACTATCTATCATCCTAATGGACGTGGAAAGAAAGCCAGAGAGGTCATACTTATATCAGACAAACTAGGTTTCAAAACAAAGACTGAACAAGAGATGAAGAAAGGCATTATATTATAATTGAAGGGGTCTATCCATCAAGAAGACCTAACAATTGCAAACATTTATGTCCCCAGCTTGAAGCACCCAAATACATACATCAGTTAAGCATAAACGTAAGCAAACTTATTGATAATAATACCACTAGTGTAGGAGACTTTAATACTCCACCTACAACAGTGGACAGATCATCTAAGCAGAAAATCAACAAGGAAACAATGGCTCTGATGACACACTGGATCAGATGGACTTAACAGATATATTCAGAACATTCCATCCTAAAGCAGCAGAATACACATTCTTCTCGGGTGCACATGGAATATTCTCCAGAATAGATCATATTTTGGGTCACAAAACAGCCCTCAAAAGGTACAGAAAGATTGAGATCATACCATGTGTATTTTCAGATCACAATGCTATGAAACTTGAAATCAACCACAAGAAAAAATTTGGAAAGCACCCAGATACATGGAGGTTAAAGAACACATCCCACTTAAGAATAAATGGGTTAACCGAGAAATTAAAGAAGAAATTAAAAGATACATGGAAGCAAATGAAAATGTAAACATGACAGACCAAACCCTTTGGATGCAGCAAAGGCAGTCCTAAGAGGAAAGTACATTGCATTTCAGGCCTGTCTCAAGAAGCAAGAAAGGTCCCAAATACACAACCTAACCTTACACTTGAAGGAGCTAGAAAAGCAGCAGCAAATAAAGCCCAAAGCCAACCAAAGAAGGGAAAGAAGAAAGAGTAGAGGAGAAATAAATGATATGGAATCCAAACAACAACAACCCCCGCCCCCCGCAGAACTGATCAATGAAACTAAGAACTGGTTTTTGAAAGAATAAACAAAATTGATAACTCCCTAGCCAGACTTCTCAAAAAGAAAAGAGAGAGGACCCAAATAAAGTCACAAATGAAAGAGGAATGATCGCAACCAACACCACAGAAATACAATTATAAGAGAATACTATGAAAACTTATATGCCAACAAACTGGACAACCTGGAAGAAACGGGCAAAGTCCTATACCCTCACACACTCCCAAAACCCAAATGGGAAAAAATAGGAAATTTGAACAGACCCTAACCAGCAAAGAAATTGAATGGGTTGTCAAAAATCTCCCAACAAATAAGAGTCCTGGGCCAGATGGCTTCCCAGGGGAAATTTACCAGACATTTAAAGCAGAGTTAATACCTATTCTTCTCAAACTGTTCCAAAAAATAGAAATGGAAGGAAAGTTTCCAAACTCATTTTATGAAGCCAGCATTACCTTGATTCCACAACCAGACAAAGACCCCACTAAAAAGGAGAATTACAGGCCAATACCCCTGAGGAAGCTGGATGCAAAAATTCTCACCAAGATACTAGCACTTCAAAGTCACAGTATATTAAAATAATTATTCACCATGATCAAATGGGATTGATGCCTGGGATGCAGGATTCCTTCAGTATTCACAAATCAATCAATGTGATACACCTCATTAACAGAAGAAAGGATAAGAACCATATGATCCTTTCAACAGATGCAGAAAAAGCATTTGACAAAATACAGCATCCTTTCTTGATAAAACCCCTCAAGAAAGTCAGGATAGAAGGAACATACTTTAACATCATAAAAGCCATATATGAATGTCCCACAGGTAATATCATCCTCAATGGGGAAAAACTGAGAGCTTTTCCCCTAAGATCAGGAACATGACAGGATGTCCACTGTCACCACTGTTGTTCAATATAGTGTTGGAAGTCCTAACCTCAGCAATCAGATAACAAAACAAAATAAAAGGCATCCAAATTGCAAATAGAAGTCAAACTTCCACTCTTCGCAGATGACATGATACTCTACATGGAAAGCCCAAAAGACTCCACCAAAAAGCTGCTGGAGCTGATACATGAATTCAGCAAAGTCACAGGATAAAATCAATGTACAGAAATCAGTTACATTTCTATACACTAATAATCAAGCAGCAGAAAGAGATATCAAGGAATTGATCCCATTTACAATTACAGCAAAAACCATAACATAACTAGGAATAAACCTAACCAAAGATGTAAAAGTTCTGTATGCTGAAAACTACAGAACGTTTATGAAAGAAATTGAAGAATACACAAAGAAATGGAAAACTATTCCATGCTCATGGATTGGAAAAACAGATATTGTTATAAAATGTTGATACTGCCCAAAGCAATCTACACATTCAATGTAATCCCTATTAATATACCACCAGCATTCTTCACAGAGCTAGAACAAACAATCCTAAAATTTGTATGGAACCACAAAAGACCCTGAATAGTCAAAGTAATATTGAAAAAGAAAACCAAAGCTGGAAGCATCACCTGTATTTTAAGCTGTATTACAAAGCTGTAATCATCAAGACCGTACGGTACTGGCACAAAAACAGACACACAGATCAGTGGAATAGAGAACCCAGAAATGGACTCACAAATATATGGCCAACTTATTATCGACAGAGCAGGAAAGAGTAACCAATGGAAAAAAGACAGTCTCTTTAGCTAATGGTGCTGAGAGAACTGGACAGCAACATTCAAAAGAATGAAACTGGACCACTTTCTCACACCATACAGAACATTAAGTTCAAAATGGATGAAAGACCTAAATGTGAGACAGGAAACCATCAAAATCCTGCCTGAGAAAATAGGCAGCAACCTCTTTCATGTATGCCACAGCAACTTCGTATTAAACATGTCACTAGAGACAAGAGAAATAAAAGCAAAAATGAACTATTGTACCTCAACAAGATAAAAAGCTTCTACACAGCAAAGGAAACAATCAACAAAACTAAAAGGCAACAGATGGACTGGGAGATGATATATAACATATTAGATAAAGGGTTAGTATCCAAAATCTATAAAGAACTTACCAAACTCAACACCCAAAAAAACAAAATGGGAAGTGAAAATGGGCAGAAGACATGAATAGACACTTTTCCAGAGAAGACACCAGAGAGAAAACAGACACATAACAAGATGCTTAATATCACTCATCATCAGGGAAATACAAATAAAAACTACAATTAGATACCACCTCACCACCTGTCAGAATGGCTAACATTAACAACTCAGAAAACAACCAATGTTGGCAGGGATGTGGAGAAAGGGGAACCCTTTTGCTCCGTTGGTGGGAATGAAAACTGGTACAGCCACTCTGGAAACAGTATGGAGTTTCCTCAAAAAATTAAAAATAGAACTACCCTATGACCCAGCAATTGCACTACTAGGAATTTATCCAAAGGATGCAAAAAAAAAATGCTGATTCAAAGTGGCATATGCACCCCAATGTTTATAGCAACACTATCAACAATAGCCCAATTATGTAAAGAGCCCAAATGTCCATCAACTAATGAATGGATAAAGAAGATGTGGTTTACATTATAACAACGGGACAACGGGTTGGGTCATAGGTGTGTGATTGCAAACCGGCAGAGATAAAATGGGCAGCGTAGGAACAGAGGGGAGGGATCCCCTTCTGTGGAGAGACAAAAGGAAGAGAAAGAGCGGCTGTGGAAGTGCAGGATTGTATTTGGACAAGAAAAAAATCAGGTAACTGGGATCGGAAAAAAACAGAGAAAGAACCAATTTCTAACTGTGGGGCTTTCTCCGCCCTGTTCGAGTGCCTGGGGAGGAGGGGAGTCAGCCCCAGGCTCAGTATCTAGCTCCCAGGTGCAGTTGGAGAGAGCAACCTCTCTCTTGAGTGCTGTGAGAAGAAGGAAAATAGCCAATCCAAGGACAAAAGACCCTGCATCCCACCCCCACCCCCTGCCACACAGAGGCCCTTTGTGACAGTACCCCAGAGTGACAGTACACCAGAACTAGGGCATGTGGAGTGGGATCCTTTAAGTCATTGGGGTTCGAATCCCAGCCAAGCACCAGGGAGGCACGGGAGCCAGTGGAGCAAGACATAGTGGCCAGCTGGCATCCTCTTGGCACTGTGAGGAGCCAGAGGCCCTTAGTAGCTGGGCAGAGCAGCTCTTCCCCAGAACCAGGGCACATGGAGTGGGATCCTTTAAGACATTGGGGTTTGAATCCCAGCTGAACACCTGGGAGGCACAGGAGACTGTGGAGCCAAACAGAATCAGCCTACTCATGCCCTCGAGGCACTGTGAGGATAGCCTGAATAGAGTGGTCTGGGACACCCAGTCTGAGGAGGCAAGACTGGGGTGTTGCCATTTTTCTCCCATCACCAACAAGGTGGGGTTTCAGGGAACAGACATTGGGCCCACAGTGGAGGTGGTACCTACCTACACCAAACCATGCCCCTCCATGCCTGGTAACTGCGTATCTACTAGAGCAAGATGGACACTGATGAAACCAGACAGCCCCTCCTTCAGACCAGCTCAGGCAGCAGTTACCAAGGCACTGGTAGATATTGGTACAGTAGTTTTGCATTCTCTGATTTGATTCTTGGTCAATTCTTATTTTATGTGTGTGTGTGTGTATGTGTGTATGTGTGTGTGTATGTGTGTGTATATATATTTCTTCCTCTTATTTCTTCCCTTCTCTTGTCTGGTTATTCCAGTTGTTGGTTTGTTTAAGCAGACGTTTTCAATCCATTCTTTTTACACCTCTTCTGTATCTCTTTCTTCTTTATTTTCCTCTCTCTTTCTTGGGACCAAGCCATACAGTTTCTGTTTCTCTGCCTGGTCAATTTTTTTCTTTTCCTTTTCCCTGCCCCTGTCATTCCTCTCTTTGTATGTGATAAGGCCTCTTCCACCATCCTCATCCTTTTCTTAAACTTTTTCCAGGGATACTTCAACAAAAAAATGAAAGCACACCTGGTAGAAGGTCCAAACCACCACTACTAGGGAGATAAAGCAAGCAGAGTCTCAACAACAAGAGCATGAAACACACTCCAAAAACACCTCCTGAAAGGCCAGGCCTTGGACAGTGTAGGATCCCTTTTTGATATAGTAATGCTCACAAGTGTAGGCCTCATAACAAGCTATTAAAACACATAAGAGACAGAAAACTAGCCAATATGAAAAATGGAAGAATTCTCCTCAAAAGAGATTCCAGGAAGAGATGACAGCTAGAGAATTGCTTGAAACAGATATAAACAATATAACTAAGCAAGCATTTAGAATAATAGTCATAAGATTAATTGCTGGGCTTGAAAAAAAGCATAGAAGATAGCAGAGAATCTATTGCTGCAGAGATCAAGGAACTAAGAAATAGTCATGAAGAATTAAGAAATGTTGTAACTGAGGTGCAAAATAAACTAGATGCAGTCACAGCAAGGATGGAGGAGGCAGTGGAGAATTAAGTGAAATAGAAGATAAAATTATGGAAAATGATGAAGCCAAGAAAAAGAGAGATAAGAAAAGAATTAGAGAACTAAGTGATTCAATGAAACATAATAATATCCATATCACAGGAGTTCCAGAAAAGAAGAGAGAGAAAGGGGCAGAAGGTTTACTTGAACAAATTATAGCTGAGAACGTCCCTAATCTGGGGAAGGAAATGGACATCCAAATACAGGAGGCACAGAGAACTCCCTTCAGATTTAATCAGAATAGATCTTCTCCATGGCATATCACAGTGAAACTGGCAAAATACAAAGATAAAGTGAGAATTCTGAAAGCAGTTGGGGACAAATGGGCCTTAACCTACAAGGGTAGACACATAAGGGTAGTAGCAGACTTATCCATTGAAACTTGGCAGGCGAGAAGGGAGTGGCAGGAAATATTCAATGTGCTGAATAGGAAAAATATGCAGCCAAGAATCCTTTAGCCAGCAAGTCTGTCATTTAGAATAGAAGGAGAGATAAAGGCTTTCCCAGACAAACAAAAACTGAAGGGATTCATGACCACTAAACCAGCCCTGCAAGAGATCCTAAGGGGGACTCTGTGAGTGGAATGCTGTAAAGACTACAAAGGAACAGAGACATCACCATAAGCATGAAACCTATAGATAACACAATCACACTAAGTCCATATCTTTCAATAATAACTCTGAATGTAAATGAAATGCTCTAATAAAAAGACATAGGGTATCAGAATAGATTAAAAAAAAACAAGATCCATCTATATTCTCTCCATAGGGACCCATTTTAGACCTGAGGACACCTTCAGATTGGAAGTGAGGGGATGGAGAACCATCCATCATGCTACTGGAAGTCAGAAGAAAGCTGAAGTGCCATACTTCTATCAAACTAGATTTAAACTAAAGGTTGTAACAAGAGATGAAGAAAAGCATAATATAATTATGAGGTCTATCCATCAAGACCTAACAATTGTAAATGTTTATGCTCCAAACTTGAAAGTTCCCAAATATATAAATCAATTGAGCAATCTTATTGATAGGAATACTGTAATTATAGGGGAATTTAATACTCCACTTATAGCAAAGGACAGATCATCTAGGCAAAAAAACCCAATAAAGATACAATGGCCTTGAATGATACACTGGACCAGATGGACTTGACAAGTATATTCAGAACTTTTCATCCAAAAGCAGCAGAATATAAATTCTTCTCAAGTGCACATGGAACATTCTCCAAGATAGATCACATACTGGGTCACAAAACAGCTCTCAACAAATATAAAAGAATTGAGATAATACCATGTATATTTTCAGATCACAACACTATGAAACTTGAAATCAAACACAAGAAAAAATTTGGAAAGCCTCCAAATGCATGGAGGTTAAAGGACATCCTACTAAAGAATGAATGGGTTGGGGTGCCTGGGTGGCTTAGTTGGTTGAGCGCCCGACTTTGGCTCAGGTCATGATCTTGCTGTCCATGGGTTTGAGCCCCGCATCAGGTTCTGTGCTGACAGCTCAGAGCCTGGAGCCTGTTTCAGATTCTGTGTCTCCCTCCCTCTCTGCCCCTCCCTCACTCATGCTCTGTTTCTCTCTCTCTCTCTCTCTCTCTCTCTCTCTCTCTCTCTGTCAAAAATAAACATTAAAAAATTTTTTTAAACAGAATGAATGGGTTAATCAGGCAATTGAAGAAGAAATTAAAAAATATATGGAAGCAAATGAAAATGAAAACATGACAGTTCAAACTTTTTGGGATACAGCAAAAGCAGTCCTAAGAGGAAAATACATTGCAATCCAGGCCTATCTCAAGAAATAAGAAAAAATCCCAAATACAAAATCTAACAGCACACCTAAAGGATCTAGAAGCAGAACAGCAAAGAAACCATGAAGCCAGCAGAAGAAGATAAATAATAAAGATTAGAGCAGAAATAAACAATAGGGAATCCAAAAAAACCAGAACAGATCAATGAATCTAAGAGCTGCGCTTTTTTAAAAAATTAACAAAATTGATAAACCCCCAGCCAGACTTCTCAAAAAGAAGAGGACCCAAATAGATAAAATCACAAATGAAAAATGACAGATCACAACCAACATCACTGAAAAACAAACAATTATCAGAGAATACTATGAAACATTATATGCCAACAAACTGGACGACCTGGAGGAAATGGACAAATTCCTAGATACCCACACACTACCAAAACTCAAACAGGAAGAAATAGAAAATTTGAACAGACCCACAGCCAGCAAAGAAATTGAATCAGTCATCAAAAATCTTGCAACAAATAAGAGTCCTAGGCCAGATGATTTCCTGGGGGAATTTTGCCAGACATTTAAAGCTGAGTTAATACCAATCCTTCTCAAGCTGTTCCAAAAAATAGAAATGGAAGGAAAGTTCCCAGATTCATTCTATGAAGCCAGCATTACCTTGATTCCCAAACCAGACAGAGACCCCACTAAAAAGGAGAATTACAGGCCAATATTCCTGATGAACACTGATTCAAAAATTCTCAACAAGATACTAGCAAATCGAATTCAACAATATATCAAAGGAATTATTCACCACGATCAAGTGGGATTCATTCCTGGGCTACAGGGCTGGTTCAATATTCACAAATCAATGTTATACATCACATTAATAGAAGAAAGGATAAGAACCATATGATACTGTCAATAGATGTGGAAAAAGTATTTGACAAAATACAGCATCCTTTCTTAATAAAAAAAACTCAAGAAAGTCAGCATAGAAGGAACATACCTCAAAATCATAAAAGCCATATATGAAAAGCCCACAGCTAATATCCTCAAGGGGAAAAAACTGAGAGCTTTCCCCCAGAGATCAGGAACACAGCAGGGATGCCCACTCTCACCACTGTTTAACATAGTGTTGGGAGTCCTAACCTCAGCAGACACCAAAATGAAATAAAAGGCATCCAAACTGGCAAAGAAGAAGTCAAACTTTCACTTTTCACAGATGACATGATACTCTACATTTAAAGTCTCCACCAAAAAGCTGCGAGAACTGATACATGAATTCAGCAAAGTCGCAGGATACAAAATCAATGTACAGAAATCAGTCGCATTTCTATACAGCAATAATGAAGCAACAGAAAGAGAAATCAAGAAATCAATCCCATTTACAATTGCAACAAGAACAATAAAATACCTAGGAATAAACCTAACCAAAGATGTGAAATTCTGTATGCTGAAAACTATACAAAACCTATGAAGGAAACTGAAGAAGACACAAAGAAATGGAAAAACATACGATGCTCATGGATTGGAAGAAAAAATATTGTTAAAATGTCAATACTACCCAAAGCAATCTACACACTGAATGCAATCACTATCAAAATTCCACCAGCATTCTTCTCAAAGCTAGAACAAATAATCCTAAATTTTGTATGGAACCACAAAAGACCTCGAATAGCCAAAATTATATTGAAAAAGAAAACCAAAGCAGGAGGCATCACAATCCTGGACTTTAGACTCTACTACAAAGCTGGAATCAAGACAGTATGGTACTGGCACAAAAATAGACACTCAGATCAATGGAATAGAACAGAGAACCTGGAATTGGACCCACAAATGTATGGCCAACTAATCTTTGACAAAGCAGGAAAGAGTGTGCAATGGAAAAAAGACAGTCTCTTTAGCAAATGGTGCTGGGACAATTGGACAGCAACATGCAGAAGAATGAAACTGGACCACTTTCTTATACCATACATAAAAAATAAACTCTCAGAATGGATGAAAGACCTAAGTGTGAGATAGGAAACCATTAAAACCCTAAAGGAGAAAACAGGCAACAACTTCTTTGATGTCAGCCACAGCAATTTCTTACTTGACACTTCTCCAAAGGCAAGGGAAATAAAAGCAAACATAACTATTGAGACCTCATCAAGATAAAAAGCTTCTGCACAGCAAAGGAAACAATCAACAAAACTAAAAGGCAACTGATGGAATGGGAGATGATATTTACAAATGACATATCAGATAAAGGTTTAGTATCCAAAATCTGTAAAGAACTTACCAAACTCAATACCCAAAAAACAAATAATCCAGTGAAGAAATGTGCAGAAGACATGAACAGACACTTTCCCAAAGAAGACATCCAGGTGGCCAACAGACACATGAAAAGATGCTCAACATCACTCATCATCAGGGAAATACAAATCAAAACCACACTGAGATATCACCTCACACCAGTCTGAGTGGCTAAAATTAACAACTCGGAAAACAACAGATGTTGATGAGGATGTGCAGAAATGGGAACCCTCTTGCACTGTTGGTGGGTGGAGCTGCTCTGGAACACAGTGTGGAATTTCCTAAAAAAAATTAAAAATACAACTACCCTATGACCCAGCAATAGCACTACTAGGAATTTATCCAAAGAATACAGGAGTGCTGATTCATAGGGGCACATGTACCCCGATGTTTATAGCAGCACTTTCAACAACAGCCAAATTATGAAAAGAGCCCAGATGTCCATCAACTGATGAATGGATAAAGAAGATGTGGTTTATATATACAATGGAATACTACTTGGCAATGAGAAATAATGAAATCCTGCCATTTGGAACAACGTGAATGGAACTGGAGGGTATTATACTAAATGAAATAAGTCAGAGAAAGATATCACATGTTTTCACTCATATGTGAAACTTAAGAAAGTTAATGGAAGACCATGGGGGAACGGAAGGTGACAAAAATAGTTTCAAACAGAGAGGGAGGCAAACCATAAGAGACTCTTAAATACAGAGAACAAACTGAGGGTTGATGGGGGTGGTGGGGTAGGGGAGAAATGGGTGATGGGCATTGAGGAGAGCACTTGTTGAGATGAGCACTGGGTGTTGTATATAAGTGATTAATCATAGGAATCTACCCCCAAAACCAAGAGCACACTGTATATACTGTATGTTAGCTAACGTGACAATAAATTTTTTAAAAAACCGCTGAAAGAAATTAAAGCAGACATAAATAAATGGAAAGATATCCCATGTATATAAATATTGACTGGAAGACAATATTGTTAAAATGACATTATCCAAAGTACAGATTCAATGAAATCTCTGTCAAGATCCTAATGGATTTTTTTTTAACATCTTAAAATTTATATGAATCTCAAGGGACCCTGGAAATTCAAAACGATCTTGAAAAAGAAGAATAAAGTTGAGGACTCACACACCTCCTGATTTCAAAACTTCTTATAAAGCTATAGTAATTAAAACGGTGTGGTACTAGCATAAAACCTATAGACCAATGGATGGGATGTAGAACACAGAAATAAATGGGTTTATATATGGCTAACTGATTTTATACAAGGAGGCCAAGACCATTCAATGGCAAAAGGACAGATTTTCAACAAATGGCATTGGGATAACTGGGTATCACATGCAAAAGAATGAAATTGGATACTTATCTTACACCGTATATGAAAATGATCTCAAAATGGATCAAAGATCTAAAGGTATGAGCTACAATTATAAAACTCTTTGAAGGAAATAGGGGAAAATATTCATGGCATTGGGTATGGTAATGATTTCTTGGCTATGACACCAATGATACAGGCAACAACAACAACAACAACAACAACAACAACAACAACAAAATTGGTCTTCATGAAAATTTAAAACTTTTATGCATCAAAGGACACTGTTCAATCAAGAGTAAAAAAAAGGCAAGCCACAGAACAGGAGAAAATATTTTCAAATCATATATCTGATAAGAGATTAATATCTAGAATATGCAAATAACTCCTAAAGCTGAACAACAATGAAATGAACAACCAGATTTTTTAAAAGCCTAAGGACTTAAACAGACATTTTCCCAAAGAAGATATATACAAATTGCCAATATGCACATGAAAAGATATCCATCATAACTACTTATTAGGAAAATGCAAATCAAAACTATAATCAGATACCACCTTACACCTACAAGGGTGGTGATTCTAAAAAATAAAAGAAGTTGGTGAGAATTTGGGGAAATTAGAACCCTTGTACAGGGGTGGTGGGAATGTAAAATTGTGCAGCCAATGTGAAAAATGATATGGCAGTTCCTCAAAAATTAAAAATAGAATTATTGTGTTATCCAACAATTCTCACTTCTGGGTATATACTCAAAAAAAATTAAAGCAGGGACACTAATAGATACTTGTGTGCCCCTGTTTAGGGAAGCATTATTCACAATAGCCTAAAAGCGGAACAACCCAAATGTCCATTGATTGATAAACAAAACATGGTATACACATATGATGGAATATATTTCGGTCTTAAAAAGGAAGGAAATTCTGACATATGTTAAAACATGGATGAGCCTTGAATAGATTAACCTTGAAGTCATTATGGTAAGCAAACTAAGCCCATCATAATAGGACAAATTCTGTATGATTCCACTCATATCAAGTACTGAGAATAAATAGAATCACAGATAGAAAAAATAGAATGGTGGTTGCCAGGGACTTGGAGGGAGGGGAGAAATGAGGGGTCATTATTTAATGCGTACGGAGTTTGTAGGGTTTATTTTCAGCTCTATTGGGGTATAACTGACAAATAAAAACTGTATATATTTAAGGGGTACAGCTTAATGTTTTGATATACCTGTATATTGTGAAATAATCACAAACTAATTAACCTCATATAATTACCATTTTATTTTTTTGTTTCCTTTTGTGGTGAGAACACATAAGATTTATCCTCTTAGCAAATTTCAAGTATACAACATTGGCAACTAAATTATACTGCTATACATTAGATTTCCAGAAATTATTCATCTTGTATAACTGAAACATTACACCCTTTGATCAACATCTCCTCATTTCTTCCTCACCCTAGCAACCACCATTCTATTCTCTGCTTCCAGGAGTTTGACTATTTTAGATCCTACATATAAGTAAGATCACGGAATATTTGTCTATGTCTGCCTTATTTCATTTAGCATAATGTCCTTCAGTTTCATCAATGGTGTTGCAGATGGAAGGATTTCCCTCTTTTTTAAGGCTGATTAATATTCCACACCAGAAACCAGCTGAACTACTCCTACCCACTGGGCGAACAAGAAAAAACCCACATTGAAACAAGGAGAGGCTGAGACACAATCTTGCCATAAACCTCACCCCTGGCATGGCAACACACAACCAGAAGGAAACTCACAACTTCTGGCTTCTCTCTGAGGAGAAAAGAGTTTGGACCTTGTATTTGGTGGCCTGAATTTTAAGACTTCTGTCTGAAAGATTAGCCCCCAAAACATCTAACTTTGAAAGCCAATGGGGCTTGTATCTACCAAATCCATAAGGCTATCGCAAACTCAAAGACCATTCTTTTTTTTTTTTAATGTTTATTTTTGAGAGGGAGAAAGTGTGAGTGGGGAGGGGCAGAGAGAGGGAGACATAGAATTTGAAGCAGGCTCCAGGCTCTGAGCTGTCAGCACAGAGCCCAATGTGGGGCTCAAACCCATGAGATGTGAGATCATGACCTGAGCCAAAGCTGGGCACTTAACTGACTGAGCCACCCAGGTGCTCTAACTCAAAGACCATTCTTAAAGGACTTATGTGGCCTTACCATGGCTAACACCCAGGGCCCAGTGCAGAGGCAAAAGAGTAAAACATACCTAGTCTTTTCACTAAAGAGACCTACCTATTTATCTTAATAGCTGCAGCTGGAGGGGCCAGGTTTCACATCTAACATACATCTAGGGGCCAACTGCAGTACTCTCCAGAGACTACAATGGCTGGTGGGTGCCATCTTTATGTTCTCCCTCTGCCTTACTCCAGGTCACCAGTATTTCTCAGAAAAGAGCCTGACCACATGTCTGCTGTCTTGATTTTTATAGCTGCTGCTCTGGTAGCCAATGGAGCTTAAATTCACAGATCTCACAGGACTATAACAGAGAAACAATTCTTAACTGGCTATCCCCCAAGGCATAGCACAGAGTTGTCAAACAGAAACACCCAGTCTTTCTGTGAAGGAGGCCTATTTGCTTATCTTAAAAGCTGAAGCCTGAGAGGCAGGCTTCTGATTTAGCCTACAGCTAGAGGTGAGCTGCAAACCTCTCCAGAGATCAGGAATGCCCATGGGCACCATCTTCATGCTCTCCCTCTGCCCTGACCCAGGTTGCTGTTGTCTCCAAGAAAATAGTTTGTGTACACATCTGGTAACCTGGCTTCTGTGGGTGCCACCTGGAGGACATATCCCTTGAGAGCCTGGCTCTAGTAACTAGGAGGTTAGTGTTCACAGGTTTAATGAAATGGTAGCAAACAAAAAAAAAATAGTTTATAACTGGCTATATTCTTAGGACTCAGTGCAGAGAAGACAGAAATATCCATTTCCCAGTTTTCCCTTGAAAGAGGTATATTTGCATACTTTAGAAGCTGCTGAGGTTCTGACTTCTTATTAGCCTGCATCTAGGTGCTGAGATCCCTCCCTCTTTGGGACACTGAAAGGTCTTGGCACACCTTCAACTACCAGAGCCACTAAGAACAAATAGGCCTGCTTAGACAATTACAAAGGTTTGAGAGACAACCAAGAGATAGGGCAGGATTGGATAATAAGGTTCATCTCCTACACCAGACCACTTTTTCAAGACTCAGAAAGGCAGTTGTTTACCTAAGGCATAGAAACCATCACAGAGAGTCAAGGAAAATGAAAAATAGAGGAATATGTTCCAAATGAAAGAAAAAGATAAAACCTCAGAAAAAGACCTTAATGAAAAGGAGTTAAGTAATTTACCTTCTGAAGAGTTTAAAATACTCATAATAAAGATGCTCACTAACGGCAGGAAAGCAATGCATGAACAAAGCAAGAATTTCAACAAAGGGGTAGAGAATATAAGAAAATACCAAACAGAAATTAGACCTGAATAATACAATAAATGAGCTGGAAAAGTTCAATAGAAGGGTTCAATAGCAGATTAGATAAAGCTAAAAGAGGACAAGCAAACCTGAAGACAGGGCAGTGGAATTCATCCAATCAGAAGAGTAAAAAGAATGAAAACATAGTGAAGATTGATTAAAGGACTGTACAACATCAAGTGGACCAATATGCACTTTACAGGGGTTCCAGAAAGAGAAAAGAGAAAGAAAGAGATAGAAAATTTCTTTGGAGAAATAATGGTTGAAAACTTCTCTAACCTGGGAAATGAAGCAGATATTCAGATCCAGGAAGCCTATAGAGTTCCATAAGATGAATTCAAAGAGACCCACACCAAGACACATTATAATTATCAAAAGTTAAAGACAAGGAGAAACGCAAGAGGAAAACAACTTGTTACATATAAGAGAACCCCCACAAGACTATATGCAGATTTTTCAGCCAAGGCCAAAAGAAAGTGGAACAATATATTCAAAGTGCTAAAAGAAAAAAAGGGTCACCAAGAATATTCTACCCAGCAAAGTTGGCCTTTAGAATTCAGAAACAGTCAAAGTGTTTACTAGACAATCAACACCTGAAAGAGGTAGCACCACTAGACTGGCCTTAAAGGAAATGTTAAAGAGACTTCTTTAAGCTGATATGAAAGGGTGTTAATTAATAACAGGAAAATATATGAAGGTACAAATATCAATTGTAAAGGTAAATATATAGTTAAATTCAGAAGAATCTACTGTAATGGTGGTATGTTAATTACTTATAGATCTAGTATGAAGGCTAAAAGACAAAAGTAATAAAAATAACTGTAACTACAATAATTTATTAATGGATACACAAGATACAAGATGTAAATTGTGATATCGAAAACATAAAACGTGGGGGTGGGAGAGTAAAAACGTAAAGCTTTAGAATGTGTTCAAACTAAAGTTATCGACTTAAAATAAACTGGTATAAGATGTTTTATGTAAGCTTCATGGTAAACACAAAGCAAAGACTTATAGAACGTACCCAAAAGATAAAAAGAGTCTAAGTATGCCACTACAGAAAATCTTCAAATCACAAAGGGAGAGAGCAAGAGAAAAAGGAACATAAGAATTACAAAACATCCAGAAAACAATTAACAAAATGGCAATAAGCCCACACCTATCAATAATTACTTTAAATGTAAATGGCAAAGTTCTCCAATCAAAAGACAGAGTGTGGCTAAATGGATTAAAAAAACAAGACCCAACTATATGCTGCCTACAAGAGACTCACTTTAAGGATACACAGACTGAAAGTGAAGAGATTGAAAAAGATATTCCATGCAAATGGAAACCAAAAGAAAGCTGAAAGAAAAGAATTCCATTACATGTATACACACATATATATACACATACATGTATCACATTTTCTTTACCTATTCACGCATCAACAGACATTTAGGTTGTTTTCATATACCGGCTATTGTGAATAATGCTGCAATAAACATGGAAGTACAGCTATTTCTTCATGGTACTGATTTCATTTCTTTTGGATATATACCCAATAGTGGGATTGCTGGACTATAGTAGTTGTATTTTTTATTTTTTTGAGGTACCTCTCTATGGCTTTCCATAGTGGCGGTAACAATTTACATTCCCATCAACAGTGTACAAGAGTTCTCTTTTCTTGCCATGCTAACATTTGTTATCTTTTGTCTTATTGATAATAGTCATTCTACCAGGTGTGAGGATTTCTCTTCATGGTTTTGACTGAATTTCCATTTTTGTGTACCTGTTGGCCATCTGCATGTATTTTTTTGAGAAACGTCTATTCAGGTCCCATTCCCATTTTTTACTCAGGTATGTATATTTTTACATATGTATGTATGTATTTGCTATTGGATTGTAGGAGTTCCTTATATATTTTGGATACTAACCCTTTATTAGATATATGATTGCAAATATTTTCTCCCACTCTGTAGGTTGCCTCTTCACTCTGTTGATTGTTTCCTTTGCCATGCAGAAGCTTTTTAGTTTGATACAATCCCACTTGTTTATTTTTGCTTCTGTTGCCTGCACTTCACTATCATGTCCAAAAAATCATACCTCAGATCAATGTCAAGAAGGTTTTTCCCTATGTTTTCTTCTGGTAATTTTATAGTTTCAGATCTTACGTTTAAGTAACCATCCAGAGTTTCTGTTTTGCAAAATGAAAAAGTTCTGGAGGTGGATGGAAGTGATGATTGCACAACATGAATGTACTTAATGCCACTGGGCTGTACACTTAAAAGTAGTTACAATGATAAATTTTGTCATGTATATTTTACCACAATTTTTTTAAAGGACGAATGAAAAAAGAATTTAAGATTGGTGTTAAAGTTTTTTTAGACTAATGTTGTCTATCATGCCTGGTGACAGTTCTTTCACTGTTACCTTGAAAAATTATTTAAGCATTTATATTTGTAAATAATTATATTTAGTTATTTATTATAGTTCTATTTATCTTGACTCATCCACTAGATTGACTTTTATCTGAGGGAAGTGGCAACATCCCATTCTTAGTGTGAGTCAAAAGAATAAAGCTCTAGAGCTTGTGCTTAGGTTTGATGAGGTATTTAAAAATATTCCATTTTTATCTCATTGCAGTGCTTCTTTCACTTGGTAAATGGCAGGCATTTCTTCCTTTTTGGGGATCCTCCAGATTGATAGGTCCCAAACACTTGCTGTGGCTTTGACTTTCACTCAAGGTCTAGGGCCACTGGGTGGGCATGGGATTATGCCCATCATCCCACTGGGGAATCAGCCATGGACAAGCTATTAGAAAGTATCTCACTGCACACTAGATCATACAATATTCATGTAAGATGATCTTTCCCCAAACTCATGGCCTTACCTATGCCACTTCTCATTCTCTGACTCAGGATGGCATTACTTTTGCACTCATCCCCTAGTCTCTGTCAGCGTGAGTGATAGCAGAGGTGTCCAAAGAATACACCAGTAACCTTCTGCATTCCTGAGAAGTTGCCTTTATTCCCATGCTGATGTGCACAGTCATTCCTTTAGCAGGAAGTACTATGAAGGGTTAGGATGAGAAACTCTCTAACATCAGAGAACAACTAACTCCAGCTTCAAGACCACAACAGTTTTTCCCTTGCCTATCCCCTAGAGATGCATTCTTTATTGAAAACACTAGACCAGAGGGGTTCTCCTGAGAGCCTCAATGGCCCTTCTGCACTCCTTTCTTGACCACTTCCCACCATCACCACTCTTAGGAACAGAGATGAAAAGGAACAGGAAAGCAATATTGGCTAATTCTTCTTTGAGGTCAGCTCATAGGAAAACATGCTGGATATGGCAGAAAATACTGAAAAAGAGTATTGTTGAGAGGATTCAAAGGTAGAGGTCTTTTCAGATTCTGTTTTAGATTGAGCAATCTCTAAGGAAGAAATTGTTGGTTTATTCACCTTTAGGGAAGGCAATGCGGTTTCAAGGGTAAACTCTCTGGGAGCATCCCAGGTGGGTTCAAATGTTTTCTCGGTGGGTGATGGTTGTCTAACATCATCCTTGCTAGGCATCAGTGGTTTGATGGTTTCCTTGACTTGCTTTGGTTCACTGGATTTCTTCTTGGGGACTACTAAAAAATGGCAAGAACCTGGCTGTTTCTTTGTGCTCTTGGTTAAAGCTGGGTAGAAGGCTGATAGAGCCCAAGGATTTCCCAAAACTCGGAAGGAAGGCTTATTGGGTAAATTTGTAGAGTCCTGACTCCCATGTTCCCTCTGTTGTAGGCTTAAACTCCGAAGATCTGTGGGATAGAAACAACAAAAACAAAGATTCCTCAAATGTCACTTCTCTAATCTTTTCTGGTCATGTTGAGAAGTTTTATCATCTTTAAAATGTTGGCCCCTCACGTACCATCTCAGGTTCTTTCCCCCCTTAGTTTTCCCTTCCCCAAACTTTGTAAGGATTTTATTATGGCACTGGAGTTTAAGAGTCTATTGTAGGGGCGCCTGGGTGGCTCAGTCGGTTGAGCGTCCAACTTCAGCTCAGGTCATGATCTCCCAATGTGTGAGTTCAAGCCCCGCGTCGGGCTCTGTGCTGACAGCGCAGAGCCTGGAGCCTGCTTCCGATTCTGTGTCTCCCTCTCTCTCTGCCCCTTCTCTGCTCATGCTCTCTCTATGTCTCAAAAATAAATAAAAACATTAAAAAAAAAAGAGTCTATTGTATGAGATTTTAGGTCACCATGAAAGCTCTCAGAAGGTAGGAAGTCACATCTGCTTAAAGTTCATGCATTTCACAACCACTGCTTCCAAATCAATTTGAACAAACAAATGAATACATCCTCAATTAGGATGGGAGCTTTTTAAAGGCAGAGACTTCGTCTTGCTTGCCACTACATACACAGTGCTCAGCAGCATCTGTCACACAAGTAAGTTCTGAAAAAATAATTTTAATCTGACAGAAAAATAAATGATGGAGACTACTTCTAGTAATGTAACTAGAAAACTGAATCGTACCAAAGACAAATTAATAACTGGATAATAATTAACCCAAGAAAACACCTTAAAATCATTTAAGATTTTACAATACGGTGAGGAACTGTGGGGCCAAAATCTAGAAGATAATGAGAATCCAAAGAAGTCAGTCCAGATCTCAGTTGTTTTTGCCCTGAGTGTAATGTCAATCTTGAAACCACCACACACATGAGCTTCATTTTCTGTCAGCTTTACAGAAGGAAGGGGATTCTAATTGCACTTTAATTGAATTTGTAGGTCAATTCCATGACAAGTAGTGTCTGTGATATTAGGTTTTCTAATTCATAAATGTGGCATGTTGGTCCATTTGTGTCTTCTCTCAGTAAACTTCTGTAGCTTTCGGTGACCAACCATATCTTCTCTGTGACAGCTTGCAATGTTTTCCTTAAATTTATTCCTATTTTGGTTTTTTGGTGTTGTAATTGATGCTATTTAAATTTTTAAGTTTCTAATTATTTATTGCTAATATATAGACATACAATTGATTTTTCTGTATATTGACCTTGTATCCTGAGACACTGTTTAACTCACTTATTCCAGTAGGTTTGTTTGTTGATTTCTTATATTTTTTTTAATTTTAATTCTAGTATAGTTAACATACAGTGTTATGTATAATATAGTGATTCAACAATTCCATATATTACTCAATGCTCAAGATAAATATACTCTTAATCTCCTTTACCTATTTCACCCATCCTCCCACCCGCCTCCCCTCTGATAACCATCTGATTGTTTCCTATAGTTAGGTGTCTGTTTTTTATTTGTCTCTTTTCCCCCCCTTTGTTCATTTTGTTTTTTCAATTCCACACGAGTGAAACCATATGATATTTGTCTTTCTCTGACTTACTTAACTTAGCACTATACTCTCTAGATCCATCTGTGTTGTTACAAATGGCAAGATTTAATCTTTATGGATGAATAATAGACTATTTGTGTGTGTCTTATCCGTTTATCTATTGATGGACACCTGTGTTGCTTCCATAATTTGACTGTTGTAAATAATGCTGTGATAAACATAGGGGTGAATGTATCCCTTCAAACTAGTGTTTTTGTATTTTTGGGGTAAATACCCAGCATGTCAATTACTGGATCATAGGGTAGTTCTATTTTTACTTTTTTGAGGAACCTCCACTCTGTCTTCCACAGTGGCTATACCAGTTTGCATTCTCACCAACAGTGCATGAGGGTTCCTCTTTCTCCACATCTTTGCCAACACTTGCTGTTTCTTGTGTTTTGATTTTAACCATTCTGACAGGTGTGAGGTGATATCTCATTGTGGTTTTGATTTGCATTTCCCTGATGATAAGTGATGTTGAGCATCTTTTCATGTATCTGTTTGCCATCTGGATGTCTTCTTTGGAGAAATGTTTGTTCATGTCTTCTGCCAATTTAAAAATTGGATTATTTATTTTTGGGTGTTGAGTTGTATAAATTCTTTATATGCTTTGGATACTAACCCTCAACCCAATATGTCATTTGCAATTATCTTCTCCCATTCAGTAGGTTATCTTTTGGTTTTGTTAGTTGTTTCCTTCGAAGTACAGAAGCTTTTTATTTTTCCTTTTGTTTCCCTTGCTTCAGGGGACATACCTAGAAAGATGTTGCTATGACCAATGTCAGAGAAATTACTGCTTGTTTTCTCTTCTAGGATTTTTATAGTTTCAGGTCTCACATTTAGATCCTGAATCCATTTTGAGTTCATTTTTGTGTATGGTGTAAGAAAGTGGCCCAGTTTTATTCTTTTGCATGTTCCTATCCTGTTTTCCCAGCACCATTTGTTGAAGAGACTATCTTTTTCTCATTGCATATCCTTTCCTCTTTTATCAAAGATTAATTGACCATACAGTTGTGGTTTTATTTCTGGGTTTTCTCTTCTGTTATATTGATCTATGTGCCTTTTTTTTTGTGCCAGCACCATACTGTTTTGATTACTACAGCTTTGAAATATAAGTCCAGAATTATGATGCCTACAGCTTTGCTTTTCAAGATTGCTTTGGCCAATTGCAGTGTTTTGTGGTTGCATACAAATTCTAGAATCACTTATTATAGTTCTGTGAAAAATGCTGTTGGTATTTTGATAAGTATTGTATTAAATGTATAGATCGCTTTGGGTAGTATACCCATTTTAACAATATTTGTTCTTGCAATTCATGAGCATGGAATGTCTTACCATTACTTTGTGTCACCTTCAATTTCTTTCATCAGTGTTACAGTCTTCAGAACACAGGTCTTTCACCTCTTTGGTTAGGCTTATTCCTAGGTATCTTATTATTTTTGGTGCAGTTATAAATGGGATTGTTTTCCTAATTTCTCTTTTTGCTGCTTCATTAGTGTGTAGAATGCAACAATGATTTTGTACCCTGTGACTTTACTGAATTTGTTTATCAGTTCTAACAGTTTTTTGGTGGAGTTCTTTGGGTTTTCTCTATATAGTATCATGTCATCTGAAAATAGTGAAAGCTTTACTTCTTCCTTACTGATTTGGATGCCTTTTCTTTCTTTTTGCAGTCTTATTGCTATGGCTAGGGCTTCCAGTACAATGTTGAATAAAAGTGGTGACAGTAGACATACTTGTCTTGTTCTTGACCTAAGGGGGAAAGCTCTCAGTTTTTCTCCATTAAGGATGATATTAGTTGTGGGTTTTCCACAAAACCTGTGGCCTTTATTATGTTGAGGTATGTTCCCTCTAAAACTACTTTGTTGAGAGTTTTTACATGAATGGCTGTTGTACTTTGTCACGTGCTTTTTCTGCATCTATTGAAAGGATCAGATGGTTGTTATCCTTTTATTGATGTGATGTATCACACTGATTGACTTGTGAATATTGAACCACCCTTTCAACTCAGAAATAAATCCCACTTGATTGTGGTGAATAATTTTTAAAAATATATTGTTGGATTCAGTTTGCTAGTACTTTGTTGAGGCTTTTACATCTATGTTCATCAGGGATATTGGCCTGTAGTTTTCTTTTTTAGTTTTTTCTTTTTTTTTAGGTGTGTGTGTGTGGGTGCGTGCGCGCACATGCATGTATGTGTGTGTGTCTTTATTTGGTTTTGGTATCAGGGTAATGCTGGACTCATAGAAAGAATTAGGAAGTTTTCCTTTCTCTTATGTTTTCTGGAATAGTCTGAGAAGATTAGGTATTAAGTCTTCTTTAAATGTTTGGTAGAATTCACCTGTGTAGCTGTCTGGTCCTGGATTTTTTTGTTTGTTGGGAGTTTTTTAAGTTACTGATTCAATTTCATTGCTGGCAATTGGTCTGTTCGAATTTTCCATTTCTTCCTGCTTTGGTTGTGGTGGGTTATCTGTTTCTAGGAATTTATCCATTTCTTCTAGGTTGTCCAGGTTTTTTTGAAATGTACTTTTTTATAATATTCTCTTACAGTCCTTTATATTTCCATGGTGTTGGTTATTTCTCTTTCATTTCTGATTTTGAGTCCTCTTTTTTTTCTTTCTTTTTAAAATATGTCTGGCTAGAGGTTTATCAATTTTGTTGATCTTTTCGAAGAAACAGCTGGCTTCATTGATCTGTTCCATTGTTTTTTCAGTTTCTATATCATTAATTTCTGCTGTAATCTTCATTATTTCCTTCCTTCTGCTGTTTTTGGGTTTTGTTTGTTGTTTGTTTATTGTTTGTTGTTCTTCTAGCTCCTGTAAGGTTAGGTTGTTTGCTGGAGATTTTTCTTGCTTCTTAAGGTAGTAGGCTTGTATTGCTATAAACTTCTTAGAACCACTTTTGCTGCATCCCAAAGATTTTGGATTGTTGTGTTTCCATTTTCATTTGTCTCCATGTATTTTTTTTAATTTCCTCTTTGATTTCTTGCTTGACCCATTCATTGTTTACTAGCATGTTATTTAACCTCCACCTATTTGTGTTCTTTCCAGATTTTTTTTCTCGTGGTTGCTTTCTAGTTTCATCACGTTGTGGTCAGAAAAGATGTGTGGTATAACTTCTTTTTTAAATTGTTGAGAATTGTTTTATGACTTAATATGTGATCTATTCTGGATAATGTTCCATGTGCACTTGAAATGAATGTGTGTTCTGTTTTAGGATGAATGTTCTGAATATATCTATTAAATCATCTGGTCCAGTGTGTCATTCAAAACCACTGTTCCTTACTGATTTTCCGTTTAGAGGACTTGTCCATTGTTGTAAGTCAGGTGTTAATGTTCCCTATTATTGTATTACTATAGATTAGTTCCTTTATATTTGTTATTAACTGGTTTATATATTTGGATGCTTCCATGTTGGATGCATAAACATTTCCAATTATTATGTTTTCTTGTTGTATTATCCCCTTAATGTTTATATAGTGTCCTTCTTTGTCTCTTGTTACAGTCCTTGTTTTAAAGTTTTGATTGATATAAATATTGCTACCTCGGCTTTCTTTTCATATCCATTTGCATGATAAATATTCTTCCATTTCCTCACCTTTTTTAAATTTTCAAGTTAGTTAACATACAATGTAGCCTTGGCTTCAGGAGTAGGACCCAGTGCTTCATCTCTTACATATGATATCCAATGCTCATCCTGAAAGTGCCCTCCTTAATGCCCATCACCCATTTAACCCGCTCCCCACCCACCCACCCACCAACCTCCTCTAACAACCCTCAGTTTGTTCTCCATTTTTAAGAATCTCTTATGGTTTGCTTTCCTCTCTGGTTTTTTAAATCTTATTTTTCCTTCCTTTCCCTTATGTTGAGTTTCTCAAATTCCACATATGTCCATCTCCTAACTTTCAATCTGCATGTGTCTTTAGGTCTGAAGTGAGTCTCTTGTAGTCAGCATATAGATGGGTCTTTTTCTTATTCTATCTATTCCAACAAACTATGTCTTTTGATTGGAGCAATTAGTCCATTTACAGACTACATAATTATTGACAGGAATGTATTTATTGCCATTTTGTTATTTGTTATATGTTTTTGTGGATCTTCTCTGTTTGTTTCTTCACTTGCCCTCTTCTCTCACCATAAGTTGGCTTTCTTTAGAGATATACCTAGATTTCTTTCTTTTTTATTTTTTGCCTATTACTTGTTTTTCATTTGTTGTTCCCATTGGGTTTGTATATAATATCTTCTGCTTAAGGTGATGGTCACTTAAGTTTGACCCATTCTTTACTCCTCTCCTCCCCATGTTTTAGGTATATGGTATAATACTTCACATCCTTTCATTTTGTGAGCCTCTTGACTGATTTTTACATACATACTTATTTTTACTGCTTTTGTGCTTCCTATTAACTCTTACTAATGGTCATTTCCTTTCCACTCAAAGAGTCCCCTTTAACATTTCTTGTAGGGCTGGCTTAGTGGTCATGAACTTCTTTAACTTTTGTCTGTCTGGGAAACTCATTATCTCTCCTTCTATTCTGAATGATAGCCTTGCTGGATACAGTATCCTTGGCTACAGATTTTTCCATTTCAGCATTTTGAATGTATTATACCACTCCCTTCTGACCTGCAGAGTTTCTGGTGAAAAATCCACTGATAGCCTTAAGGGGCTTTCCTTCTATGTAGCTGTTTTCTTTTCTCTTGCTTTTAAAATTCTTTATCACTGCTTTTAAAATTCTTTATCACTGTCTTTTGACATTTTAATTACTATGTGTCTTATGGACCTCCTTGGGTTGATTTTTGCTGCAGGATCTCTGTGCCTCCTGGATCTGAATTTGTTTTCTTTCCCAAATTCACAAAGTTTCCAGCTATTGTTTCTCCAAATAAATTTTCTGCCCCCTTTTCTCTTTTTCTTTTGAGATCCCTACATTGCAAATGTTATTGCACTTGATGGAGTCACTGAGTTCCCTAAGTCTATTCTCATTTTGCATAATATTTTTCTCTTACCTGTTCAGCTTGATTACTTTCCATTACACTATCTTCTAGGTCACTGATCCATTCTTCTGCTGCTTCTAGCCTACTATCTATTTCATCTAGTTTACTTTTTTTTTAATGTTAATTTATTTTTGAGAGACAGAGCATGAGCAGGGGAGGCACAGAGAGGGAGACACAGAATCTGAAGCAGGCTCCAGGTTCCAAGCCGTCAGCACAGAGCCTGACGTGGGCCTCAAACCCATGAACTGCAAGATAATGACCTGAGCCAAAGTCAGACGCTTAACTGACTGAGCCAACCAGGTGCCCCATAGTTTATTTTAAATTTCAATTACTGTGTTATTTCTGATTGGTTCTTTTTTTTAAATCTCTTTAAGGGTCTCACTGATGTCCTCTACTCTTTTCTCAAGTCTATTGAGTATCTTTATGATCATTACTTTAAGTTCTCTATCAGGCATATTATTTATCTCCATTTCCCTTAAGTCTCTTGCTGTGATTTTGTCCCACTCTTTTATTTGGGACATATTCCTCAGTCTCATTTTTGTCTAACTTTCTGTGTCTGTTTTTCTTTTTCTTTTTGTCTTTAATGTGTGTATATATATATATATATATATATATATATATATATATATATA
>NC_064808.1:57785004-57791980 GCF_023721935.1 Panthera uncia
TATATATCACTATATATATCACTATATATATCACTATATATATCACTATATATATCACTATATCTATATATCTATATATATATATATATATATATATATAGTCAAGTTTTGTCTGTTTTTCTGTGTTAGGTAAGTCAGCTATGTCTCTTGCTCTTGAAAGTAGTGGGTAGGGTACACAATTTAACAAGGTGGTGCTAGTCCTCTTCCACAGGGCAAGCATAGCCATCACAGAAACAGAACCCAGTCAGCTTCACAAAGCACATGTGGGCTGGCGGCACAGTTTTAATAAGGTGTGACAATCACCCATGGGAGATCACCAGCCTCCACTGGATGTAGGCCCTACAAAGTGTACAGTTGGAAGATGTGTTGGCAAGATTTGTGCTGGTCTTCTGGGGGAGGGGAACAGCAACACCAGGACTGAGGCAAGCCTGGCTTGAGGGGATGGGGTGTAGTATAAGCAAATTAGCTAGTGAATGCTGGTGCCACATTGGTTCGCACAGGTGGCCATGTGTTTATGCTAGGTGGGGCAAGGGAGGGAGATAATGCCTGCCAGCTCCTTTGTTACTGGAGAAGTCCCTCAGTGAACTCTGAGATTAGTAAATAACACTCCCTCTATGCCCCCAGTGTTTTTCAAACTGCTGCTTCTATGCTGTATCCCTGTGGGCTGTGTGTTGTGCTGTCTCTTTAAGGGTGGGGACTCAGTTTCCTATTGCCCTCTTGGCTCTCCTAGAGCCAAGCCTGCTGATTTTTAAAGTTCCAGGCTTTAAGTCTCACTGGTTAGAAGAACTCATGAAATTCAGCCCCTCTGGTTTTCAACACCAAATGTTATGGGATTCATCTTCCCTGTCCAGACTTCTGGGTGTGATAGTCTGTTTTTTCTCCCCTCTCCACACCCATAGCTCCCTCTTTCTGGTGGTTAAACCCATCTAAATCACACTATATCTTTGCCCTTCCTACCCTCTTCTCTATATTTAGTTGTGAAGTTTGTTCTGGCAGTCTTTGAGACATTTTCTGGATTATTTACACTGGCATGAGTGTTAACTGGTTGTGTCCATGGGACGAGGTGACTTTAGGGTTCTCCTACTCCACTGTCCTGGGAAGTCTAGAATTTTTATGTAATTAATCTGCAAATGAGGAGTTTTTTTTATTTCTTCCTTTATGCCTGTTATTTATCTTACCAAACTAGTTAGGATTTCCACAATGCTGAGCAGCAGTGGTGAGAGCAGATACCCTTGCCTTATTTCTGATCTTAGGGGAAAAACATTCATTGTTTCACCGTTAAAAATGATATTGACTGTAGGTTTCCTATAAATGTTTTCCATCAGATTGAGGAAGTTTAATTCTACTAGTTTTCCCAGAGCTTTTTTTTTTTTTTATCATAAATGGTGCTTACTTCTGTCAAATATACTATTTCTACTTTATTAATTCAGTCGATTATATTAATTTTCAAATGATATATTCATCTTGTACTACTGGGATAAACCCTACTTACTTATGACATATTATCCTTTTTATATACTGATGTATTCAATTTGCTAACATTTTGCTAAGAATTTTTAGGTCTAAGTTCATAATGATATTGGTGTATAAATTTAGTTATTGTAATATCTTTGTCAGTTTTTATAGGAGGGTATTGTTGGCCTCAAAAATCTGCTAGGTAGTGTTCCTCTTCCTTTTTTTCTGAGTTGGTATAAAATTAGCATTATTTAATATTTGATTAACCAGTGAAAATTCTCTGGGCCTAGACGTTTCCTTTTGGTGAGGTTTTTGGGATATGCAGTTGATTCTGAAGGTGAGTTATTAAAAATTGCTATTTCTTCTTCTTTTAGTTCTGGTAAGCTGTTTATTTCAAGGGATTTCTTTAGTTTACTTAAGTTGTAAATTTTAGTGGCATAAAAATGTTCCTAATTTTCCTTTTTATGTCTAGGATATGGACAGATAATCCATTTTTCATTCATCATATCAGCAATCAATCTCTCTCTCTTCCTTTCCCTCCCTTTCTCATCTTACTCAGAGTTTATCAATTTTGTTAATCTTTTCAAAAAATTAACTTTTACTCAGAACGGATTCTCCGGAGCCAAGCGCAGACGAGAGGCCCACGGAAGAGGGTAGGAAAGGTGGAGAGGCGGTGCGCGCTACACGGACTGGCGGGAGGGAGCCAGGGCGGAGGGGCAGCCCGCCAGCCAAGCAGAAGCCCCGAGTCTGGCTTGCAAAAGCGGAGGGGCCGGACGGAGTGTGTTCGGACAGCAAGCGGGACTTAACATCTGGAAGGTTATAAGCTAACAGCTCTGCTCAGAGAGCGGAGGGCTGGAGGACAACGGGAGGGAGAGTTGTTGGGCCCTGGACGACAGAGTGAAGCTTGGCGGGGAACAAAGGCACTTGCCAGCGCCATCTCCCTCGCCCATCCCCCAGCCAAAATCCCAAAGGGAACCAGTTCCTGCCAGGGAACTTGCTTGCACCATGCAAACACCCAATGCTGTGCTTCTGCGGATCCATCCCTCCGGCGGCAGGTCTGACTCCCTCCCGCTGCCACAGGGCCCCTCCCGAAGTGGATCACCAAAGGAAAAGCGAGCTGAGCCTGCCCCTCTCGCCCCTGTGCACCTTGCCGATCCACCCCAGCTAATACGCCAGATCCCCAGCACCAGAAGCCTGGCAGTGTGCAAGTAGCCCAGTCGGGCCATGCCACCCCAGTGAATTCCGCTCTTAGGAGAGGGGAAGAGAAGATACACACCAGTCTGACTGTGGCCCCAGAGGCGGGCTGGGGGCAGGCATCAGGTCTGACTGCGGCCCTGCCCACCAACGCAAGTTATTCAAGACAGCAGAGGGGAAGTGCCCTGCAGGTCTGCACCACTCCAGGGACTATCCAAAATGACGAAACAGAAGAATTCCCCTCAAAAAAATCTCCAGGAAATAACAACAACTAACGAACTGATCAAAAAGGATTTAAACAATATAACAGAAAGTGAATTTAGAATGATAGTCATAAAATTAATCGCTGGGCTTGAAAACAGTATAGAGGACAGCAGAGAATCTATTGCTACAGAGATCAAGGGACTAAAGAACAGCCAGGAGGAGCTAAAAAAGGCTATAAATGAGCTGCAAAATAAAATGGAGACGACCAGCTCCAAAATAAAATGGAGACAGCTCGGATTGAAGAGGCAGAAAAGAATAGGTAAACTAGAAGATAAAATTATGGAAAAGGAGGAAGCTGAGAAAAAGAGAGATAAAAAAATCCAGGAGTATGAGGGGAAAATTAGAGAACTAAGTGATGCGCTAAAGAGAAATAATCTACGCATAATTGGTATTGCAGAGGAGGAAGAGAGAGGGAAAGGTGCTGAAGGTGTACTTGAAGAAATAATAGCTGAGAATTTCCCTGATCTGGGGAAGGGAAAAGGCAATGAAATCCAAGAGGCAGAGAGAACTCCCTTCAGACGTAACTTGAATTGATCTTCTGCACGACATAGCATAGTGAAACTGGCAAAATATAAGGATAAAGAGAAAATTCTGAAAGCAGCTAGGGATAAATGTGCTCTAACATATAAAGGGAGACCAATAAGACTTGTGACGGATCTCTCTACTGAAACTTGGCAGGCAAGAAAGGAATGGCAGGAAATCTTCAATGTGATGAACAGAAAAATTATGCAGCCGAGAATCCTTTATCAGCAAATCTGTCATTTAGAATAGAGGGAGAGATAAAGGTCTTCCCAAACAAACAAAAACTGAAGGAATTCGTCACCACTAAACCAGCCCTACAAGAGATCCTAAGGGGGAATACTGTGAGACAAAGTACCAGAGACATCGCTACAAGCATGAAACCTACAGACATCACAATGACTCTAAACTCATATCTTTCTATAATAACACTGAATGTAAATGGACTAAGTGCGCCAACCAAAAGACATAGGGTATCAGAATGGATAAAAAAACAAGACCCATCTATTTGCTGTCTACAAGAGACTCATTTTAGACCTGAGGACACCTTTAGATTGAGAATGAGGGGATGGAGAACTATTTATCATGCTACTGGAAGTCAAAAGAGAGCTGGAGTAGCCATACTTGTATCAGACAAACTAGACTTTAAACTAAAGGCTGTAACAAGAGATGAAGAAGGACGTTATATAATAATTACAGGGTCTATCCATCAGGAAGAGCTAACAATTATAAATGTCTATGCGCCGAATACGGGAACCCCCAAATATATAAAACAAGTAATCACAAACATAAGCAACCTTATTGATAAGAATGTGGTAATTGCGAGGGACTTTAACACCCCACTCACAGCAATGGATAGATCATCTAGACACACGGTCAATAAAGAAACAAGGGCCCTGAATGATACATTGGATCAGATGGATTTGACAGATATATTTAGAACTCTGCATCCCAAAGCAACATAATATACTTTCTTCTCAAGTGCACATGGGACATTCTCCAAGATAGATCACATACTGGGTCACAAAACAGCCCTTTATAAGTATGAAAGAACTGAGATCATACCATGCACACTTTCAGACCACAATGCTATGAAACTTGAAATCAACCACAGGAAAAAGTCTGGAAAACCTCCAAAAGCATGGAGGTTAAAGAACACCCTACTAAAGAATGAATGGATCAACCAGGCAATTAGAGAAGAAATTAAAAAATATATGGAAACAAACGAAAATGAAAATACAACAATTCAAACGCTTTGGGATGCAGCGAAGGCAGTCCTGAGAAGAAAATACATTGCAATCCAGGCCTATCTCAAAACAAGAAAAATCCCAAATACAAAATCTAACAGAACACCTAAAGGAAATAGAAGCAGAACAGCAAAGGCAGCTTAAACCCAGCAGAAGAAGAGAAATAATAAAGATCAGAGCAGAAATAAACAATATAGAATCTAAAAAAACTGTAGAGCAGATCAATGAAACCAAGAGTTGGTTTTTTGAAAAGATAAACAAAACTGATAAACCTCTAGCCATGCTTCTCAAAAAGAAAAGGGAGATGACCCAAATAGATAAAATCATGACTGAAAATGGAATTATTACAACCAATCCCTCAGAAATACAAGCAAGTATCAGGGAATACTATGAAAAACTATATGCCAACAAACTGGACAACCTGAAAGAAATGGACAAATTTGTAAACACCCACACACTTCCAAAACTCAATCAGGAGGATATAGAAAGCTTGAACAGACCCATAACCAGCGAAGAAATTGAATCAGCCATCAAAAATCTCCCAACAAATAAGAGTCCAGGACCAGATGGCTTCCCAGGGGAGTTCTGCCAGACGTTTAACACAGAGATAATACCTATCCTTCTCAAGCTATTCCAAAAAATAGAAAGGGAAGGAAAACTTCCAGACTCATTCTATGAAGCCTGGTATTCAAATCAAAGTATTTGAAAAAGTAATCAAAGTATTACTTTGATTCCTAAACCAGACAGAGACCCAGTAAAAAAAGAGAACTATAGGCCAATATCCCTGATGAATATGGATGCAAAAATTCTCAATAAGATACTAGCAAATCGAATTCAACAGCATATAAAAAGAATTATTCACCATGATCAAGTGGGATTCATTCCTAGGATATAGGGCTGGTTCAACATTCGCAAATCAATCAAGGTGATACATCACATTAATAAAAGGAAAGATAAGAACTATATGATTCTGTCAATCGATGCAGAAAAAGCATTTGACAAAATTCAGCATCCTTTCTTAATAAAAACCCTCAAGAAAGTCGGGATAGAAGAACATACTTAAACATCATAAAAGCCATTTATGAAAAGCCCACAGGTAACATCATCCTCAATGGGGAAAAACTGAGAGCTTTTCCCCTGAGATCAGGAACACGACAGGGATGTCCACTCTCACTGCTGTTAACATAGTGTTGGAAGTTCCAGCATCAGCAGACAACAAAAGGAAATCAAAGGCACCAAAACTGGCAAAGATGAAGTTAAGCTTTCACTTTTTGCAGATGACATATTATACATGGAAAATCCGATAGACTCCACCAAAAGTCTGCTAGAACTGATACATGAATTCAGCAAAGTTGCAGGATACAAAATCAATGTACAGAGATCAGTTGCATTCTTATACACTAATAATGAAGCAACAGAAAGACAAATAAAGAAACTGATCCCATTCACAATTGCACCAAGAAGCATAAAATACCTAGGAATAAATCTAACCTAAGATGAGAAAGATCTGTAAGCTGAAAACTATAGAAAGCTTATGAAGGAAATTGAAGAAGATACAAAGAAATGGAAAAACATTCCACGCTCATGGGTTGGAAGAATAAATATTGTCAAAATGTCAATACCACCCAAAGCAATCTACACATTCAATGCAATCCCAATCAAAATTGCACCAGCATTCTTCTCAAAGCTAGAACAAGGAATCTTAAAATTCATATGGAACCACAAAAGGCCCCGAATAGCCAAAGTAATTTTGAAGAAGACCAAAGCAGGAGGCATCACAATCCCAGACTTTAGCCTCTACTACAAAGCTGTCATCATCAAGACAGAATGGTATTGGCATAAAAACAGACACATAAACCAATGGAATAGAATAGAAACCCCAGAACTAGACCCACAAACGTATGGCCAACTCATCTTTGACAAAGCAGGAAAGAACATCCAATGGAAAAAAGACAGTGTCTTTAACAAATGGTGCTGGGAGAACTGGATAGCAACATGCAGAAGAAGGAAACAAGACCACTTTCTTACACCATTCACAAAAATAAACTCAAAATGGATAAAGGACCTGAATGTGAGACAGGAAACCATCAAAACCCTAGAGGAGAAAGCAGGAAAAGACCTCTCTGACCTCAGCTGTAGCAATTTCTTACTTGACACATCCCCAAAGGCAAGGGAATTAAAAGCAAAAATGAACTATTGGGACCTCACGAAGATAAAAAGCTTCTGCACAGCAAAGGAAACAATCAACAAAACTAAAAGGCAACCAACGGAATGGGAAAAGATATTTGCAAATGACA